>NW_028283578.1:762000-1088000 GCF_059441095.1 Idiotropiscis lumnitzeri | reverse complement strand
GGATGGCAGAGCGGTCTAAGGCGTTGCGTTCAGGTCGCAGTCTCCCCAGGAGGCGTGGTTTCGAATCCCACCTCAGACAGTGCCCATTGAAAGTACCAAGCAAGAACAAAGCAAACACAGTCAAGAGAGCATTACCAAATGCCAGGATGGCAGAGCGGTCGAAGGCGTTGCGTTCAGGTCGCAGTCTCCCCAGGAGGCGTGGGTTCGAATCCCACCTCAGACAGATCCCATTGAAAGTACCAAGCAATAACAAAGCAAACACAGTCAAGAGAGCATTACCAGTTGCCTGGATGGCAGAGCGGTCTCAGGCGTTGCGTTCAGGTCGCAGTCTCCCCAGGAGGCGTGGTTTCGAATCCCACCTCAGACAGAGCCCATTGAAAGTACCAAGCAATAACAAAGCAAACAAAGTCAAGAGAGCATTACCAGTTGCCAGGATGGCATAGTGGTCTAAGGCGTTGCGTTCAGGTCGCAGTCTCCCCAGGAGGCGTGGGTTCGAATCCCAAGAACAAAGGAAACACAGTCAAGAGAGAGGTACCAGTTGCCAGGATGGCAGAGCGGTCTAAGGCGTTGCGTTCAGGTCGCAGTCTCCCCAGGAGGCGTGGGTTCGAATCCCGCCTCTGACAGAGCCCATTGAACGTACCGAGCAAGAAAAAAGCAAACACAGTCAAGAGAGCATTACCAGCTGCCAGGATGGCAGAGCGGTCTAAGGCGTTGCGTTCAGGTCGCAGTCTCCCCAGGAGGCGTGGGTTCGAATCCCGCCTCAGACAGGGCCCATTGAAAGTACCGAGCAAGAACAAAGCAAACACAGTCAAGAGAGCATTACCAGTTGCCAGGATGGCAGAGCGGTCTAAGGCGTTGCGTTCAGGTCGCAGTCACCCCAGGATGCGTGGGTTCGAATCCCACCTCAGACAGAGCCCATTGAAAGTACCAAGCAATAACAAAGCAAACAAAGTCAAGAGAGCATTACCAGTTGCCAGGATGGCAGAGCGGTCTACGGCGTTGCGTTCAGGTCGCAGTCACCCCAGGAGGCGTGGGTTTGAATCCCACCTCAGACAGAGCCCATTGAAAGTACCAAGCAATAACAAAGCAAACAAAGTCAAGAGAACATTACCAGTTGCCAGGATGGCAGAGCGGTCTACGGCGTTGCGTTCAGGTCGCAGTCTCCCCAGGAGGCGTGGGTTCGAATCCCACCTCAGACAGATCCCATTGAAAGTACCAAGCAATAACAAAGCAAACACAGTCAAGAGAGCATTACCAGTTGCCTGGATGGCAGAGCGGTCTCAGGCGTTGCGTTCAGGTCGCAGTCTCCCCAGGAGGCGTGGTTTCGAATCCCACCTCAGACAGAGCCCATGAAAGTACCAAGCAATAACAAAGCAAACACAGTCAAGAGAGCATTACCAGGTGCCAGGATGGCAGAGCGGTCTAAGGCGTTGCGTTCAGGTCGCAGTCTCCCCAGGACGCAGGGGTTCTAATCCCACCTCAGACAGAGCCCATTGAAATTACCAAGCAAGAACAAAGCAAACACATTCAAGAGAGCATTACCATATGCCAGGATGGCAGAGCGGTCTAAGGCGTTGCGTTCAGGTCGCAGTCTCCCCAGGAGGCGTGGTTTCGAATCCCACCTCAGACAGTGCCCATTGAAAGTACCAAGCAAGAACAAAGCAAACACAGTCAAGAGAGCATTACCAAATGCCAGGATGGCAGAGCGGTCGAAGGCGTTGCGTTCAGGTCGCAGTCTCCCCAGGAGGCGTGGGTTCGAATCCCACCTCAGACAGATCCCATTGAAAGTACCAAGCAATAACAAAGCAAACACAGTCAAGAGAGCATTACCAGTTGCCTGGATGGCAGAGCGGTCTCAGGCGTTGCGTTCAGGTCGCAGTCTCCCCAGGAGGCGTGGTTTCGAATCCCACCTCAGACAGAGCCCATTGAAAGTACCAAGCAATAACAAAGCAAACAAAGTCAAGAGAGCATTACCAGTTGCCAGGATGGCATAGTGGTCTAAGGCGTTGCGTTCAGGTCGCAGTCTCCCCAGGAGGCGTGGGTTCGAATCCCAAGAACAAAGGAAACACAGTCAAGAGAGAGGTACCAGTTGCCAGGATGGCAGAGCGGTCTAAGGCGTTGCGTTCAGGTCGCAGTCTCCCCAGGAGGCGTGGGTTCGAATCCCGCCTCTGACAGAGCCCATTGAACGTACCGAGCAAGAAAAAAGCAAACACAGTCAAGAGAGCATTACCAGCTGCCAGGATGGCAGAGCGGTCTAAGGCGTTGCGTTCAGGTCGCAGTCTCCCCAGGAGGCGTGGGTTCGAATCCCGCCTCAGACAGGGCCCATTGAAAGTACCGAGCAAGAACAAAGCAAACACAGTCAAGAGAGCATTACCAGTTGCCAGGATGGCAGAGCGGTCTAAGGCGTTGCGTTCAGGTCGCAGTCACCCCAGGATGCGTGGGTTCGAATCCCACCTCAGACAGAGCCCATTGAAAGTACCAAGCAATAACAAAGCAAACAAAGTCAAGAGAGCATTACCAGTTGCCAGGATGGCAGAGCGGTCTACGGCGTTGCGTTCAGGTCGCAGTCACCCCAGGAGGCGTGGGTTTGAATCCCACCTCAGACAGAGCCCATTGAAAGTACCAAGCAATAACAAAGCAAACAAAGTCAAGAGAACATTACCAGTTGCCAGGATGGCAGAGCGGTCTACGGCGTTGCGTTCAGGTCGCAGTCACCCCAGGAGGCGTGGGTTCGAATCCCACCTCAGACAGAGCCCATTGAAAGTACCAAGCAATAACAAAGCAAACAAAGTCAAGAGAGCATTACCAGTTGCCAGGATGGCAGAGCGGTCTAAGGCATTGCGTTCAGGTCGCAGTCTCCCCAGGAGGCGTGGGTTCGAATCCCGCCTCAGACAGAGCCCATTGAAAGTACCGAGCAAGAACAAAGCAAACACAGTCAAGAGAGCATTACCAGCTGCCAGGATGGCAGAGCGGTCTAAGGCGTCGCGTTCAGGTCGCATTCACCCCAGGAGGCGTGGGTTCGAATCCCGCCTCAGACAGAGCCCTTTGAAAGTACCAAGCAAGAACAAAGCAAACAAAGTCAAGAGAGCATTACCAGTTGCCAGGATGGCAGAGCGGTCTAAGGCGTTGCGTTCAGGTCGCAGTCTCCCCAGGAGGCGTGGGTTCGAATCCCGCCTCAGACAGAGCCCATTGAACGTACCAAGCAAGAAAAAAGCAAACAAAGTCAAGAGAGCATTACCAGTTGCCAGGATGGCAGAGCGGTCTAAGGCGTTGCGTTCAGGTCGCATTCACCCCAGGAGGCGTGGGTTCGAATCCCGCCTCAGACAGAGCCCTTTGAAAGTACCAAGCAAGAACAAAGCAAACACAGTCATGAGAGCATTAACAGGTGCCAGGATGGCAGAGCGGTCTACGGCGTCGCATTCAGGTCGCATTCAGGTCGCATTCACCCCAGGAGGCGTGGGTTCGAATCCCACCTCAGACAGAGCCCATTGAAAGTACCAAGCAATAACAAAGCAAACAAAGTCAAGAGAGCATTACCAGTTGCCAGGATGGCAGAGCGGTCTAAGGCGTTGCGTTCAGGTCGCAGTCACCCCAGGATGCGTGGGTTCGAATCCCACCTCAGACAGAGCCCATTGAAAGTACCAAGCAAAAACAAAGCAAACAAAGTCAAGAGAGCATTACCAGTTGCCAGGATGGCAGAGCGGTCTACGGCGTTGCGTTCAGGTCGCAGTCACCCCAGGAGGCGTGGGTTCGAATCCCACCTCAGACAGAGCCCATTGAAAGTACCAAGCAATAACAAAGCAAACAAAGTCAAGAGAGCATTACCAGTTGCCAGGATGGCAGAGCGGTCTAAGGCGTTGCGTTCAGGTCGCAGTCTCCCCAGGAGGCGTGGGTTCGAATCCCGCCTCAGACAGAGCCCATTGAAAGTACCAAGCAAGAACAAAGCAAACACAGTCAAGAGAGCATTACCAGCTGCCAGGATGGCAGTGTGTTCTAAGGCGTTGCGTTCAGGTCGCAGTCACCCTAGGAGGCGTGGGTTCGAATCCCACCTCAGACAGAGCCCATTGAAAGTACCAAGCAAGAAAAAAGCAAACACAGTCAAGAGAGCATTACCAGTTGCCAGGATGGCAGAGCGGTGGAAGGCGTTGCGTTCAGGTCGCAGTCACCCCAGGAGGCGTGGGTTCGAATCCCACCTCAGACAGAGCCCATTGAAAGTACCAAGCAAGAACAAAGCAAACACATTCAAGAGAGCATTTCCAGATGCCAGGATGGCAGAGTGGTCTAAGGCGTTGCGTTCAGGTCGCAGTCTCCCCAGGAGGCGTGGGTTCGAATCCCACCTCAGACAGTGCCCATTGAAAGTACCAAGCAAGAACAAAGCAAACACATTCAAGAGAGCATTCCTAGATGCCAGGATGGCAGAGTGGTCTAAGGCGTTGCGTTCAGGTTGCAGTCTCCCCAGGAGGCGTGGGTTCGAATCCCACCTCAGACAGAGCCCATTGAAAGTACCAAGCAAGAACAAAGCAAACACAGTCATAAGAGCATTACGAGGTGCCAGGATGGCAGAGCGGTCTAAGGCGTTGCGTTCAGGTCGCAGTCACCCCAGGAGGCGTGGGTTCGAATCCCACCTCAGACAGAGCCCATTGAAAGTACCAAGCAAGAATAAAGCAAACACATCCAAGAGAGCATTACCAGATGCTAGGATGGCAGAGTGGTCTAAGGCGTTGCATTCAGGTCGCAGTCTCCCCAGGAGGCGTGGGTTCGAATCCCACCTCAGACTTTGCCCATTGAAAGTACCAAGCAAGAACAAAGCAAACACATTCAAGAGAGCATTCCCAGATGCCAGGATGGCAGAGTGGTCTAAGGCGTTGCGTTCAGGTTGCAGTCTCCCCAGGAGGCGTGGGTTCGAATCCCACCTCAGACAGAGCCCATTGAAAGTACCAAGCAATAACAAAGCAAACACAGTCAAGAGAGCATTACCAGGTGCCAGGATGGCAGAGCGGTCTAAGGCGTTGCGTTCAGGTCGCAGTCTCCCCAGGACGCAGTGGTTCTAATCCCACCTCAGACAGAGCCCATTGAAATTACCAAGCAAGAACAAAGCAAACACATTCAAGAGAGCATTACCATATGCCAGGATGGCAGAGCGGTCTAAGGCGTTGCGTTCAGGTCGCAGTCTCCCCAGGAGGCGTGGTTTCGAATCCCACCTCAGACAGTGCCCATTGAAAGTACCAAGCAAGAACAAAGCAAACACAGTCAAGAGAGCATTACCAAATGCCAGGATGGCAGAGCGGTCGAAGGCGTTGCGTTCAGGTCGCAGTCTCCCCAGGAGGCGTGGGTTCGAATCCCACCTCAGACAGATCCCATTGAAAGTACCAAGCAATAACAAAGCAAACACAGTCAAGAGAGCATTACCAGTTGCCCGGATGGCAGAGCGGTCTCAGGCGTTGCGTTCAGGTCGCAGTCTCCCCAGGAGGCGTGGTTTCGAATCCCACCTCAGACAGAGCCCATTGAAAGTACCAAGCAATAACAAAGCAAACAAAGTCAAGAGAGCATTACCAGTTGCCAGGATGGCATAGTGGTCTAAGGCGTTGCGTTCAGGTCGCAGTCTCCCCAGGAGGCGTGGGTTCGAATCCCAAGAATAAAGGAAACACAGTCAAGAGAGAGGTACCAGTTGCCAGGATGGCAGAGCGGTCTAAGGCGTTGCGTTCAGGTCGCAGTCTCCCCAGGAGGCGTGGGTTCGAATCCCGCCTCTGACAGAGCCCATTGAACGTACCGAGCAAGAAAAAAGCAAACACAGTCAAGAGAGCATTACCAGCTGCCAGGATGGCAGAGCGGTCTAAGGCGTTGCGTTCAGGTCGCAGTCTCCCCAGGAGGCGTGGGTTCGAATCCCGCCTCAGACAGAGCCCATTGAAAGTACCGAGCAAGAACAAAGCAAACACAGTCAAGAGAGCATTACCAGCTGCCAGGATGGCAGAGCGGTCTAAGGCGTCGCGTTCAGGTCGCATTCACCCCAGGAGGCGTGGGTTCGAATCCCGCCTCAGACAGAGCCCTTTGAAAGTACCAAGCAAGAACAAAGCAAACACAGTCATGAGAGCATTAACAGGTGCCAGGATGGCAGAGCGGTCTACGGCGTCGCGTTCAGGTCGCAGTCTCCCCAGGAGGCGTGGGTTCGAATCCCGCCTCAGACAGAGCCCATTGAAAGTACCGAGCAAGAACAAAGCAAACACAGTCAAGAGAGCATTACCAGCTGCCAGGATGGCAGAGCGGTCTAAGGCGTCGCGTTCAGGTCGCATTCACCCCAGGAGGCGTGGGTTCGAATCCCGCCTCAGACAGAGCCCTTTGAAAGTACCAAGCAAGAACAAAGCAAACAAAGTCAAGAGAGCATTACCAGTTGCCAGGATGGCATAGCGGTCTAAGGCGTTGCGTTCAGGTCGCAGTCTCCCCAGGAGGCGTGGGTTCGAATCCCGCCTCAGACAGAGCCCATTGAACGTACCAAGCAAGAAAAAAGCAAACAAAGTCAAGAGAGCATTACCAGTTGCCAGGATGGCAGAGCGGTCTAAGGCGTTGCGTTCAGGTCGCATTCACCCCAGGAGGCATGGGTTCGAATCCCGCCTCAGACAGAGCCCTTTGAAAGTACCACGCAAGAACAAAGCAAACACAGTCATGAGAGCATTAACAGGTGCCAGGATGGCAGAGCGGTCTACGGCGTCGCATTCAGGTCGCATTCAGGTCGCATTCACCCCAGGAGGCGTGGGTTCGAATCCCACCTCAGACAGAGCCCATTGAAAGTACCAAGCAATAACAAAGCAAACAAAGTCAAGAGAGCATTACCAGTTGCCAGGATGGCAGAGCGGTCTAAGGCGTTGCGTTCAGGTCGCAGTCACCCCAGGATGCGTGGGTTCGAATCCCACCTCAGACAGAGCCCATTGAAAGTACCAAGCAATAACAAAGCAAACAAAGTCAAGAGAGCATTACCAGTTGCCAGGATGGCAGAGCGGTCTACGGCGTTGCGTTCAGGTCGCAGTCACCCCAGGAGGCGTGTGTTCGAATCCCACCTCAGACAGAGCCCATTGAAAGTACCATGCAATAACAAAGCAAACAAAGTCAAGAGAGCATTACCAGTTGCCAGGATGGCAGAGCGGTCTAAGGCGTTGCGTTCAGGTCGCAGTCTCCCCAGGAGGCGTGGGTTCGAATCCCGCCTCAGACAGAGCCCATTGAAAGTACCAAGCAAGAACAAAGCAAACACAGTCAAGAGAGAGGTACCAGTTGCCAGGATGGCAGAGCGGTCTAAGGCGTTGCGTTCAGGTCGCAGTAACCCCAGGAGGCGTGGGTTCGAATCCCACCTCAGACAGAGCCCATTGAAAGTACCAAGCAAGAAAAAAGAGAACACATTCAAGAGAGCATTACCAGATGCCAGGATGGCAGAGCGGTCTAAGGCGTTGCGTTCAGGTCGCAGTCTCCCCAGGAGGTGTGGGTTCGAATCCCGCCTCAGACAAAGCCCATTGAAAGTACCAAGCAAGAACAAAGCAAACACAGTCAAGAGAGAGGTACCAGTTGCCAGGATGGCAGAGCGGTCTAAGGCGTTGCGTTCAGGTCGCAGTAACCCCAGGAGGCGTGGGTTCGAATCCTACCTCAGACAGAGCCCATTGATAGTACCAAGCAAGAAAAAAGCAAACACTGTCAAGAGAGAATTACCAGTTGCCAAGATGGCAGAGCGGTCTAAGGCGTTGCGTTCAGGTCACAGTCTCCCCAGGAGGCGTGGGTTCGAATCACACCTCAGACAGAGCCCATTGAAAGTACCAAGCAATAACAAAGCAAACACAGTCAAGAGAGCATTACCAGCTGCCAGGATGGCAGTGTGTTCTAAGGCGTTGCGTTCAGGTCGCAGTCACCCTAGGAGGCGTGGGTTCGAATCCCACCTCAGACAGAGCCCATTGAAAGTACCAAGCAAGAAAAAAGCAAACACAGTCAAGAGAGCATTACCAGTTGCCAGGATGGCAGAGCGGTCAAAGGCCTTGCGTTCAGGTCGCAGTCACCCCAGGAGGCGTGGGTTCGAATACCACCTCAGACAGAGCCCATTGAAAGTACCAAGCAAGAACAAAGCAAACACATTCAAGAGAGCATTTCCAGATGCCAGGATGGCAGAGTGGTCTTAGGCGTTGCGTTCAGGTTGCAGTCTCCCCAGGAGGCGTGGGTTCGAATCCCACCTCAGAAAGAGCCCATTGAAAGTACCAAGCAAGAACAAAGCAAACACAGTCAAGAGAGCATTACCAGCTGCCAGGATGGCAGTGTGTTCTAAGGCGTTGCGTTCAGGTCGCAGTCACCCTAGGAGGCGTGGGTTCGAATCCCACCTCAGACAGAGCCCATTGAAAGTACCAAGCAAGAAACAAGCAAACACAGTCAAGAGAGCATTACCAGTTGCCAGGATGGCAGAGCGGTCTAAGGCCTTGCGTTCAGGTCGCAGTCACCCCAGGAGGCGTGGGTTCGAATACCACCTCAGACAGAGCCCATTGAAAGTACCAAGCAAGAACAAAGCAAACACATTCAAGAGAGCATTTCCAGATGCCAGGATGGCAGAGTGGTCTTAGGCGTTGCGTTCAGGTTGCAGTCTCCCCAGGAGGCGTGGGTTCGAATCCCACCTCAGACAGAGCCCATTGAAAGTACCAAGCAATAACAAAGCAAACACAGTCAAGAGAGCATTACCAGGTGCCAGGATGGCAGAGCGGTCTAAGGCGTTGCGTTCAGGTCGCAGTCACCCCAGGATGCGTGGGTTCGAATCCCACCTCAGACAGAGCCCATTGAAAGTACCAAGCAATAACAAAGCAAACAAAGTCAAGAGAGCATTACCAGTTGCCAGGATGGCAGAGCGGTCTACGGCGTTGCGTTCAGGTCGCAGTCACCCCAGGAGGCGTGGGTTCGAATCCCACCTCAGACAGAGCCCATTGAAAGTACCAAGCAATAACAAAGCAAACAAAGTCAAGAGAGCATTACCAGTTGCCAGGATGGCAGAGCGGTCTAAGGCGTTGCGTTCAGGTCGCAGTCTCCCCAGGAGGCGTGGGTTCGAATCCCGCCTCAGACAGAGCCCATTGAAAGTACCAAGCAAGAACAAAGCAAACACAGTCTAGAGAGCATTACCAGCTGCCAGGATGGCAGTGTGTTCTAAGGCGTTGCGTTCAGGTCGCAGTCACCCTAGGAGGCGTGGGTTCGAATCCCACCTCAGACAGAGCCCATTGAAAGTACCAAGCAAGAAAAAATCAAACACAGTCAAGAGAGCATTACCAGTTGCCAGGATGGCAGAGCGGTGGAAGGCGTTGCGTTCAGGTCGCAGTCACCCCAGGAGGCGTGGGTTCGAATCCCACCTCAGACAGAGCCCATTGAAAGTACCAAGCAAGAACAAAGCAAACACATTCAAGAGAGCATTTCCAGATGCCAGGATGGCAGAGTGGTCTAAGGCGTTGCGTTCAGGTCGCAGTCTCCCCAGGAGGCGTGGGTTCGAATCCCACCTCAGACAGTGCCCATTGAAAGTACCAAGCAAGAACAAAGCAAACACATTCAAGAGAGCATTCCTAGATGCCAGGATGGCAGAGTGGTCTAAGGCGTTGCGTTCAGGTTGCAGTCTCCCCAGGAGGCGTGGGTTCGAATCCCACCTCAGACAGAGCCCATTGAAAGTACCAAGCAAGAACAAAGCAAACACAGTCATAAGAGCATTACGAGGTGCCAGGATGGCAGAGCGGTCTAAGGCGTTGCGTTCAGGTCGCAGTCACCCCAGGAGGCGTGGGTTCGAATCCCACCTCAGACAGAGCCCATTGAAAGTACCAAGCAAGAATAAAGCAAACACATCCAAGAGAGCATTACCAGATGCTAGGATGGCAGAGTGGTCTAAGGCGTTGCATTCAGGTCGCAGTCTCCCCAGGAGGCGTGGGTTCGAATCCCACCTCAGACTTTGCCCATTGAAAGTACCAAGCAATAACAAAGCAAACAAAGTCAAGAGAGCATTACCAGTTGCCAGGATGGCAGAGCGGTCTACGGCGTTGCGTTCAGGTCGCAGTCACCCCAGGAGGCGTGGGTTTGAATCCCACCTCAGACAGAGCCCATTGAAAGTACCAAGCAATAACAAAGCAAACAAAGTCAAGAGAACATTACCAGTTGCCAGGATGGCAGAGCGGTCTACGGCGTTGCGTTCAGGTCGCAGTCACCCCAGGAGGCGTGGGTTTGAATCCCACCTCAGACAGAGCCCATTGAAAGTACCAAGCAATAACAAAGCAAACAAAGTCAAGAGAACATTACCAGTTGCCAGGATGGCAGAGCGGTCTACGGCGTTGCGTTCAGGTCGCAGTCTCCCCAGGAGGCGTGGGTTCGAATCCCACCTCAGACAGATCCCATTGAAAGTACCAAGCAATAACAAAGCAAACACAGTCAAGAGAGCATTACCAGTTGCCTGGATGGCAGAGCGGTCTCAGGCGTTGCGTTCAGGTCGCAGTCTCCCCAGGAGGCGTGGTTTCGAATCCCACCTCAGACAGAGCCCATGAAAGTACCAAGCAATAACAAAGCAAACACAGTCAAGAGAGCATTACCAGGTGCCAGGATGGCAGAGCGGTCTAAGGCGTTGCGTTCAGGTCGCAGTCTCCCCAGGACGCAGGGGTTCTAATCCCACCTCAGACAGAGCCCATTGAAATTACCAAGCAAGAACAAAGCAAACACATTCAAGAGAGCATTACCATATGCCAGGATGGCAGAGCGGTCTAAGGCGTTGCGTTCAGGTCGCAGTCTCCCCAGGAGGCGTGGTTTCGAATCCCACCTCAGACAGTGCCCATTGAAAGTACCAAGCAAGAACAAAGCAAACACAGTCAAGAGAGCATTACCAAATGCCAGGATGGCAGAGCGGTCGAAGGCGTTGCGTTCAGGTCGCAGTCTCCCCAGGAGGCGTGGGTTCGAATCCCACCTCAGACAGATCCCATTGAAAGTACCAAGCAATAACAAAGCAAACACAGTCAAGAGAGCATTACCAGTTGCCTGGATGGCAGAGCGGTCTCAGGCGTTGCGTTCAGGTCGCAGTCTCCCCAGGAGGCGTGGTTTCGAATCCCACCTCAGACAGAGCCCATTGAAAGTACCAAGCAATAACAAAGCAAACAAAGTCAAGAGAGCATTACCAGTTGCCAGGATGGCATAGTGGTCTAAGGCGTTGCGTTCAGGTCGCAGTCTCCCCAGGAGGCGTGGGTTCGAATCCCAAGAACAAAGGAAACACAGTCAAGAGAGAGGTACCAGTTGCCAGGATGGCAGAGCGGTCTAAGGCGTTGCGTTCAGGTCGCAGTCTCCCCAGGAGGCGTGGGTTCGAATCCCGCCTCTGACAGAGCCCATTGAACGTACCGAGCAAGAAAAAAGCAAACACAGTCAAGAGAGCATTACCAGCTGCCAGGATGGCAGAGCGGTCTAAGGCGTTGCGTTCAGGTCGCAGTCTCCCCAGGAGGCGTGGGTTCGAATCCCGCCTCAGACAGGGCCCATTGAAAGTACCGAGCAAGAACAAAGCAAACACAGTCAAGAGAGCATTACCAGTTGCCAGGATGGCAGAGCGGTCTAAGGCGTTGCGTTCAGGTCGCAGTCACCCCAGGATGCGTGGGTTCGAATCCCACCTCAGACAGAGCCCATTGAAAGTACCAAGCAATAACAAAGCAAACAAAGTCAAGAGAGCATTACCAGTTGCCAGGATGGCAGAGCGGTCTACGGCGTTGCGTTCAGGTCGCAGTCACCCCAGGAGGCGTGGGTTTGAATCCCACCTCAGACAGAGCCCATTGAAAGTACCAAGCAATAACAAAGCAAACAAAGTCAAGAGAACATTACCAGTTGCCAGGATGGCAGAGCGGTCTACGGCGTTGCGTTCAGGTCGCAGTCACCCCAGGAGGCGTGGGTTCGAATCCCACCTCAGACAGAGCCCATTGAAAGTACCAAGCAATAACAAAGCAAACAAAGTCAAGAGAGCATTACCAGTTGCCAGGATGGCAGAGCGGTCTAAGGCATTGCGTTCAGGTCGCAGTCTCCCCAGGAGGCGTGGGTTCGAATCCCGCCTCAGACAGAGCCCATTGAAAGTACCGAGCAAGAACAAAGCAAACACAGTCAAGAGAGCATTACCAGCTGCCAGGATGGCAGAGCGGTCTAAGGCGTCGCGTTCAGGTCGCATTCACCCCAGGAGGCGTGGGTTCGAATCCCGCCTCAGACAGAGCCCTTTGAAAGTACCAAGCAAGAACAAAGCAAACAAAGTCAAGAGAGCATTACCAGTTGCCAGGATGGCAGAGCGGTCTAAGGCGTTGCGTTCAGGTCGCAGTCTCCCCAGGAGGCGTGGGTTCGAATCCCGCCTCAGACAGAGCCCATTGAACGTACCAAGCAAGAAAAAAGCAAACAAAGTCAAGAGAGCATTACCAGTTGCCAGGATGGCAGAGCGGTCTAAGGCGTTGCGTTCAGGTCGCATTCACCCCAGGAGGCGTGGGTTCGAATCCCGCCTCAGACAGAGCCCTTTGAAAGTACCAAGCAAGAACAAAGCAAACACAGTCATGAGAGCATTAACAGGTGCCAGGATGGCAGAGCGGTCTACGGCGTCGCATTCAGGTCGCATTCAGGTCGCATTCACCCCAGGAGGCGTGGGTTCGAATCCCACCTCAGACAGAGCCCATTGAAAGTACCAAGCAATAACAAAGCAAACAAAGTCAAGAGAGCATTACCAGTTGCCAGGATGGCAGAGCGGTCTAAGGCGTTGCGTTCAGGTCGCAGTCACCCCAGGATGCGTGGGTTCGAATCCCACCTCAGACAGAGCCCATTGAAAGTACCAAGCAAAAACAAAGCAAACAAAGTCAAGAGAGCATTACCAGTTGCCAGGATGGCAGAGCGGTCTACGGCGTTGCGTTCAGGTCGCAGTCACCCCAGGAGGCGTGGGTTCGAATCCCACCTCAGACAGAGCCCATTGAAAGTACCAAGCAATAACAAAGCAAACAAAGTCAAGAGAGCATTACCAGTTGCCAGGATGGCAGAGCGGTCTAAGGCGTTGCGTTCAGGTCGCAGTCTCCCCAGGAGGCGTGGGTTCGAATCCCGCCTCAGACAGAGCCCATTGAAAGTACCAAGCAAGAACAAAGCAAACACAGTCAAGAGAGCATTACCAGCTGCCAGGATGGCAGTGTGTTCTAAGGCGTTGCGTTCAGGTCGCAGTCACCCTAGGAGGCGTGGGTTCGAATCCCACCTCAGACAGAGCCCATTGAAAGTACCAAGCAAGAAAAAAGCAAACACAGTCAAGAGAGCATTACCAGTTGCCAGGATGGCAGAGCGGTGGAAGGCGTTGCGTTCAGGTCGCAGTCACCCCAGGAGGCGTGGGTTCGAATCCCACCTCAGACAGAGCCCATTGAAAGTACCAAGCAAGAACAAAGCAAACACATTCAAGAGAGCATTTCCAGATGCCAGGATGGCAGAGTGGTCTAAGGCGTTGCGTTCAGGTCGCAGTCTCCCCAGGAGGCGTGGGTTCGAATCCCACCTCAGACAGTGCCCATTGAAAGTACCAAGCAAGAACAAAGCAAACACATTCAAGAGAGCATTCCTAGATGCCAGGATGGCAGAGTGGTCTAAGGCGTTGCGTTCAGGTTGCAGTCTCCCCAGGAGGCGTGGGTTCGAATCCCACCTCAGACAGAGCCCATTGAAAGTACCAAGCAAGAACAAAGCAAACACAGTCATAAGAGCATTACGAGGTGCCAGGATGGCAGAGCGGTCTAAGGCGTTGCGTTCAGGTCGCAGTCACCCCAGGAGGCGTGGGTTCGAATCCCACCTCAGACAGAGCCCATTGAAAGTACCAAGCAAGAATAAAGCAAACACATCCAAGAGAGCATTACCAGATGCTAGGATGGCAGAGTGGTCTAAGGCGTTGCATTCAGGTCGCAGTCTCCCCAGGAGGCGTGGGTTCGAATCCCACCTCAGACTTTGCCCATTGAAAGTACCAAGCAAGAACAAAGCAAACACATTCAAGAGAGCATTCCCAGATGCCAGGATGGCAGAGTGGTCTAAGGCGTTGCGTTCAGGTTGCAGTCTCCCCAGGAGGCGTGGGTTCGAATCCCACCTCAGACAGAGCCCATTGAAAGTACCAAGCAATAACAAAGCAAACACAGTCAAGAGAGCATTACCAGGTGCCAGGATGGCAGAGCGGTCTAAGGCGTTGCGTTCAGGTCGCAGTCTCCCCAGGACGCAGTGGTTCTAATCCCACCTCAGACAGAGCCCATTGAAATTACCAAGCAAGAACAAAGCAAACACATTCAAGAGAGCATTACCATATGCCAGGATGGCAGAGCGGTCTAAGGCGTTGCGTTCAGGTCGCAGTCTCCCCAGGAGGCGTGGTTTCGAATCCCACCTCAGACAGTGCCCATTGAAAGTACCAAGCAAGAACAAAGCAAACACAGTCAAGAGAGCATTACCAAATGCCAGGATGGCAGAGCGGTCGAAGGCGATGCGTTCAGGTCGCAGTCTCCCCAGGAGGCGTGGGTTCGAATCCCACCTCAGACAGATCCCATTGAAAGTACCAAGCAATAACAAAGCAAACACAGTCAAGAGAGCATTACCAGTTGCCCGGATGGCAGAGCGGTCTCAGGCGTTGCGTTCAGGTCGCAGTCTCCCCAGGAGGCGTGGTTTCGAATCCCACCTCAGACAGAGCCCATTGAAAGTACCAAGCAATAACAAAGCAAACAAAGTCAAGAGAGCATTACCAGTTGCCAGGATGGCATAGTGGTCTAAGGCGTTGCGTTCAGGTCGCAGTCTCCCCAGGAGGCGTGGGTTCGAATCCCAAGAATAAAGGAAACACAGTCAAGAGAGAGGTACCAGTTGCCAGGATGGCAGAGCGGTCTAAGGCGTTGCGTTCAGGTCGCAGTCTCCCCAGGAGGCGTGGGTTCGAATCCCGCCTCTGACAGAGCCCATTGAACGTACCGAGCAAGAAAAAAGCAAACACAGTCAAGAGAGCATTACCAGCTGCCAGGATGGCAGAGCGGTCTAAGGCGTTGCGTTCAGGTCGCAGTCTCCCCAGGAGGCGTGGGTTCGAATCCCGCCTCAGACAGAGCCCATTGAAAGTACCGAGCAAGAACAAAGCAAACACAGTCAAGAGAGCATTACCAGCTGCCAGGATGGCAGAGCGGTCTAAGGCGTCGCGTTCAGGTCGCATTCACCCCAGGAGGCGTGGGTTCGAATCCCGCCTCAGACAGAGCCCTTTGAAAGTACCAAGCAAGAACAAAGCAAACACAGTCATGAGAGCATTAACAGGTGCCAGGATGGCAGAGCGGTCTACGGCGTCGCGTTCAGGTCGCAGTCTCCCCAGGAGGCGTGGGTTCGAATCCCGCCTCAGACAGAGCCCATTGAAAGTACCGAGCAAGAACAAAGCAAACACAGTCAAGAGAGCATTACCAGCTGCCAGGATGGCAGAGCGGTCTAAGGCGTCGCGTTCAGGTCGCATTCACCCCAGGAGGCGTGGGTTCGAATCCCGCCTCAGACAGAGCCCTTTGAAAGTACCAAGCAAGAACAAAGCAAACAAAGTCAAGAGAGCATTACCAGTTGCCAGGATGGCATAGCGGTCTAAGGCGTTGCGTTCAGGTCGCAGTCTCCCCAGGAGGCGTGGGTTCGAATCCCGCCTCAGACAGAGCCCATTGAACGTACCAAGCAAGAAAAAAGCAAACAAAGTCAAGAGAGCATTACCAGTTGCCAGGATGGCAGAGCGGTCTAAGGCGTTGCGTTCAGGTCGCATTCACCCCAGGAGGCATGGGTTCGAATCCCGCCTCAGACAGAGCCCTTTGAAAGTACCACGCAAGAACAAAGCAAACACAGTCATGAGAGCATTAACAGGTGCCAGGATGGCAGAGCGGTCTACGGCGTCGCATTCAGGTCGCATTCAGGTCGCATTCACCCCAGGAGGCGTGGGTTCGAATCCCACCTCAGACAGAGCCCATTGAAAGTACCAAGCAATAACAAAGCAAACAAAGTCAAGAGAGCATTACCAGTTGCCAGGATGGCAGAGCGGTCTAAGGCGTTGCGTTCAGGTCGCAGTCACCCCAGGATGCGTGGGTTCGAATCCCACCTCAGACAGAGCCCATTGAAAGTACCAAGCAATAACAAAGCAAACAAAGTCAAGAGAGCATTACCAGTTGCCAGGATGGCAGAGCGGTCTACGGCGTTGCGTTCAGGTCGCAGTCACCCCAGGAGGCGTGTGTTCGAATCCCACCTCAGACAGAGCCCATTGAAAGTACCATGCAATAACAAAGCAAACAAAGTCAAGAGAGCATTACCAGTTGCCAGGATGGCAGAGCGGTCTAAGGCGTTGCGTTCAGGTCGCAGTCTCCCCAGGAGGCGTGGGTTCGAATCCCGCCTCAGACAGAGCCCATTGAAAGTACCA
Organism: Idiotropiscis lumnitzeri; assembly: GCF_059441095.1. Lineage (NCBI taxonomy): Eukaryota > Metazoa > Chordata > Actinopteri > Syngnathiformes > Syngnathidae > Idiotropiscis > Idiotropiscis lumnitzeri. Next base: position 1,071,604 of record NW_028283578.1, on the reverse strand, counting down.
AGCAAGAACAAAGCAAACACAGTCAAGAGAGAGGTACCAGTTGCCAGGATGGCAGAGCGGTCTAAGGCGTTGCGTTCAGGTCGCAGTAACCCCAGGAGGCGTGGGTTCGAATCCCACCTCAGACAGAGCCCATTGAAAGTACCAAGCAAGAAAAAAGAGAACACATTCAAGAGAGCATTACCAGATGCCAGGATGGCAGAGCGGTCTAAGGCGTTGCGTTCAGGTCGCAGTCTCCCCAGGAGGTGTGGGTTCGAATCCCGCCTCAGACAAAGCCCATTGAAAGTACCAAGCAAGAACAAAGCAAACACAGTCAAGAGAGAGGTACCAGTTGCCAGGATGGCAGAGCGGTCTAAGGCGTTGCGTTCAGGTCGCAGTAACCCCAGGAGGCGTGGGTTCGAATCCTACCTCAGACAGAGCCCATTGATAGTACCAAGCAAGAAAAAAGCAAACACTGTCAAGAGAGAATTACCAGTTGCCAAGATGGCAGAGCGGTCTAAGGCGTTGCGTTCAGGTCACAGTCTCCCCAGGAGGCGTGGGTTCGAATCCCACCTCAGACAGAGCCCATTGAAAGTACCAAGCAATAACAAAGCAAACACAGTCAAGAGAGCATTACCAGCTGCCAGGATGGCAGTGTGTTCTAAGGCGTTGCGTTCAGGTCGCAGTCACCCTAGGAGGCGTGGGTTCGAATCCCACCTCAGACAGAGCCCATTGAAAGTACCAAGCAAGAAAAAAGCAAACACAGTCAAGAGAGCATTACCAGTTGCCAGGATGGCAGAGCGGTCAAAGGCCTTGCGTTCAGGTCGCAGTCACCCCAGGAGGCGTGGGTTCGAATACCACCTCAGACAGAGCCCATTGAAAGTACCAAGCAAGAACAAAGCAAACACATTCAAGAGAGCATTTCCAGATGCCAGGATGGCAGAGTGGTCTTAGGCGTTGCGTTCAGGTTGCAGTCTCCCCAGGAGGCGTGGGTTCGAATCCCACCTCAGAAAGAGCCCATTGAAAGTACCAAGCAAGAACAAAGCAAACACAGTCAAGAGAGCATTACCAGCTGCCAGGATGGCAGTGTGTTCTAAGGCGTTGCGTTCAGGTCGCAGTCACCCTAGGAGGCGTGGGTTCGAATCCCACCTCAGACAGAGCCCATTGAAAGTACCAAGCAAGAAACAAGCAAACACAGTCAAGAGAGCATTACCAGTTGCCAGGATGGCAGAGCGGTCTAAGGCCTTGCGTTCAGGTCGCAGTCACCCCAGGAGGCGTGGGTTCGAATACCACCTCAGACAGAGCCCATTGAAAGTACCAAGCAAGAACAAAGCAAACACATTCAAGAGAGCATTTCCAGATGCCAGGATGGCAGAGTGGTCTTAGGCGTTGCGTTCAGGTTGCAGTCTCCCCAGGAGGCGTGGGTTCGAATCCCACCTCAGACAGAGCCCATTGAAAGTACCAAGCAATAACAAAGCAAACACAGTCAAGAGAGCATTACCAGGTGCCAGGATGGCAGAGCGGTCTAAGGCGTTGCGTTCAGGTCGCAGTCACCCCAGGATGCGTGGGTTCGAATCCCACCTCAGACAGAGCCCATTGAAAGTACCAAGCAATAACAAAGCAAACAAAGTCAAGAGAGCATTACCAGTTGCCAGGATGGCAGAGCGGTCTACGGCGTTGCGTTCAGGTCGCAGTCACCCCAGGAGGCGTGGGTTCGAATCCCACCTCAGACAGAGCCCATTGAAAGTACCAAGCAATAACAAAGCAAACAAAGTCAAGAGAGCATTACCAGTTGCCAGGATGGCAGAGCGGTCTAAGGCGTTGCGTTCAGGTCGCAGTCTCCCCAGGAGGCGTGGGTTCGAATCCCGCCTCAGACAGAGCCCATTGAAAGTACCAAGCAAGAACAAAGCAAACACAGTCTAGAGAGCATTACCAGCTGCCAGGATGGCAGTGTGTTCTAAGGCGTTGCGTTCAGGTCGCAGTCACCCTAGGAGGCGTGGGTTCGAATCCCACCTCAGACAGAGCCCATTGAAAGTACCAAGCAAGAAAAAAGCAAACACAGTCAAGAGAGCATTACCAGTTGCCAGGATGGCAGAGCGGTGGAAGGCGTTGCGTTCAGGTCGCAGTCACCCCAGGAGGCGTGGGTTCGAATCCCACCTCAGACAGAGCCCATTGAAAGTACCAAGCAAGAACAAAGCAAACACATTCAAGAGAGCATTTCCAGATGCCAGGATGGCAGAGTGGTCTAAGGCGTTGCGTTCAGGTCGCAGTCTCCCCAGGAGGCGTGGGTTCGAATCCCACCTCAGACAGTGCCCATTGAAAGTACCAAGCAAGAACAAAGCAAACACATTCAAGAGAGCATTCCTAGATGCCAGGATGGCAGAGTGGTCTAAGGCGTTGCGTTCAGGTTGCAGTCTCCCCAGGAGGCGTGGGTTCGAATCCCACCTCAGACAGAGCCCATTGAAAGTACCAAGCAAGAACAAAGCAAACACAGTCATAAGAGCATTACGAGGTGCCAGGATGGCAGAGCGGTCTAAGGCGTTGCGTTCAGGTCGCAGTCACCCCAGGAGGCGTGGGTTCGAATCCCACCTCAGACAGAGCCCATTGAAAGTACCAAGCAAGAATAAAGCAAACACATCCAAGAGAGCATTACCAGATGCTAGGATGGCAGAGTGGTCTAAGGCGTTGCATTCAGGTCGCAGTCTCCCCAGGAGGCGTGGGTTCGAATCCCACCTCAGACTTTGCCCATTGAAAGTACCAAGCAAGAACAAAGCAAACACATTCAAGAGAGCATTCCCAGATGCCAGGATGGCAGAGTGGTCTAAGGCGTTGCGTTCAGGTTGCAGTCTCCCCAGGAGGCGTGGGTTCGAATCCCACCTCAGACAGAGCCCATTGAAAGTACCAAGCAATAACAAAGCAAACACAGTCAAGAGAGCATTACCAGGTGCCAGGATGGCAGAGCGGTCTAAGGCGTTGCGTTCAGGTCGCAGTCTCCCCAGGACGCAGGGGTTCTAATCCCACCTCAGACAGAGCCCATTGAAATTACCAAGCAAGAACAAAGCAAACACATTCAAGAGAGCATTACCATATGCCAGGATGGCAGAGCGGTCTAAGGCGTTGCGTTCAGGTCGCAGTCTCCCCAGGAGGCGTGGTTTCGAATCCCACCTCAGACAGTGCCCATTGAAAGTACCAAGCAAGAACAAAGCAAACACAGTCAAGAGAGCATTACCAAATGCCAGGATGGCAGAGCGGTCGAAGGCGTTGCGTTCAGGTCGCAGTCTCCCCAGGAGGCGTGGGTTCGAATCCCACCTCAGACAGATCCCATTGAAAGTACCAAGCAATAACAAAGCAAACACAGTCAAGAGAGCATTACCAGTTGCCCGGATGGCAGAGCGGTCTCAGGCGTTGCGTTCAGGTCGCAGTCTCCCCAGGAGGCGTGGTTTCGAATCCCACCTCAGACAGAGCCCATTGAAAGTACCAAGCAATAACAAAGCAAACAAAGTCAAGAGAGCATTACCAGTTGCCAGGATGGCATAGTGGTCTAAGGCGTTGCGTTCAGGTCGCAGTCTCCCCAGGAGGCGTGGGTTCGAATCCCAAGAATAAAGGAAACACAGTCAAGAGAGAGGTACCAGTTGCCAGGATGGCAGAGCGGTCTAAGGCGTTGCGTTCAGGTCGCAGTCTCCCCAGGAGGCGTGGGTTCGAATCCCGCCTCTGACAGAGCCCATTGAACGTACCGAGCAAGAAAAAAGCAAACACAGTCAAGAGAGCATTACCAGCTGCCAGGATGGCAGAGCGGTCTAAGGCGTTGCGTTCAGGTCGCAGTCTCCCCAGGAGGCGTGGGTTCGAATCCCGCCTCAGACAGAGCCCATTGAAAGTACCGAGCAAGAACAAAGCAAACACAGTCAAGAGAGCATTACCAGCTGCCAGGATGGCAGAGCGGTCTAAGGCGTCGCGTTCAGGTCGCATTCACCCCAGGAGGCGTGGGTTCGAATCCCGCCTCAGACAGAGCCCTTTGAAAGTACCAAGCAAGAACAAAGCAAACACAGTCATGAGAGCATTAACAGGTGCCAGGATGGCAGAGCGGTCTACGGCGTCGCGTTCAGGTCGCATTCACCCCAGGAGGCGTGGGTTTGAATCCCACCTCAGACAGAGCCCATTGAAAGTACCAAGCAATAACAAAGCAAACAAAGTCAAGAGAGCATTACCAGTTGCCAGGATGGCAGAGCGGTCTACGGCGTTGCGTTCAGGTCGCAGTCACCCCAGGAGGCGTGGGTTCGAATCCCACCTCAGACAGAGCCCATTGAAAGTACCAAGCAATCACAAAGCAAACAAAGTCAAGAGAGCATTACCAGTTGCCAGGATGGCAGAGCGGTCTAAGGCGTTGCGTTCAGGTCGCAGTCTCCCCAGGAGGCGTGGGTTCGAATCCCGCCTCAGACAGAGCCCATTGAAAGTACCGAGCAAGAACAAAGCAAACACAGTCATGAGAGCATTAACAGGTGCCAGGATGGCAGAGCGGTCTACGGCGTCGCGTTCAGGTCGCATTCACCCCAGGAGGCGTGGGTTTGAATCCCACCTCAGACAGAGCCCATTGAAAGTACCAAGCAATAACAAAGCAAACAAAGTCAAGAGAGCATTACCAGTTGCCAGGATGGCAGAGCGGTCTACGGCGTTGCGTTCAGGTCGCAGTCACCCCAGGAGGCGTGGGTTCGAATCCCACCTCAGACAGAGCCCATTGAAAGTACCAAGCAATCACAAAGCAAACAAAGTCAAGAGAGCATTACCAGTTGCCAGGATGGCAGAGCGGTCTAAGGCGTTGCGTTCAGGTCGCAGTCTCCCCAGGAGGCGTGGGTTCGAATCCCGCCTCAGACAGAGCCCATTGAACGTACCAAGCAAGAAAAAAGCAAACAAAGTCAAGAGAGCATTACCAGTTGCCAGGATGGCAGAGCGGTCTAAGGCGTTGCGTTCAGGTCGCATTCACCCCAGGAGGCATGGGTTCGAATCCCGCCTCAGACAGAGCCCTTTGAAAGTACCAAGCAAGAACAAAGCAAACACAGTCATGAGAGCATTAACAGGTGCCAGGATGGCAGAGCGGTCTACGGCGTCGCATTCAGGTCGCATTCAGGTCGCATTCACCCCAGGAGGCGTGGGTTCGAATCCCACCTCAGACAGAGCCCATTGAAAGTACCAAGCAATAACAAAGCAAACAAAGTCAAGAGAGCATTACCAGTTGCCAGGATGGCAGAGCGGTCTAAGGCGTTGCGTTCAGGTCGCAGTCACCCCAGGATGCGTGGGTTCGAATCCCACCTCAGACAGAGCCCATGAAAGTACCAAGCAATAACAAAGCAAACAAAGTCAAGAGAGCATTACCAGTTGCCAGGATGGCAGAGCGGTCTACGGCGTTGCGTTCAGGTCGCAGTCACCCCAGGAGGCGTGGGTTCGAATCCCACCTCAGACAGAGCCCATTGAAAGTACCATGCAATAACAAAGCAAACAAAGTCAAGAGAGCATTACCAGTTGCCAGGATGGCAGAGCGGTCTAAGGCGTTGCGTTCAGGTCGCAGTCTCCCCAGGAGGCGTGGGTTCGAATCCCGCCTCAGACAGAGCCCATTGAAAGTACCAAGCAAGAACAAAGCAAACACAGTCAAGAGAGAGGTACCAGTTGCCAGGATGGCAGAGCGGTCTAAGGCGTTGCGTTCAGGTCGCAGTAACCCCAGGAGGCGTGGGTTCGAATCCCACCTCAGACAGAGCCCATTGAAAGTACCAAGCAAGAAAAAAGAGAACACATTCAAGAGAGCATTACCAGATGCCAGGATGGCAGAGCGGTCTAAGGCGTTGCGTTCAGGTCGCAGTCTCCCCAGGAGGTGTGGGTTCGAATCCCGCCTCAGACAGAGCCCATTGAAAGTACCAAGCAAGAACAAAGCAAACACAGTCAAGAGAGAGGTACCAGTTGCCAGGATGGCAGAGCGGTCTAAGGCGTTGCGTTCAGGTCGCAGTAACCCCAGGAGGCGTGGGTTCGAATCCTACCTCAGACAGAGCCCATTGATAGTACCAAGCAAGAAAAAAGCAAACACTGTCAAGAGAGAATTACCAGTTGCCAAGATGGCAGAGCGGTCTAAGGCGTTGCGTTCAGGTCACAGTCTCCCCAGGAGGCGTGGGTTCGAATCCCACCTCAGACAGAGCCCATTGAAAGTACCAAGCAATAACAAAGCAAACACAGTCAAGAGAGCATTACCAGCTGCCAGGATGGCAGTGTGTTCTAAGGCGTTGCGTTCAGGTCGCAGTCACCCTAGGAGGCGTGGGTTCGAATCCCACCTCAGACAGAGCCCATTGAAAGTACCAAGCAAGAAAAAAGCAAACACAGTCAAGAGAGCATTACCAGTTGCCAGGATGGCAGAGCGGTCAAAGGCCTTGCGTTCAGGTCGCAGTCACCCCAGGAGGCGTGGGTTCGAATACCACCTCAGACAGAGCCCATTGAAAGTACCAAGCAAGAACAAAGCAAACACATTCAAGAGAGCATTTCCAGATGCCAGGATGGCAGAGTGGTCTTAGGCGTTGCGTTCAGGTTGCAGTCTCCCCAGGAGGCGTGGGTTCGAATCCCACCTCAGAAAGAGCCCATTGAAAGTACCAAGCAAGAACAAAGCAAACACAGTCAAGAGAGCATTACCAGCTGCCAGGATGGCAGTGTGTTCTAAGGCGTTGCGTTCAGGTCGCAGTCACCCTAGGAGGCGTGGGTTCGAATCCCACCTCAGACAGAGCCCATTGAAAGTACCAAGCAAGAAAAAAGCAAACACAGTCAAGAGAGCATTACCAGTTGCCAGGATGGCAGAGCGGTCTAAGGCCTTGCGTTCAGGTCGCAGTCACCCCAGGAGGCGTGGGTTCGAATACCACCTCAGACAGAGCCCATTGAAAGTACCAAGCAAGAACAAAGCAAACACATTCAAGAGAGCATTTCCAGATGCCAGGATGGCAGAGTGGTCTTAGGCGTTGCGTTCAGGTTGCAGTCTCCCCAGGAGGCGTGGGTTCGAATCCCACCTCAGAAAGAGCCCATTGAAAGTACCAAGCAAGAACAAAGCAAACACAGTCATAAGAGCATTACGAGGTGCCAGGATGGCAGAGCGGTCTACGGCGTTGCGTTCAGGTCGCAGTCACCCCAGGAGGCGTGGGTTCGAATCCCACCTCAGACAGAGCCCATTGAAAGTACCAAGCAATCACAAAGCAAACAAAGTCAAGAGAGCATTACCAGTTGCCAGGATGGCAGAGCGGTCTAAGGCGTTGCGTTCAGGTCGCAGTCTCCCCAGGAGGCGTGGGTTCGAATCCCGCCTCAGACAGAGCCCATTGAAAGTACCGAGCAAGAACAAAGCAAACACAGTCAAGAGAGCATTACCAGCTGCCAGGATGGCAGAGCGGTCTAAGGCGTCGCGTTCAGGTCGCATTCACCCCAGGAGGCGTGGGTTCGAATCCCGCCTCAGACAGAGCCCTTTGAAAGTACCAAGCAAGAACAAAGCAAACAAAGTCAAGAGAGCATTACCAGTTGCCAGGATGGTATAGCGGTCTAAGGCGTTGCGTTCAGGTCGCAGTCTCCCCAGGAGGCGTGGGTTCGAATCCCGCCTCAGACAGAGCCCATTGAACGTACCAAGCAAGAAAAAAGCAAACAAAGTCAAGAGAGCATTACCAGTTGCCAGGATGGCAGAGCGGTCTAAGGCGTTGCGTTCAGGTCGCATTCACCCCAGGAGGCATGGGTTCGAATCCCGCCTCAGACAGAGCCCTTTGAAAGTACCAAGCAAGAACAAAGCAAACACAGTCATGAGAGCATTAACAGGTGCCAGGATGGCAGAGCGGTCTACGGCGTCGCATTCAGGTCGCATTCAGGTCGCATTCACCCCAGGAGGCGTGGGTTCGAATCCCACCTCAGACAGAGCCCATTGAAAGTACCAAGCAATAACAAAGCAAACAAAGTCAAGAGAGCATTACCAGTTGCCAGGATGGCAGAGCGGTCTAAGGCGTTGCGTTCAGGTCGCAGTCACCCCAGGATGCGTGGGTTCGAATCCCACCTCAGACAGAGCCCATTGAAAGTACCAAGCAATAACAAAGCAAACAAAGTCAAGAGAGCATTACCAGTTGCCAGGATGGCAGAGCGGTCTACGGCGTTGCGTTCAGGTCGCAGTCACCCCAGGAGGCGTGGGTTCGAATCCCACCTCAGACAGAGCCCATTGAAAGTACCATGCAATAACAAAGCAAACAAAGTCAAGAGAGCATTACCAGTTGCCAGGATGGCAGAGCGGTCTAAGGCGTTGCGTTCAGGTCGCAGTCTCCCCAGGAGGCGTGGGTTCGAATCCCGCCTCAGACAGAGCCCATTGAAAGTACCAAGCAAGAACAAAGCAAACACAGTCAAGAGAGAGGTACCAGTTGCCAGGATGGCAGAGCGGTCTAAGGCGTTGCGTTCAGGTCGCAGTAACCCCAGGAGGCGTGGGTTCGAATCCCACCTCAGACAGAGCCCATTGAAAGTACCAAGCAAGAAAAAAGAGAACACATTCAAGAGAGCATTACCAGATGCCAGGATGGCAGAGCGGTCTAAGGCGTTGCGTTCAGGTCGCAGTCTCCCCAGGAGGTGTGGGTTCGAATCCCGCCTCAGACAGAGCCCATTGAAAGTACCAAGCAAGAACAAAGCAAACACAGTCAAGAGAGAGGTACCAGTTGCCAGGATGGCAGAGCGGTCTAAGGCGTTGCGTTCAGGTCGCAGTAACCCCAGGAGGCGTGGGTTCGAATCCTACCTCAGACAGAGCCCATTGATAGTACCAAGCAAGAAAAAAGCAAACACTGTCAAGAGAGAATTACCAGTTGCCAAGATGGCAGAGCGGTCTAAGGCGTTGCGTTCAGGTCACAGTCTCCCCAGGAGGCGTGGGTTCGAATCCCACCTCAGACAGAGCCCATTGAAAGTACCAAGCAATAACAAAGCAAACACAGTCAAGAGAGCATTACCAGCTGCCAGGATGGCAGTGTGTTCTAAGGCGTTGCGTTCAGGTCGCAGTCACCCTAGGAGGCGTGGGTTCGAATCCCACCTCAGACAGAGCCCATTGAAAGTACCAAGCAAGAAAAAAGCAAACACAGTCAAGAGAGCATTACCAGTTGCCAGGATGGCAGAGCGGTCAAAGGCCTTGCGTTCAGGTCGCAGTCACCCCAGGAGGCGTGGGTTCGAATACCACCTCAGACAGAGCCCATTGAAAGTACCAAGCAAGAACAAAGCAAACACATTCAAGAGAGCATTTCCAGATGCCAGGATGGCAGAGTGGTCTTAGGCGTTGCGTTCAGGTTGCAGTCTCCCCAGGAGGCGTGGGTTCGAATCCCACCTCAGAAAGAGCCCATTGAAAGTACCAAGCAAGAACAAAGCAAACACAGTCAAGAGAGCATTACCAGCTGCCAGGATGGCAGTGTGTTCTAAGGCGTTGCGTTCAGGTCGCAGTCACCCTAGGAGGCGTGGGTTCGAATCCCACCTCAGACAGAGCCCATTGAAAGTACCAAGCAAGAAAAAAGCAAACACAGTCAAGAGAGCATTACCAGTTGCCAGGATGGCAGAGCGGTCTAAGGCCTTGCGTTCAGGTCGCAGTCACCCCAGGAGGCGTGGGTTCGAATACCACCTCAGACAGAGCCCATTGAAAGTACCAAGCAAGAACAAAGCAAACACATTCAAGAGAGCATTTCCAGATGCCAGGATGGCAGAGTGGTCTTAGGCGTTGCGTTCAGGTTGCAGTCTCCCCAGGAGGCGTGGGTTCGAATCCCACCTCAGAAAGAGCCCATTGAAAGTACCAAGCAAGAACAAAGCAAACACAGTCATAAGAGCATTACGAGGTGCCAGGATGGCAGAGCGGTCTAAGGCGTTGCGTTCAGGTCGCAGTCTCCCCAGGAGGCGTGGGTTGAATCCCACCTCAGACAGTGCCCATTGAAAGTACCAAGTAAGAACAAAGCAAACATATTCAAGAGTGCATTACCAGATGCCAGGATGGCAGAGCGGTCTAAGGCGTTGCGTTCAGGTTGCAGTCACCCCAGGAGGCGTGGGTTCGAATCCCACCTCAGACAGAGCCCATTGAAAGTACCAAGCGAGAAAAAAGCAAACACAGTCAAGAGAGCATTACCAGTTGCCAGGATGGCAGAGCGGTCTAAGGCGTTGCGTTCAGGTCGCAGTCACCCCAGGAGGCGTGGGTTCGAATCCCACCTCAGACAGAGCCCATTGAAAGTACCAAGCAAGAACAAAGCAAACACATTCAAGAGAGCATTACCAGATGCCAGGATGGCAGAGTGGTCTAAGGCGTTGCGTTCAGGTCGCAGTCTCCCCATGAGGCGTGGGTTCGAATCCCACCTCAGACAGTGCCCATTGAAAGTACCAAGCAAGAACAAAGCAAACACATTCAAGAGAGCATTCCCAGATGCCAGGATGGCAGAGTGGTCTAAGGCGTTGCGTTCAGGTTGCAGTCTCCCCAGGAGGCGTGGGTTCGAATCCCACCTCAGACAGAGCCCATTGAAAGTACCTAGCAAGAAAAAAGCAAACACAGTCAAGAGAGAGGTACCAGTTGCCAGGATGGCAGAGCGGTATAAGGCGTTGCGTTCAGGTCGCAGTCTCCCCAGGAGGCGTGGGTTCGAATCCCACCTCAGACAGAGCCCATGAAAGTACCAAGCAATAACAAAGCAAACACAGTCAAGAGAGCATTACCAGGTGCCAGGATGGCAGAGCGGTCTAAGGCGTTGCGTTCAGGTCGCAGTCTCCCCAGGACGCAGGGGTTCGAATCCCACCTCAGACAGAGCCCATTGAAAGTACCAAGCAAGAACAAAGCAAACACAGTCATAAGAGCATTACGAGGTGCCAGGATGGCAGAGCGGTCTAAGGCGTTGCGTTCAGGTCGCAGTCTCCCCAGGAGGCGTGGGTTGAATCCCACCTCAGACAGTGCCCATTGAAAGTCCCAAGCAAGAACAAAGCAAACACATTCAAGAGAGCATTACCAGATGCCAGGATGGCAGAGCGGTCTAAGGCGTTGCGTTCAGGTCGCAGTCTTCCCAGGAGGTGTGGGTTCGAATCCCGCCTCAGACAGAGCCCATTGAAAGTACCAAGCAATAACAAAGCAAACAAAGTCAAGAGAGCATTACCAGTTGCCAGGATGGCAGAGCGGTCTAAGGCGTTGCGTTCAGGTCGCAGTCTCCCCAGGAGGTGTGGGTTCGAATCCCGCCTCAGACAGAGCCCATTGAAAGTACCAAGCAAGAACAAAGCAAACACAGTCAAGAGAGAGGTACCAGTTGCCAGGATGGCAGAGCGGTCTAAGGCGTTGCGTTCAGGTCGCAGTAACCCCAGGAGGCGTGGGTTCGAATCCTACCTCAGACAGAGCCCATTGATAGTACCAAGCAAGAAAAAAGCAAACACTGTCAAGAGAGAATTACCAGTTGCCAAGATGGCAGAGCGGTCTAAGGCGTTGCGTTCAGGTCACAGTCTCCCCAGGAGGCGTGGGTTCGAATCCCACCTCAGACAGAGCCCATTGAAAGTACCAAGCAATAACAAAGCAAACACAGTCAAGAGAGCATTACCAGCTGCCAGGATGGCAGTGTGTTCTAAGGCGTTGCGTTCAGGTCGCAGTCACCCTAGGAGGCGTGGGTTCGAATCCCACCTCAGACAGAGCCCATTGAAAGTACCAAGCAAGAAAAAAGCAAACACAGTCAAGAGAGCATTACCAGTTGCCAGGATGGCAGAGCGGTCAAAGGCCTTGCGTTCAGGTCGCAGTCAGCCCAGGAGGCGTGGGTTCGAATACCACCTCAGACAGAGCCCATTGAAAGTACCAAGCAAGAACAAAGCAAACACATTCAAGAGAGCATTTCCAGATGCCAGGATGGCAGAGTGGTCTTAGGCGTTGCGTTCAGGTTGCAGTCTCCCCAGGAGGCGTGGGTTCGAATCCCACCTCAGAAAGAGCCCATTGAAAGTACCAAGCAAGAACAAAGCAAACACAGTCAAGAGAGCATTACCAGCTGCCAGGATGGCAGTGTGTTCTAAGGCGTTGCGTTCAGGTCGCAGTCACCGTAGGAGGCGTGGGTTCGAATCCCACCTCAGACAGAGCCCATTGAAAGTACCAAGCAAGAAAAAAGCAAACACAGTCAAGAGAGCATTACCAGTTGCCAGGATGGCAGAGCGGTCTAAGGCCTTGCGTTCAGGTCGCAGTCACCCCAGGAGGCGTGGGTTCGAATACCACCTCAGACAGAGCCCATTGAAAGTACCAAGCAAGAACAAAGCAAACACATTCAAGAGAGCATTTCCAGATGCCAGGATGGCAGAGTGGTCTTAGGCGTTGCGTTCAGGTTGCAGTCTCCCCAGGAGGCGTGGGTTCGAATCCCGCCTCAGACAGAGCCCATTGAAAGTACCAAGCAAGAACAAAGCAAACACAGTCAAGAGAGAGGTACCAGTTGCCAGGATGGCAGAGCGGTCTAAGGCGTTGCGTTCAGGTCGCAGTAACCCCAGGAGGCGTGGGTTCGAATCCTACCTCAGACAGAGCCCATTGATAGTACCAAGCAAGAAAAAAGCAAACACTGTCAAGAGAGAATTACCAGTTGCCAAGATGGCAGAGCGGTCTAAGGCGTTGCGTTCAGGTCACAGTCTCCCCAGGAGGCGTGGGTTCGAATCCCACCTCAGACAGAGCCCATTGAAAGTACCAAGCAATAACAAAGCAAACACAGTCAAGAGAGCATTACCAGCTGCCAGGATGGCAGTGTGTTCTAAGGCGTTGCGTTCAGGTCGCAGTCACCCTAGGAGGCGTGGGTTCGAATCCCACCTCAGACAGAGCCCATTGAAAGTACCAAGCAAGAAAAAAGCAAACACAGTCAAGAGAGCATTACCAGTTGCCAGGATGGCAGAGCGGTCAAAGGCCTTGCGTTCAGGTCGCAGTCAGCCCAGGAGGCGTGGGTTCGAATACCACCTCAGACAGAGCCCATTGAAAGTACCAAGCAAGAACAAAGCAAACACATTCAAGAGAGCATTTCCAGATGCCAGGATGGCAGAGTGGTCTTAGGCGTTGCGTTCAGGTTGCAGTCTCCCCAGGAGGCGTGGGTTCGAATCCCACCTCAGAAAGAGCCCATTGAAAGTACCAAGCAAGAACAAAGCAAACACAGTCAAGAGAGCATTACCAGCTGCCAGGATGGCAGTGTGTTCTAAGGCGTTGCGTTCAGGTCGCAGTCACCGTAGGAGGCGTGGGTTCGAATCCCACCTCAGACAGAGCCCATTGAAAGTACCAAGCAAGAAAAAAGCAAACACAGTCAAGAGAGCATTACCAGTTGCCAGGATGGCAGAGCGGTCTAAGGCCTTGCGTTCAGGTCGCAGTCACCCCAGGAGGCGTGGGTTCGAATACCACCTCAGACAGAGCCCATTGAAAGTACCAAGCAAGAACAAAGCAAACACATTCAAGAGAGCATTTCCAGATGCCAGGATGGCAGAGTGGTCTTAGGCGTTGCGTTCAGGTTGCAGTCTCCCCAGGAGGCGTGGGTTCGAATCCCACCTCAGAAAGAGCCCATTGAAAGTACCAAGCAAGAACAAAGCAAACACAGTCATAAGAGCATTACGAGGTGCCAGGATGGCAGAGCGGTCTAAGGCGTTGCGTTCAGGTCGCAGTCACCCCAGGAGGCGTGGGTTCGAATACCACCTCAGACAGAGCCCATTGAAAGTACCAAGCAAGAACAAAGCAAACACATTCAAGAGAGCATTTCCAGATGCCAGGATGGCAGAGCGGTCTAAGGCGTTGCGTTCAGGTTGCAGTCACCCCAGGAGGCGTGGGTTCGAATCCCACCTCAGACAGAGCCCATTGAAAGTACCAAGCGAGAAAAAAGCAAACACAGTCTAGAGAGCATTACCAGTTGCCAGGATGGCAGAGCGGTCTAAGGCGTTGCGTTCAGGTCGCAGTCACCCCAGGAGGCGTGGGTTCGAATCCCACCTCAGACAGAGCCCATTGAAAGTACCAAGCAAGAACAAAGCAAACACATTCAAGAGAGCATTACCAGATGCCAGGATGGCAGAGTGGTCTAAGGCGTTGCGTTCAGGTCGCAGTCTCCCCATGAGGCGTGGGTTCGAATCCCACCTCAGACAGTGCCCATTGAAAGTACCAAGCAAGAACAAAGCAAACACATTCAAGAGAGCATTCCCAGATGCCAGGATGGCAGAGTGGTCTAAGGCGTTGCGTTCAGGTTGCAGTCTCCCCAGGAGGCGTGGGTTCGAATCCCACCTCAGACAGAGCCCATTGAAAGTACCTAGCAAGAAAAAAGCAAACACAGTCAAGAGAGAGGTACCAGTTGCCAGGATGGCAGAGCGGTATAAGGCGTTGCGTTCAGGTCGCAGTCTCCCCAGGAGGCGTGGGTTCGAATCCCACCTCAGACAGAGCCCATGAAAGTACCAAGCAATAACAAAGCAAACACAGTCAAGAGAGCATTACCAGGTGCCAGGATGGCAGAGCGGTCTAAGGCGTTGCGTTCAGGTCGCAGTCTCCCCAGGACGCAGGGGTTCGAATCCCACCTTAGACAGAGCCCATTGAAAGTACCTAGCAAGAACAAAGCAAACACAGTCATAAGAGCATTACGAGGTGCCAGGATGGCAGAGCGGTCTAAGGCGTTGCGTTCAGGTCGCAGTCTCCCCAGGAGGCGTGGGTTGAATCCCACCTCAGACAGTGCCCATTGAAAGTCCCAAGCAAGAACAAACCAAACACATTCAAGAGAGCATTACCAGATGCCAGGATGGCAGAGCGGTCTAAGGCGTTGCGTTCAGGTCGCAGTCTCCCCAGGAGGCGTGGTTTCGAATCCCACCTCAGACAGTGCCCATTGAAAGTACCAAGCAAGAACAAAGCAAACACAGTCAAGAGAGCATTACCAGATGCCAGGATAGAAGAGCGGTCGAAGGCGTTGCGTTCAGGTCGCAGTAACCCCAGGAGGCGTGGGTTCGAATCCCACCTCAGACAGAGCCCATTGATAGTACCAAGCAAGAAAAAAGAGAACACATTCAAGAGAGCATTACCAGATGCCAGGATGGCAGAGTGGTCTAAGGCGTTGCGTTCAGGTCGCAGTCTCCCCAGGACGCAGGGGTTCGAATACCACCTCAGACAGAGCCCATTGAAAGTACCAAGCAAGAACAAAGCAAGCACAGTCAAGAGAGCATTACCAGGTGCCAGGATGGCAGAGCGGTCTAAGGCGTTGCGTTCAGGTCGCAGTCTCCCCAGGACGCAGGGGTTCGAATCCAACCTCAGACAGAGCCCATTGAAAGTACCAAGCAAGAACAAAGCAAACACAGTCATAAGAGCATTACGAGGTGCCAGGATGGCAGAGCGGTCTAAGGCGTTGCGTTCAGGTCGCAGTCTCCCCAGGAGGCGTGGGTTGAATCCCACCTCAGACAGTGCCCATTGAAAGTCCCAAGCAAGAACAAAGCAAACACATTCAAGAGAGCATTACCAGATGCCAGGATGGCAGAGCGGTCTAAGGCGTTGCGTTCAGGTCGCAGTCTCCCCAGGAGGCGTGGGTTCGAATCCCACCTCAGACAGAGCCCATTGAAAGTACCAAGCAATAACAAAGCAAACAAAGTCAAGAGAGCAATACCAGTTGCCAGGATGGCAGAGCGGTCTAAGGCGTTGCGTTCAGGTCGCAGTCACCCCAGGAGGCGTGGGTTCGAATCCCACCTCAGACAGAGCCCATTGAAAGTACCAAGCAATAACAAAGCAAACAAAGTCAAGAGAGCATTACCAGTTGCCGGGATGGCAGAGCGGTCTACGGCGTTGCGTTCAGGTCGCAGTCACCCCAGGAGGCGTGGGTTCGAATCCCGCCTCAGACAGAGCCCATTGAAAGTACCAAGCAATAACAAAGCAAACAAAGTCAAGAGAACATTACCAGTTGCCAGGATGCCAGAGCCGTCTAAGGCGTTGCGTTCAGGTCGCAGTCTCCCCAGGAGGCGTGGGTTCGAATCCCGCCTCAGACAGAGCCCATTGAAAGTACCAAGCAAGAACAAAGCAAACACAGTCAAGAGAGAGGTACCAGTTTCCAGGATGGCAGAGCGGTCTAAGGCGTTGCGTTCAGGTCGCAGTAACCCCAGGAGGCGTGGGTTCGAATCCCACCTCAGATAGAGCCCATTGATAGTACCAAGCAAGAAAAAAGAGAACACATTCAAGAGAGCATTACCAGATGCCAGGATGGCAGAGTGGTCTAAGGCGTTGCGTTCAGGTCGCAGTCTCCCCAGGACGCAGGGGTTTGAATCCCACCTCAGACAGAGCCCATTGAAAGTACCAAGCAAGAACAAAGCAAACACAGTCAAGAGAGAGGTACCAGTTGCCAGGATGGCAGAGCGGTCTAAGGCGTTGCGTTCAGGTCGCAGTAACCCCAGGAGGCGTGGGTTCGAATCCCACCTCAGACAGAGCCCATTGATAGTACCAAGCAAGAAAAAAGAGAACACATTCAAGAGAGCATTACGAGATGCCAGGATGGCAGAGCGGTCTAAGGCGTTGCGTTCAGGTCGCAGTCTCCCCAGGAGGTGTGGGTTCGAATCCCGCCTCAGACAGAGCCCATTGAAAGTACCAAGCAAGAACAAAGCAAACACAGTCAAGAGAGAGGTACCAGTTGCCAGGATGGCAGAGCGGTCTAAGGCGTTGCGTTCAGGTCGCAGTAACCCCAGGAGGCGTGGGTTCGAATCCTACCTCAGACAGAGCCCATTGATAGTACCAAGCAAGAAAAAAGCAAACACAGTCAAGAGAGAATTACCAGTTGCCAAGATGGCAGAGCGGTCTAAGGCGTTGCGTTCAGGTCACAGTCTCCCCAGGAGGCGTGGGTTCGAATCCCACCTCAGACAGAGCCCATTGAAAGTACCAAGCAATAACAAAGCAAACACAGTCAAGAGAGCATTACCAGCTGCCAGGATGGCAGTGTGTTCTAAGGCGTTGCGTTCAGGTCGCAGTCACCCTAGGAGGCGTGGGTTCGAATCCCACCTCAGACAGAGCCCATTGAAAGTACCAAGCAAGAAAAAAGCAAACACAGTCAAGAGAGCATTACCAGTTGCCAGGATGGCAGAGCGGTCTAAGGCCTTGCGTTCAGGTCGCAGTCACCCCAGGAGGCGTGGGTTCGAATACCACCTCAGACAGAGCCCATTGAAAGTACCAAGCAAGAACAAAGCAAACACATTCAAGAGAGCATTTCCAGATGCCAGGATGGCAGAGTGGTCTTAGGCGTTGCGTTCAGGTTGCAGTCTCCCCAGGAGGCGTGGGTTCGAATCCCACCTCAGAAAGAGCCCATTGAAAGTACCAAGCAAGAACAAAGCAAACACAGTCATAAGAGCATTACGAGGTGCCAGGATGGCAGAGCGGTCTAAGGCGTTGCGTTCAGGTCGCAGTCTCCCCAGGAGGCGTGGGTTGAATCCCACCTCAGACAGTGCCCATTGAAAGTACCAAGTAAGAACAAAGCAAACATATTCAAGAGTGCATTACCAGATGCCAGGATGGCAGAGCGGTCTAAGGCGTTGCGTTCAGGTCGCAGTCACCCCAGGAGGCGTGGGTTCGAATCCCACCTCAGACAGAGCCCATTGAAAGTACCAAGCAAGAACAAAGCAAACACATTCAAGAGAGCATTACCAGATGCCAGGATGGCAGAGTGGTCTAAGGCGTTGCGTTCAGGTCGCAGTCTCCCCATGAGGCGTGGGTTCGAATCCCACCTCAGACAGTGCCCATTGAAAGTACCAAGCAAGAACAAAGCAAACACATTCAAGAGAGCATTCCCAGATGCCAGGATGGCAGAGTGGTCTAAGGCGTTGCGTTCAGGTTGCAGTCTCCCCAGGAGGCGTGGGTTCGAATCCCACCTCAGACAGAGCCCATTGAAAGTACCTAGCAAGAAAAAAGCAAACACAGTCAAGAGAGAGGTACCAGTTGCCAGGATGGCAGAGCGGTATAAGGCGTTGCGTTCAGGTCGCAGTCTCCCCAGGAGGCGTGGGTTCGAATCCCACCTCAGACAGAGCCCATGAAAGTACCAAGCAATAACAAAGCAAACACAGTCAAGAGAGCATTACCAGGTGCCAGGATGGCAGAGCGGTCTAAGGCGTTGCGTTCAGGTCGCAGTCTCCCCAGGACGCAGGGGTTCGAATCCCACCTCAGACAGAGCCCATTGAAAGTACCAAGCAAGAACAAAGCAAACACAGTCATAAGAGCATTACGAGGTGCCAGGATGGCAGAGCGGTCTAAGGCGTTGCGTTCAGGTCGCAGTCTCCCCAGGAGGCGTGGGTTGAATCCCACCTCAGACAGTGCCCATTGAAAGTCCCAAGCAAGAACAAAGCAAACACATTCAAGAGAGCATTACCAGATGCCAGGATGGCAGAGCGGTCTAAGGCGTTGCGTTCAGGTCGCAGTCTCCCCAGGAGGCGTGGTTTCGAATCCCACCTCAGACAGTGCCCATTGAAAGTACCAAGCAAGAACAAAGCAAACACAGTCAAGAGAGCATTACCAGATGCCAGGATAGAAGAGCGGTCGAAGGCGTTGCGTTCAGGTCGAAGTCTCCCCAGGAGGCGTGGGTTCGAATCCCACCTCAGACAGATCCCATTGAAAGTACCAAGCAATAACAAAGCAAACACAGTCAAGAGATCATTACAAGTTGCCAGGATGGCAGAGCGGTCTCAGGCGTTGCGTTCAGGTCGCAGTCTCCCCAGGAGGCGTGGTTTCGAATCCCACCTCAGACAGAGCCCATTGAAAGTACCAAGCAATAACAAAGCAAACAAAGTCAAGAGAGCATTACCAGTTGCCAGGATGGCAGAGCGGTCTAAGGCGTTGCGTTCAGGTCGCAGTCTCCCCAGGAGGCGTGGATTCGAATCCCGCCTCAGACAGAGCCCATTGAACGTACCAAGCAAGAAAAAAGCAAACACAGTCAAGAGAGCATTACCAGATGCCAGGATGGCAGAGCGGTCTAAGGCGTTGCGTTCAGGTCGCAGTCACCCCAGGAGGCGTGGGTTCGAATCCCACCTCAGACAGAGCACATTGAAAGTAATAATAATAATAATAATATTGCCTTTATTAGTCCCACAATGGGGAAATTCGAGATTCGAACCCAGGCCTCCTGGGGAGACTGGGTCCTGAACGCGGCGCCTTAGACCACTCGGCCATCCTGGCAGCCAAGTACCAAGCAAGAACAAAGCAAACACAGTCATGAGAGCATTAACAGGTGCCAGGATGGCAGAGCGGTCTACGGCGTCGCGTTCAGGTCGCATTCACCCCAGGCGTGGGTTCGAATCCCGCCTCAGACAGAGCCCATTGAAAGTACCAAGCAATAACAAAGCAAACAAAGTCAAGAGAGCATTACCAGTTGCCAGGATGGCAGAGCGGTCTAAGGCGTTGCGTTCAGGTCGCAGTCTCCCCAGGAGGCGTGGGTTCGAATCCCGCCTCAGACAGAGCCCATTGAAAGTACCAAGCAAGAACAAAGCAAACACAGTCAAGAGAGAGGTACCAGTTTCCAGGATGGCAGAGCGGTCTAAGGCGTTGCGTTCAGGTCGCAGTAACCCCAGGAGGCGTGGGTTCGAATCCCACCTCAGACAGAGCCCATTGATAGTACCAAGCAAGAAAAAAGAGAACACATTCAAGAGAGCAT
Organism: Idiotropiscis lumnitzeri; assembly: GCF_059441095.1. Taxonomy (NCBI): domain Eukaryota; kingdom Metazoa; phylum Chordata; class Actinopteri; order Syngnathiformes; family Syngnathidae; genus Idiotropiscis; species Idiotropiscis lumnitzeri. The sequence continues at coordinate 1,052,021 of NW_028283578.1, read as the reverse complement.
TAGCAGATGCCAGGATGGCAGAGTGGTCTAAGGCGTTGCGTTCAGGTCGCAGTCTCCCCAGGACGCAGGGGTTTGAATCCCACCTCAGACAGAGCCCATTGAAAGTACCAAGCAAGAACAAAGCAAACACAGTCATAAGAGCATTACGAGGTGCCAGGATGGCAGAGCGGTCTAAGGCGTTGCGTTCAGGTCGCAGTCTCCCCAGGAGGCGTGGGTTGAATCCCACCTCAGACCGTGCCCATTGAAAGTACCAAGCAAGAACAAAGCAAACCAATTCAAGAGAGCATTACCAGATGCCAGGATGGCAGAGCGGTCTAAGGCGTTGCGTTCAGGTCGCAGTCTCCCCAGGAGGCGTGGTTTCGAATCCCACCTCAGACAGTGTCCATTGAAAGTACCAAGCAAGAACAAAGCAAACACAGTCAAGAGAGCATTACCAGATGCCAGGATGGCAGAGCGGTCGAAGGGGTTGCGTTCAGGTCGCAGTCTCCCCAGGAGGCGTGGGTTCGAATCCCACCTCAGACAGATCCCATTGAAATTACCAAGCAAGAAAAAAGCAAACACAGTCAAGAGAGCATTACCAGGTGCCAGGATGGCAGTGCGGTCTAAGGCGTTGCGTTCAGGTCGCAGTCTCCCCAGGACGCAGGGGTTCTAATCCCACCTCAGACAGAGCCCATTGAAAGTACCAAGTAAGAACAAAGCAAACATATTCAAGAGTGCATTACCAGATGCCAGGATGGCAGAGCGGTCTAAGGCGTTGCGTTCAGGTCGCAGTCACCCCAGGAGGCGTGGGTTCGAATCCCACCTCAGACAGAGCCCATTGAAAGTACCAAGCAAGAACAAAGCAAACACATTCAAGAGAGCATTCCCAGATGCCAGGATGGCAGAGTGGTCTAAGGCGTTGCGTTCAGGTTGCAGTCTCCCCAGGAGGCGTGGGTTCGAATCCCACCTCAGACAGAGCCCATTGAAAGTACCTAGCAAGAAAAAAGCAAACACAGTCAAGAGAGAGGTACCAGTTGCCAGGATGGCAGAGCGGTATAAGGCGTTGCGTTCAGGTCGCAGTCTCCCCAGGAGGCGTGGGTTCGAATCCCACCTCAGACAGAGCCCATGAAAGTACCAAGCAATAACAAAGCAAACACAGTCAAGAGAGCATTACCAGGTGCCAGGATGGCAGAGCGGTCTAAGGCGTTGCGTTCAGGTCGCAGTCTCCCCAGGACGCAGGGGTTCGAATCCCACCTCAGACAGAGCCCATTGAAAGTACCAAGCAAGAACAAAGCAAACACAGTCATAAGAGCATTACGAGGTGCCAGGATGGCAGAGCGGTCTAAGGCGTTGCGTTCAGGTCGCAGTCTCCCCAGGAGGCGTGGGTTGAATCCCACCTCAGACAGTGCCCATTGAAAGTCCCAAGCAAGAACAAAGCAAACACATTCAAGAGAGCATTACCAGATGCCAGGATGGCAGAGCGGTCTAAGGCGTTGCGTTCAGGTCGCAGTCTCCCCAGGAGGCGTGGTTTCGAATCCCACCTCAGACAGTGCCCATTGAAAGTACCAAGCAAGAACAAAGCAAACACAGTCAAGAGAGCATTACCAGATGCCAGGATAGAAGAGCGGTCGAAGGCGTTGCGTTCAGGTCGAAGTCTCCCCAGGAGGCGTGGGTTCGAATCCCACCTCAGACAGATCCCATTGAAAGTACCAAGCAATAACAAAGCAAACACAGTCAAGAGATCATTACAAGTTGCCAGGATGGCAGAGCGGTCTCAGGCGTTGCGTTCAGGTCGCAGTCTCCCCAGGAGGCGTGGGTTGAATCCCACCTCAGACAGTGCCCATTGAAAGTCCCAAGCAAGAACAAAGCAAACACATTCAAGAGAGCATTACCAGATGCCAGGATGGCAGAGCGGTCTAAGGCGTTGCGTTCAGGTCGCAGTCTCCCCAGGAGGCGTGGTTTCGAATCCCACCTCAGACAGTGCCCATTGAAAGTACCAAGCAAGAACAAAGCAAACACAGTCAAGAGAGCATTACCAGATGCCAGGATAGAAGAGCGGTCGAAGGCGTTGCGTTCAGGTCGAAGTCTCCCCAGGAGGCGTGGGTTCGAATCCCACCTCAGACAGATCCCATTGAAAGTACCAAGCAATAACAAAGCAAACACAGTCAAGAGATCATTACAAGTTGCCAGGATGGCAGAGCGGTCTCAGGCGTTGCGTTCAGGTCGCAGTCTCCCCAGGAGGCGTGGTTTCGAATCCCACCTCAGACAGAGCCCATTGAAAGTACCAAGCAATAACAAAGCAAACAAAGTCAAGAGAGCATTACCAGTTGCCAGGATGGCAGAGCGGTCTAAGGCGTTGCGTTCAGGTCGCAGTCTCCCCAGGAGGCGTGGATTCGAATCCCGCCTCAGACAGAGCCCATTGAACGTACCAAGCAAGAAAAAAGCAAACACAGTCAAGAGAGCATTACCAGATGCCAGGATGGCAGAGCGGTCTAAGGCGTTGCGTTCAGGTCGCAGTCACCCCAGGAGGCGTGGGTTCGAATCCCACCTCAGACAGAGCACATTGAAAGTAATAATAATAATAATAATATTGCCTTTATTAGTCCCACAATGGGGAAATTCGAGATTCGAACCCAGGCCTCCTGGGGAGACTGGGTCCTGAACGCGGCGCCTTAGACCACTCGGCCATCCTGGCAGCCAAGTACCAAGCAAGAACAAAGCAAACACAGTCATGAGAGCATTAACAGGTGCCAGGATGGCAGAGCGGTCTACGGCGTCGCGTTCAGGTCGCATTCACCCCAGGCGTGGGTTCGAATCCCGCCTCAGACAGAGCCCATTGAAAGTACCAAGCAATAACAAAGCAAACAAAGTCAAGAGAGCATTACCAGTTGCCAGGATGGCAGAGCGGTCTAAGGCGTTGCGTTCAGGTCGCAGTCTCCCCAGGAGGCGTGGATTCGAATCCCGCCTCAGACAGAGCCCATTGAACGTACCAAGCAAGAAAAAAGCAAACACAGTCAAGAGAGCATTACCAGATGCCAGGATGGCAGAGCGGTCTAAGGCGTTGCGTTCAGGTCGCAGTCACCCCAGGAGGCGTGGGTTCGAATCCCACCTCAGACAGAGCACATTGAAAGTAATAATAATAATAATAATATTGCCTTTATTAGTCCCACAATGGGGAAATTCGAGATTCGAACCCAGGCCTCCTGGGGAGACTGGGTCCTGAACGCGGCGCCTTAGACCACTCGGCCATCCTGGCAGCCAAGTACCAATCAAGAACAAAGCAAACACAGTCATGAGAGCATTAACAGGTGCCAGGATGGCAGAGCGGTCTACGGCGTCGCGTTCAGGTCGCATTCACCCCAGGCGTGGGTTCGAATCCCGCCTCAGACAGAGCCCATTGAAAGTACCAAGCAATAACAAAGCAAACAAAGTCAAGAGAGCATTACCAGTTGCCAGGATGGCAGAGCGGTCTAAGGCGTTGCGTTCAGGTCGCAGTCTCCCCAGGAGGCGTGGGTTCGAATCCCGCCTCAGACAGAGCCCATTGAAAGTACCAAGCAAGAACAAAGCAAACACAGTCAAGAGAGAGGTACCAGTTTCCAGGATGGCAGAGCGGTCTAAGGCGTTGCGTTCAGGTCGCAGTAACCCCAGGAGGCGTGGGTTCGAATCCCACCTCAGACAGAGCCCATTGATAGTACCAAGCAAGAAAAAAGAGAACACATTCAAGAGAGCATTAGCAGATGCCAGGATGGCAGAGTGGTCTAAGGCGTTGCGTTCAGGTCGCAGTCTCCCCAGGACGCAGGGGTTTGAATCCCACCTCAGACAGAGCCCATTGAAAGTACCAAGCAAGAACAAAGCAAACACAGTCATAAGAGCATTACGAGGTGCCAGGATGGCAGAGCGGTCTAAGGCGTTGCGTTCAGGTCGCAGTCTCCCCAGGAGGCGTGGGTTGAATCCCACCTCAGACCGTGCCCATTGAAAGTACCAAGCAAGAACAAAGCAAACCAATTCAAGAGAGCATTACCAGATGCCAGGATGGCAGAGCGGTCTAAGGCGTTGCGTTCAGGTCGCAGTCTCCCCAGGAGGCGTGGTTTCGAATCCCACCTCAGACAGTGTCCATTGAAAGTACCAAGCAAGAACAAAGCAAACACAGTCAAGAGAGCATTACCAGATGCCAGGATGGCAGAGCGGTCGAAGGGGTTGCGTTCAGGTCGCAGTCTCCCCAGGAGGCGTGGGTTCGAATCCCACCTCAGACAGATCCCATTGAAATTACCAAGCAAGAAAAAAGCAAACACAGTCAAGAGAGCATTACCAGGTGCCAGGATGGCAGTGCGGTCTAAGGCGTTGCGTTCAGGTCGCAGTCTCCCCAGGACGCAGGGGTTCTAATCCCACCTCAGACAGAGCCCATTGAAAGTACCAAGTAAGAACAAAGCAAACATATTCAAGAGTGCATTACCAGATGCCAGGATGGCAGAGCGGTCTCAGGCGTTGCGTTCAGGTCGCAGTCTCCCCAGGAGGCGTGGTTTCGAATCCCACCTCAGACAGAGCCCATTGAAAGTACCAAGCAATAACAAAGCAAACAAAGTCAAGAGAGCATTACCAGTTGCCAGGATGGCAGAGCGGTCTAAGGCGTTGCGTTCAGGTCGCAGTCTCCCCAGGAGGCGTGGTTTCGAATCCCACCTCAGACAGTGCCCATTGAAAGTACCAAGCAAGAACAAAGCAAACACAGTCAAGAGAGCATTACCAAATGCCAGGATGGCAGAGCGGTCGAAGGCGTTGCGTTCAGGTCGCAGTCTCCCCAGGAGGCGTGGGTTCGAATCCCGCCTCTGACAGAGCCCATTGAACGTACCGAGCAAGAAAAAAGCAAACACAGTCAAGAGAGCATTACCAGTTGCCAGGATGGCAGAACGGTCTAAGGCGTTGCGTTCAGGTCGCAGTCTCCCCAGGAGGCGTGGGTTCGAATCCCGCCTCTGACCGTGCCCATTGAAAGTACCAAGCAAGAACAAAGCAAACCAATTCAAGAGAGCATTACCAGATGCCAGGATGGCAGAGCGGTCTAAGGCGTTGCGTTCAGGTCGCAGTCTCCCCAGGAGGCGTGGTTTCGAATCCCACCTCAGACAGTGTCCATTGAAAGTACCAAGCAAGAACAAAGCAAACACAGTCAAGAGAGCATTACCAGATGCCTGGATGGCAGAGCGGTCGAAGGGGTTGCGTTCAGGTCGCAGTCTCCCCAGGAGGCGTGGGTTCGAATCCCACCTCAGACAGATCCCATTGAAATTACCAAGCAATAACAAAGCAAACACAGTCAAGAGAGCATTACCAGTTGCCAGGATGGCAGAGCGGTCTCAGGCGTTGCGTTCAGGTCGCAGTCTCCCCAGGAGGCGTGGTTTCGAATCCCACCTCAGACAGAGCCCATTGAAAGTACCAAGCAATAACAAAGCAAACAAAGTCAAGAGAGCATTACCAGTTGCCAGGATGGCAGAGCGGTCTAAGGCGTTGCGTTCAGGTCGCAGTCTCCCCAGGAGGCGTGGTTTCGAATCCGACCTCAGACAGTGCCCATTGAAAGTACCAAGCAAGAACAAAGCAAACACAGTCAAGAGAGCATTACCAAATGCCAGGATGGCAGAGCGGTCGAAGGCGTTGCGTTCAGGTCGCAGTCTCCCCAGGAGGCGTGGGTTCGAATCCCGCCTCTGACAGAGCCCATTGAACGTACCGAGCAAGAAAAAAGCAAACACAGTCAAGAGAGCATTACCAGTTGCCAGGATGGCAGAACGGTCTAAGGCGTTGCGTTCAGGTCGCAGTCTCCCCAGGAGGCGTGGGTTCGAATCCCGCCTCTGACAGAGCCCATTGAACGTACCGAGCAAGAAAAAAGCAAACACAGTCAAGAGAGCATTACCAGTTGCCAGGATGGCAGAGCGGTCTAAGGCGTTGCGTTCAGGTCGCATTCACCCCAGGAGGCGTGGGTTCGAATCCCGCCTCAGACAGAGGCCTTTGAAAGCACCAAGCAATAACAAAGCAAACAAAGTCAAGAGAGCATTACCAGTTGCCAGGATGGCAGAGCGGTCTACGGCGTTGCGTTCAGGTCGCAGTCACCCCAGGAGGCGTGGGTTCGAATCCCGCCTCAGACAGAGCCCTTTGAAAGTACCAAGCAAGAACAAAGCAAACAAAGTCAAGAGAGCATTACCAGTTGCCAGGATGGCATAGCGGTCTAAGGCGTTGCGTTCAGGTCGCAGTCTCCCCAAGAGGCGTGGGTTCGAATCCCGCCTCAGACAGAGCCCATTGAACGTACCAAGCAAGAAAAAAGCAAACAAAGTCAAGAGAGCATTACCAGTTGCCAGGATGGCAGAGCGGTCTAAGGCGTTGCGTTCAGGTCGCATTCACCCCAGGAGGCGTGGGTTCGAATCCCGCCTCAGACAGAGGCCTTTGAAAGCACCAAGCAAGAACAAAGCAAACACAGTCATGAGAGCATTAACAGGTGCCAGGATGGCAGAGCGGTCTACGGCGTCGCATTCAGGTCGCATTCACCCCAGGAGGCGTGGGTTCGAATCCCACCTCAGACAGAGCCCATTGAAAGTACCAAGCAATAACAAAGCAAACAAAGTCAAGAGAGCATTACCAGTTGCCAGGATGGCAGAGCGGTCTAAGGCGTTGCGTTCAGGTCGCAGTCACCCCAGGATGCGTGGGTTCGAATCCCACCTCAGACAGAGCCCATGGAAAGTACCAAGCAATAACAAAGCAAACAAAGTCAAGAGAGCATTACCAGTTGCCAGGATGGCAGAGCGGTCTACGGCGTTGCGTTCAGGTCGCAGTCACCCCAGGAGGCGTGGGTTCGAATCCCACCTCAGACAGAGCCCATTGAAAGTACCAAGCAATAACAAAGCAAACAAAGTCAAGAGAGCATTACCAGTTGCCAGGATGGCAGAGCGGTCTAAGGCGTTGCGTTCAGGTCGCAGTCTCCCCAGGAGGCGTGCGTTCGAATCCCGCCTCAGACAGAGCCCATTGAAAGTACCAAACAAGAACAAAGCAAACACAGTCAAGAGAGAGGTACCAGTTGCCAGGATGGCAGAGCGGTCTAAGGCGTTGCGTTCAGGTCGCAGTAACCCCAGGAGGCGTGGGTTCGAATCCCACCTCAGACAGAGCCCATTGATAGTACCAAGCAAGAAAAAAGAGAACACATTCAAGAGAGCATTACCAGATGCCAGGATGGCAGAGCGGTCTAAGGCGTTGCGTTCAGGTCGCAGTCTCCCCAGGAGGTGTGGGTTCGAATCCCGCCTCAGACAGAGCCCATTGAAAGTACCAAGCAAGAACAAAGCAAACACAGTCAAGAGAGAGGTACCAGTTGCCAGGATGGCAGAGCGGTCTAAGGCGTTGCGTTCAGGTCGCAGTAACCCCAGGAGGCTTGGGTTCGAATCCTACCTCAGACAGAGCCCATTGATAGTACCAAGCAAGAAAAAAGCAAACACAGTCAAGAGAGAATTACCAGTTGCCAAGATGGCAGAGCGGTCTAAGGCGTTGCGTTCAGGTCACAGTCTCCCCAGGAGGCGTGGGTTCGAATCCCACCTCAGACAGAGCCCATTGAAAGTACCAAGCAATAACAAAGCAAACACAGTCAAGAGAGCATTACCAGCTGCCAGGATGGCAGTGTGTTCTAAGGCGTTGCGTTCAGGTCGCAGTCACCCTAGGAGGCGTGGGTTCGAATCCCACCTCAGACAGAGCCCATTGAAAGTACCAAGCAAGAAAAAAGCAAACACAGTCAAGAGAGCATTACCAGTTGCCAGGATGGCAGAGCGGTCTAAGGCCTTGCGTTCAGGTCGCAGTCACCCCAGGAGGCGTGGGTTCGAATACCACCTCAGACAGAGCCCATTGAAAGTACCAAGCAAGAACAAAGCAAACACATTCAAGAGAGCATTTCCAGATGCCAGGATGGCAGAGTGGTCTTAGGCGTTGCGTTCAGGTTGCAGTCTCCCCAGGAGGCGTGGGTTCGAATCCCACCTCAGAAAGAGCCCATTGAAAGTACCAAGCAAGAACAAAGCAAACACAGTCATAAGAGCATTACGAGGTGCCAGGATGGCAGAGCGGTCTAAGGCGTTGCGTTCAGGTCGCAGTCTCCCCAGGAGGCGTGGGTTGAATCCCACCTCAGACAGTGCCCATTGAAAGTACCAAGTAAGAACAAAGCAAACATATTCAAGAGTGCATTACCAGATGCCAGGATGGCAGAGCGGTCTAAGGCGTTGCGTTCAGGTTGCAGTCACCCCAGGAGGCGTGGGTTCGAATCCCACCTCAGACAGAGCCCATTGAAAGTACCAAGCGAGAAAAAAGCAAACACAGTCAAGAGAGCATTACCAGTTGCCAGGATGGCAGAGCGGTCTAAGGCGTTGCGTTCAGGTCGCAGTCACCCCAGGAGGCGTGGGTTCGAATCCCGCCTCAGACAGAGCCCTTTGAAAGTACCAAGCAAGAACAAAGCAAACACAGTCATGAGAGCATTAACAGGTGCCAGGATGGCAGAGCGGTCTACGGCGTCGCATTCAGGTCGCATTCACCCCAGGAGGCGTGGGTTCGAATCCCACCTCAGACAGAGCCCATTGAAAGTACCAAGCAATAACAAAGCAAACAAAGTCAAGAGAGCATTACCAGTTGCCAGGATGGCAGAGCGGTCTAAGGCGTTGCGTTCAGGTCGCAGTCACCCCAGGATGCGTGGGTTCGAATCCCACCTCAGACAGAGCCCATTGAAAGTACCAAGCAATAACAAAGCAAACAAAGTCAAGAGAGCATTACCAGTTGCCAGGATGGCAGAGCGGTCTACGGCGTTGCGTTCAGGTCGCAGTCACCCCAGGAGGCGTGGGTTCGAATCCCACCTCAGACAGAGCCCATTGAAAGTACCAAGCAATAACAAAGCAAACAAAGTCAAGAGAGCATTACCAGTTGCCAGGATGGCAGAGCGGTCTAAGGCGTTGCGTTCAGGTCGCAGTCTCCCCAGGAGGCGTGGGTTCGAATACCGCCTCAGACAGAGCCCATTGAAAGTACCAAGCAAGTACAAAGCAAACACAGTCAAGAGAGAGGTACCAGTTGCCAGGATGGCAGAGCGGTCTAAGGCGTTGCGTTCAGGTCGCAGTAACCCCAGGAGGCGTGGTTTCGAATCCCACCTCAGACAGAGCCCATTGATAGTACCAAGCAAGAAAAAAGAGAACACATTCAAGAGAGCATTACCAGATGCCAGGATGGCAGAGCGGTCTAAGGCGTTGCGTTCAGGTCGCAGTCTCCCCAGGAGGCGTGGGTTGAATCCCACCTCAGACAGTGCCCATTGAAAGTACCAAGTAAGAACAAAGCAAACATATTCAAGAGTGCATTACCAGATGCCAGGATGGCAGAGCGGTCTAAGGCGTTGCGTTCAGGTTGCAGTCACCCCAGGAGGCGTGGGTTCGAATCCCACCTCAGACAGAGCCCATTGAAAGTACCAAGCGAGAAAAAAGCAAACACAGTCAAGAGAGCATTACCAGTTGCCAGGATGGCAGAGCGGTCTAAGGCGTTGCGTTCAGGTCGCAGTCACCCCAGGAGGCGTGGGTTCGAATCCCACCTCAGACAGAGCCCATTGAAAGTACCAAGCAAGAACAAAGCAAACACAGTCAAGAGAGAGGTACCAGTTGCCAGGATGGCAGAGCGGTCTAAGGCGTTGCGTTCAGGTCGCAGTAACCCCAGGAGGCGTGGGTTCGAATCCTACCTCAGACAGAGCCCATTGATAGTACCAAGCAAGAAAAAAGCAAACACAGTCAAGAGAGAATTACCAGTTGCCAAGATGGCAGAGCGGTCTAAGGCGTTGCGTTCAGGTCACAGTCTCCCCAGGAGGCGTGGGTTCGAATCCCACCTCAGACAGAGCCCATTGAAAGGACCAAGCAATAACAAAGCAAACACAGTCAAGAGAGCATTACCAGCTGCCAGGATGGCAGTGTGTTCTAAGGCGTTGCGTTCAGGTCGCAGTCACCCTAGGAGGCGTGGGTTCGAATCCCACCTCAGACAGAGCCCATTGAAAGTACCAAGCAAGAAAAAAGCAAACACAGTCAAGAGAGCATTACCAGTTGCCAGGATGGCAGAGCGGTCTAAGGCCTTGCGTTCAGGTCGCAGTCACCCCAGGAGGCGTGGGTTCGAATACCACCTCAGACAGAGCCCATTGAAAGTACCAAGCAAGAACAAAGCAAACACATTCAAGAGAGCATTTCCAGATGCCAGGATGGCAGAGTGGTCTTAGGCGTTGTGTTCAGGTTGCAGTCTCCCCAGGAGGCGTGGGTTCGAATCCCACCTCAGAAAGAGCCCATTGAAAGTACCAAGCAAGAACAAAGCAAACACAGTCATAAGAGCATTACGAGGTGCCAGGATGGCAGAGCGGTCTAAGGCGTTGCGTTCAGGTCGCAGTCTCCCCAGGAGGCGTGGGTTGAATCCCACCTCAGACAGTGCCCATTGAAAGTACCAAGTAAGAAAAAAGAGAACACATTCAAGAGAGCATTACCAGATGCCAGGATGGCAGAGTGGTCTAAGGCGTTGCGTTCAGGTCGCAGTCTCCCCAGGACGCAGGGGTTCGAATCCCACCTCAGACAAAGCCCATTGAAAGTACCAAGCAAGAACAAAGCAAACACAGTCAAGAGAGCATTACCAGTTGCCAGGATGGCAGAGCGGTCTAAGGCGTTGCGTTCAGGTCGCAGTCACCCCAGGAGGCGTGGGTTCGAATCCCACCTCAGACAGAGCCCATTGAAAGTACCAAGCAATAACAAAGCAAACAAAGTCAAGAGAGCATTACCAGTTGCCGGGATGGCAGAGCGGTCTACGGCGTTGCGTTCAGGTCGCAGTCACCCCAGAAGGCGTGGGTTCGAATCCCGCCTCAGACAGAGCCCATTGAAAGTACCAAGCAAGAACAATGCAAACACAGTCAAGAGAGAGGTACCAGTTTCCAGGATGGCAGAGCGGTCTAAGGCGTTGCGTTCAGGTCGCAGTAACCCCAGGAGGCGTGGGTTCGAATCCCACCTCAGACAGAGCCCATTGATAGTACCAAGCAAGAAAAAAGAGAACACATTCAAGAGAGCATTAGCAGATGCCAGGATGGCAGAGTGGTCTAAGGCATTGCGTTCAGGTCGCAGTCTCCCCAGGACGCAGGGGTTTGAATCCCACCTCAGACAGAGCCCATTGAAAGTACCAAGCAAGAACAAAGCAAACACAGTCAAGAGAGCATTACCAGTTGCCGGGATGGCAGAGCGGTCTACGGCGTTGCGTTCAGGTCGCAGTCACCCCAGAAGGCGTGGGTTCGAATCCCGCCTCAGACAGAGCCCATTGAAAGTACCAAGCGAGAAAAAAGCAAACACAGTCAAGAGAGCATTACCAGTTGCCAGGATGGCAGAGCGGTCTAAGGCGTTGCGTTCAGGTCGCAGTCACCCCAGGAGGCGTGGGTTCGAATCCCACCTCAGACAGAGCCCATTGAAAGTACCAAGCAATAACAAAGCAAACAAAGTCAAGAGAGCATTACCAGTTGCCGGGATGGCAGAGCGGTCTACGGCGTTGCGTTCAGGTCGCAGTCACCCCAGAAGGCGTGGGTTCGAATCCCGCCTCAGACAGAGCCCATTGAAAGTACCAAGCAAGAACAATGCAAACACAGTCAAGAGAGAGGTACCAGTTTCCAGGATGGCAGAGCGGTCTAAGGCGTTGCGTTCAGGTCGCAGTAACCCCAGGAGGCGTGGGTTCGAATCCCACCTCGGACAGAGCCCATTGATAGTACCAAGCAAGAAAAAAGAGAACACATTCAAGAGAGCATTAGCAGATGCCAGGATGGCAGAGCGGTCTAAGGCGTTGCGTTCAGGTCGCAGTCACCCCAGGAGGCGTGGGTTCGAATCCCACCTCAGACAGAGCCCATTGAAAGTACCAAGCAATAACAAAGCAAACAAAGTCAAGAGAGCATTACCAGTTGCCGGGATGGCAGAGCGGTCTACGGCGTTGCGTTCAGGTCGCAGTCACCCCAGAAGGCGTGGGTTCGAATCCCGCCTCAGACAGAGCCCATTGAAAGTACCAAGCAAGAACAATGCAAACACAGTCAAGAGAGAGGTACCAGTTTCCAGGATGGCAGAGCGGTCTAAGGCGTTGCGTTCAGGTCGCAGTAACCCCAGGAGGCGTGGGTTCGAATCCCACCTCAGACAGAGCCCATTGATAGTACCAAGCAAGAAAAAAGAGAACACATTCAAGAGAGCATTAGCAGATGCCAGGATGGCAGAGTGGTCTAAGGCATTGCGTTCAGGTCGCAGTCTCCCCAGGACGCAGGGGTTTGAATCCCACCTCAGACAGTGCCCATTGAAAGTACCAAGCAAGAACAAAGCAAACCAATTCAAGAGAGCATTACCAGATGCCAGGATGGCAGAGCGGTCTAAGGCGTTGCGTTCAGGTCGCAGTCTCCCCAGGAGGCGTGGTTTCGAATCCCACCTCAGACAGTGCCCATTGAAAGTACCAAGCAAGAACAAAGCAAACACAGTCAAGAGAGCATTACCAGATGCCAGGATGGCAGAGCGGTCGAAGGTGTTGCGTTCAGGTCGCAGTCTCCCCAGGAGGCGTGGGTTCGAATCCCACCTCAGACAGATCCCATTGAAAGTACCAAGCAATAACAAAGCAAACACAGTCAAGAGAGCATTACCAGTTGCCAGGATGGCAGAGCGGTCTCAGGCGTTGCGTTCAGGTCGCAGTCTCCCCAGGAGGCGTGGTTTCGAATCCCACCTCAGACAGAGCCCATTGAAAGTACCAAGCAATAACAAAGCAAACAAAGTCAAGAGAGCATTACCAGTTGCCAGGATGGCAGAGTGGTCTAAGGCGTTGCGTTCAGGTCGCAGTCTCCCCAGGAGGCGTGGTTTCGAATCCCACCTCAGACAGTGCCCATTGAAAGTACCAAGCAAGAACAAAGCAAACACAGTCAAGAGAGCATTACCAGTTGCCAGGATGGCAGAGCGGTCTAAGGCGTTGCGTTCAGGTCGCAGTCACCCCAGGAGGCGTGGGTTCGAATCCCACCTCAGACAGAGCCCATTGAAAGTACCAAGCAATAACAAAGCAAACAAAGTCAAGAGAGCATTACCAGTTGCCGGGATGGCAGAGCGGTCTACGGCGTTGCGTTCAGGTCGCAGTCACCCCAGAAGGCGTGGGTTCGAATCCCGCCTCAGACAGAGCCCATTGAAAGTACCAAGCAAGAACAATGCAAACACAGTCAAGAGAGAGGTACCAGTTTCCAGGATGGCAGAGCGGTCTAAGGCGTTGCGTTCAGGTCGCAGTAACCCCAGGAGGCGTGGGTTCGAATCCCACCTCAGACAGAGCCCATTGATAGTACCAAGCAAGAAAAAAGAGAACACATTCAAGAGAGCATTAGCAGATGCCAGGATGGCAGAGTGGTCTAAGGCATTGCGTTCAGGTCGCAGTCTCCCCAGGACGCAGGGGTTTGAATCCCACCTCAGACAGAGCCCATTGAAAGTACCAAGCAAGAACAAAGCAAACACAGTCATAAGAGCATTACGAGGTGCCAGGATGGCAGAGCGGTCTAAGGCGTTGCGTTCAGGTCGCAGTCTCCCCAGGAGGCGTGGGTTGAATCCCACCTCAGACAGTGCCCATTGAAAGTACCAAGCAAGAACAAAGCAAACCAATTCAAGAGAGCATTACCAGATGCCAGGATGGCAGAGCGGTCTAAGGCGTTGCGTTCAGGTCGCAGTCTCCCCAGGAGGCGTGGTTTCGAATCCCACCTCAGACAGTGCCCATTGAAAGTACCAAGCAAGAACAAAGCAAACACAGTCAAGAGAGCATTACCAGATGCCAGGATGGCAGAGCGGTCGAAGGCGTTGTGTTCAGGTCGCAGTCTCCCCAGGAGGCGTGGGTTCGAATCCCACCTCAGACAGATCCCATTGAAAGTACCAAGCAATAACAAAGCAAACACAGTCAAGAGAGCATTACCAGTTGCCAGGATGGCAGAGCGGTCTCAGGCGTTGCGTTCAGGTCGCAGTCTCCCCAGGATGCGTGGTTTCGAATCCCACCTCAGACAGAGCCCATTGAAAGTACCAAGCAATAACAAAGCAAACAAAGTCAAGAGAGCATTACCAGTTGCCAGGATGGCAGAGCGGTCTAAGGCGTTGCGTTCAGGTCGCAGTCTCCCCAGGAGGCGTGGTTTCGAATCCCACCTCAGACAGTGCCCATTGAAAGTACCAAGCAAGAACAAAGCAAACACAGTCAAGAGAGCATTACCAAATGCCAGGATGGCAGAGCGGTCGAAGGCGTTGCGTTCAGGTCGCAGTCTCCCCAGGAGGCGTGGGTTCGAATCCCACCTCAGAAAGAGCCCATTGAAAGTACCAAGCAAGAACAAAGCAAACACAGTCATAAGAGCATTACGAGGTGCCAGGATGGCAGAGCGGTCTAAGGCGTTGCGTTCAGGTCGCAGTCTCCCCAGGAGGCGTGGGTTGAATCCCACCTCAGACAGTGCCCATTGAAAGTACCAAGTAAGAACAAAGCAAACATATTCAAGAGTGCATTACCAGATGCCAGGATGGCAGAGCGGTCTAAGGCGTTGCGTTCAGGTCGCAGTCTCCCCAGGAGGCGTGGTTTCGAATCCCACCTCAGACAGTGCCCATTGAAAGTACCAAGCAAGAACAAAGCAAACACAGTCAAGAGAGCATTACCAAATGCCAGGATGGCAGAGCGGTCGAAGGCGTTGCGTTCAGGTCGCAGTCTCCCCAGGAGGCGTGGGTTCGAATCCCGCCTCTGACAGAGCCCATTGAACGTACCGAGCAAGAACAAAGCAAACACATTCAAGAGAGCATTTCCAGATGCCAGGATGGCAGAGTGGTCTTAGGCGTTGCGTTCAGGTTGCAGTCTCCCCAGGAGGCGTGGGTTCGAATCCCACCTCAGAAAGAGCCCATTGAAAGTACCAAGCAAGAACAAAGCAAACACAGTCAAGAGAGCATTACCAGCTGCCAGGATGGCAGTGTGTTCTAAGGCGTTGCGTTCAGGTCGCAGTCACCGTAGGAGGCGTGGGTTCGAATCCCACCTCAGACAGAGCCCATTGAAAGTACCAAGCAAGAAAAAAGCAAACACAGTCAAGAGAGCATTACCAGTTGCCAGGATGGCAGAGCGGTCTAAGGCCTTGCGTTCAGGTCGCAGTCACCCCAGGAGGCGTGGGTTCGAATACCACCTCAGACAGAGCCCATTGAAAGTACCAAGCAAGAACAAAGCAAACACATTCAAGAGAGCATTTCCAGATGCCAGGATGGCAGAGTGGTCTTAGGCGTTGCGTTCAGGTTGCAGTCTCCCCAGGAGGCGTGGGTTCGAATCCCACCTCAGAAAGAGCCCATTGAAAGTACCAAGCAAGAACAAAGCAAACACAGTCATAAGAGCATTACGAGGTGCCAGGATGGCAGAGCGGTCTAAGGCGTTGCGTTCAGGTCGCAGTCACCCCAGGAGGCGTGGGTTCGAATACCACCTCAGACAGAGCCCATTGAAAGTACCAAGCAAGAACAAAGCAAACACATTCAAGAGAGCATTTCCAGATGCCAGGATGGCAGAGCGGTCTAAGGCGTTGCGTTCAGGTTGCAGTCACCCCAGGAGGCGTGGGTTCGAATCCCACCTCAGACAGAGCCCATTGAAAGTACCAAGCGAGAAAAAAGCAAACACAGTCTAGAGAGCATTACCAGTTGCCAGGATGGCAGAGCGGTCTAAGGCGTTGCGTTCAGGTCGCAGTCACCCCAGGAGGCGTGGGTTCGAATCCCACCTCAGACAGAGCCCATTGAAAGTACCAAGCAAGAACAAAGCAAACACATTCAAGAGAGCATTACCAGATGCCAGGATGGCAGAGTGGTCTAAGGCGTTGCGTTCAGGTCGCAGTCTCCCCATGAGGCGTGGGTTCGAATCCCACCTCAGACAGTGCCCATTGAAAGTACCAAGCAAGAACAAAGCAAACACATTCAAGAGAGCATTCCCAGATGCCAGGATGGAAGAGTGGTCTAAGGCGTTGCGTTCAGGTTGCAGTCTCCCCAGGAGGCGTGGGTTCGAATCCCACCTCAGACAGAGCCCATTGAAAGTACCTAGCAAGAAAAAAGCAAACACAGTCAAGAGAGAGGTACCAGTTGCCAGGATGGCAGAGCGGTATAAGGCGTTGCGTTCAGGTCGCAGTCTCCCCAGGAGGCGTGGGTTCGAATCCCACCTCAGACAGAGCCCATGAAAGTACCAAGCAATAACAAAGCAAACACAGTCAAGAGAGCATTACCAGGTGCCAGGATGGCAGAGCGGTCTAAGGCGTTGCGTTCAGGTCGCAGTCTCCCCAGGACGCAGGGGTTCGAATCCCACCTTAGACAGAGCCCATTGAAAGTACCTAGCAAGAACAAAGCAAACACAGTCATAAGAGCATTACGAGGTGCCAGGATGGCAGAGCGGTCTAAGGCGTTGCGTTCAGGTCGCAGTCTCCCCAGGAGGCGTGGGTTGAATCCCACCTCAGACAGTGCCCATTGAAAGTCCCAAGCAAGAACAAACCAAACACATTCAAGAGAGCATTACCAGATGCCAGGATGGCAGAGCGGTCTAAGGCGTTGCGTTCAGGTCGCAGTCTCCCCAGGAGGCGTGGTTTCGAATCCCACCTCAGACAGTGCCCATTGAAAGTACCAAGCAAGAACAAAGCAAATACAGTCAAGAGAGCATTACCAGATGCCAGGATAGAAGAGCGGTCGAAGGCGTTGCGTTCAGGTCGCAGTAACCCCAGGAGGCGTGGGTTCGAATCCCACCTCAGACAGAGCCCATTGATAGTACCAAGCAAGAAAAAAGAGAACACATTCAAGAGAGCATTACCAGATGCCAGGATGGCAGAGTGGTCTAAGGCGTTGCGTTCAGGTCGCAGTCTCCCCAGGACGCAGGGGTTCGAATCCCACCTCAGACAAAGCCCATTGAAAGTACCAAGCAAGAACAAAGCAAACACAGTCAAGAGAGCATTACCAGGTGCCAGGATGGCAGAGCGGTCTAAGGCGTTGCGTTCAGGTCGCAGTCTCCCCAGGACGCAGGGGTTCGAATCCAACCTCAGACAGAGCCCATTGAAAGTACCAAGAAAGAACAAAGCAAACACAGTCATAAGAGCATTACGAGGTGCCAGGATGGCAGAGCGGTCTAAGGCGTTGCGTTCAGGTCGCAGTCTCCCCAGGAGGCGTGGGTTGAATCCCACCTCAGACAGTGCCCATTGAAAGTCCCAAGCAAGAACAAAGCAAACACATTCAAGAGAGCATTACCAGATGCCAGGATGGCAGAGCGGTCTAAGGCGTTGCGTTCAGGTCGCAGTCTCCCCAGGAGGCGTGGGTTCGAATCCCACCTCAGACAGAGCCCATTGAAAGTACCAAGCAATAACAAAGCAAACAAAGTCAAGAGAGCAATACCAGTTGCCAGGATGGCAGAGCGGTCTAAGGCGTTGCGTTCAGGTCGCAGTCACCCCAGGAGGCGTGGGTTCGAATCCCACCTCAGACAGAGCCCATTGAAAGTACCAAGCAATAACAAAGCAAACAAAGTCAAGAGAGCATTACCAGTTGCCGGGATGGCAGAGCGGTCTACGGCGTTGCGTTCAGGTCGCAGTCACCCCAGAAGGCGTGGGTTCGAATCCCGCCTCAGACAGAGCCCATTGAAAGTACCAAGCAAGAACAATGCAAACACAGTCAAGAGAGAGGTACCAGTTTCCAGGATGGCAGAGCGGTCTAAGGCGTTGCGTTCAGGTCGCAGTAACCCCAGGAGGCGTGGGTTCGAATCCCACCTCAGACAGAGCCCATTGATAGTACCAAGCAAGAAAAAAGAGAACACATTCAAGAGAGCATTAGCAGATGCCAGGATGGCAGAGTGGTCTAAGGCATTGCGTTCAGGTCGCAGTCTCCCCAGGACGCAGGGGTTTGAATCCCACCTCAGACAGTGCCCATTGAAAGTACCAAGCAAGAACAAAGCAAACCAATTCAAGAGAGCATTACCAGATGCCAGGATGGCAGAGCGGTCTAAGGCGTTGCGTTCAGGTCGCAGTCTCCCCAGGAGGCGTGGTTTCGAATCCCACCTCAGACAGTGCCCATTGAAAGTACCAAGCAAGAACAAAGCAAACACAGTCAAGAGAGCATTACCAGATGCCAGGATGGCAGAGCGGTCGAAGGTGTTGCGTTCAGGTCGCAGTCTCCCCAGGAGGCGTGGGTTCGAATCCCACCTCAGACAGATCCCATTGAAAGTACCAAGCAATAACAAAGCAAACACAGTCAAGAGAGCATTACCAGTTGCCAGGATGGCAGAGCGGTCTCAGGCGTTGCGTTCAGGTCGCAGTCTCCCCAGGAGGCGTGGTTTCGAATCCCACCTCAGACAGAGCCCATTGAAAGTACCAAGCAATAACAAAGCAAACAAAGTCAAGAGAGCATTACCAGTTGCCAGGATGGCAGAGTGGTCTAAGGCGTTGCGTTCAGGTCGCAGTCTCCCCAGGAGGCGTGGTTTCGAATCCCACCTCAGACAGTGCCCATTGAAAGTACCAAGCAAGAACAAAGCAAACACAGTCAAGAGAGCATTACCAGTTGCCAGGATGGCAGAGCGGTCTAAGGCGTTGCGTTCAGGTCGCAGTCACCCCAGGAGGCGTGGGTTCGAATCCCACCTCAGACAGAGCCCATTGAAAGTACCAAGCAATAACAAAGCAAACAAAGTCAAGAGAGCATTACCAGTTGCCGGGATGGCAGAGCGGTCTACGGCGTTGCGTTCAGGTCGCAGTCACCCCAGAAGGCGTGGGTTCGAATCCCGCCTCAGACAGAGCCCATTGAAAGTACCAAGCAAGAACAATGCAAACACAGTCAAGAGAGAGGTACCAGTTTCCAGGATGGCAGAGCGGTCTAAGGCGTTGCGTTCAGGTCGCAGTAACCCCAGGAGGCGTGGGTTCGAATCCCACCTCAGACAGAGCCCATTGATAGTACCAAGCAAGAAAAAAGAGAACACATTCAAGAGAGCATTAGCAGATGCCAGGATGGCAGAGTGGTCTAAGGCATTGCGTTCAGGTCGCAGTCTCCCCAGGACGCAGGGGTTTGAATCCCACCTCAGACAGAGCCCATTGAAAGTACCAAGCAAGAACAAAGCAAACACAGTCATAAGAGCATTACGAGGTGCCAGGATGGCAGAGCGGTCTAAGGCGTTGCGTTCAGGTCGCAGTCTCCCCAGGAGGCGTGGGTTGAATCCCACCTCAGACAGTGCCCATTGAAAGTACCAAGCAAGAACAAAGCAAACCAATTCAAGAGAGCATTACCAGATGCCAGGATGGCAGAGCGGTCTAAGGCGTTGCGTTCAGGTCGCAGTCTCCCCAGGAGGCGTGGTTTCGAATCCCACCTCAGACAGTGCCCATTGAAAGTACCAAGCAAGAACAAAGCAAACACAGTCAAGAGAGCATTACCAGATGCCAGGATGGCAGAGCGGTCGAAGGCGTTGTGTTCAGGTCGCAGTCTCCCCAGGAGGCGTGGGTTCGAATCCCACCTCAGACAGATCCCATTGAAAGTACCAAGCAATAACAAAGCAAACACAGTCAAGAGAGCATTACCAGTTGCCAGGATGGCAGAGCGGTCTCAGGCGTTGCGTTCAGGTCGCAGTCTCCCCAGGAGGCGTGGTTTCGAATCCCACCTCAGACAGAGCCCATTGAAAGTACCAAGCAATAACAAAGCAAACAAAGTCAAGAGAGCATTACCAGTTGCCAGGATGGCAGAGCGGTCTAAGGCGTTGCGTTCAGGTCGCAGTCTCCCCAGGAGGCGTGGTTTCGAATCCCACCTCAGACAGTGCCCATTGAAAGTACCAAGCAAGAACAAAGCAAACACAGTCAAGAGAGCATTACCAAATGCCAGGATGGCAGAGCGGTCGAAGGCGTTGCGTTCAGGTCGCAGTCTCCCCAGGAGGCGTGGGTTCGAATCCCACCTCAGAAAGAGCCCATTGAAAGTACCAAGCAAGAACAAAGCAAACACAGTCATAAGAGCATTACGAGGTGCCAGGATGGCAGAGCGGTCTAAGGCGTTGCGTTCAGGTCGCAGTCTCCCCAGGAGGCGTGGGTTGAATCCCACCTCAGACAGTGCCCATTGAAAGTACCAAGTAAGAACAAAGCAAACATATTCAAGAGTGCATTACCAGATGCCAGGATGGCAGAGCGGTCTAAGGCGTTGCGTTCAGGTCGCAGTCTCCCCAGGAGGCGTGGTTTCGAATCCCACCTCAGACAGTGCCCATTGAAAGTACCAAGCAAGAACAAAGCAAACACAGTCAAGAGAGCATTACCAAATGCCAGGATGGCAGAGCGGTCGAAGGCGTTGCGTTCAGGTCGCAGTCTCCCCAGGAGGCGTGGGTTCGAATCCCGCCTCTGACAGAGCCCATTGAACGTACCGAGCAAGAACAAAGCAAACACATTCAAGAGAGCATTTCCAGATGCCAGGATGGCAGAGTGGTCTTAGGCGTTGCGTTCAGGTTGCAGTCTCCCCAGGAGGCGTGGGTTCGAATCCCACCTCAGAAAGAGCCCATTGAAAGTACCAAGCAAGAACAAAGCAAACACAGTCAAGAGAGCATTACCAGCTGCCAGGATGGCAGTGTGTTCTAAGGCGTTGCGTTCAGGTCGCAGTCACCGTAGGAGGCGTGGGTTCGAATCCCACCTCAGACAGAGCCCATTGAAAGTACCAAGCAAGAAAAAAGCAAACACAGTCAAGAGAGCATTACCAGTTGCCAGGATGGCAGAGCGGTCTAAGGCCTTGCGTTCAGGTCGCAGTCACCCCAGGAGGCGTGGGTTCGAATACCACCTCAGACAGAGCCCATTGAAAGTACCAAGCAAGAACAAAGCAAACACATTCAAGAGAGCATTTCCAGATGCCAGGATGGCAGAGTGGTCTTAGGCGTTGCGTTCAGGTTGCAGTCTCCCCAGGAGGCGTGGGTTCGAATCCCACCTCAGAAAGAGCCCATTGAAAGTACCAAGCAAGAACAAAGCAAACACAGTCATAAGAGCATTACGAGGTGCCAGGATGGCAGAGCGGTCTAAGGCGTTGCGTTCAGGTCGCAGTCACCCCAGGAGGCGTGGGTTCGAATACAACCTCAGACAGAGCCCATTGAAAGTACCAAGCAAGAACAAAGCAAACACATTCAAGAGAGCATTTCCAGATGCCAGGATGGCAGAGCGGTCTAAGGCGTTGCGTTCAGGTTGCAGTCACCCCAGGAGGCGTGGGTTCGAATCCCACCTCAGACAGAGCCCATTGAAAGTACCAAGCGAGAAAAAAGCAAACACAGTCTAGAGAGCATTACCAGTTGCCAGGATGGCAGAGCGGTCTAAGGCGTTGCGTTCAGGTCGCAGTCACCCCAGGAGGCGTGGGTTCGAATCCCACCTCAGACAGAGCCCATTGAAAGTACCAAGCAAGAACAAAGCAAACACATTCAAGAGAGCATTACCAGATGCCAGGATGGCAGAGTGGTCTAAGGCGTTGCGTTCAGGTCGCAGTCTCCCCATGAGGCGTGGGTTCGAATCCCACCTCAGACAGTGCCCATTGAAAGTACCAAGCAAGAACAAAGCAAACACATTCAAGAGAGCATTCCCAGATGCCAGGATGGCAGAGTGGTCTAAGGCGTTGCGTTCAGGTTGCAGTCTCCCCAGGAGGCGTGGGTTCGAATCCCACCTCAGACAGAGCCCATTGAAAGTACCTAGCAAGAAAAAAGCAAACACAGTCAAGAGAGAGGTACCAGTTGCCAGGATGGCAGAGCGGTATAAGGTGTTGCGTTCAGGTCGCAGTCTCCCCAGGAGGCGTGGGTTCGAATCCCACCTCAGACAGAGCCCATGAAAGTACCAAGCAATAACAAAGCAAACACAGTCAAGAGAGCATTACCAGGTGCCAGGATGGCAGAGCGGTCTAAGGCGTTGCGTTCAGGTCGCAGTCTCCCCAGGACGCAGGGGTTCGAATCCCACCTTAGACAGAGCCCATTGAAAGTACCTAGCAAGAACAAAGCAAACACAGTCATAAGAGCATTACGAGGTGCCAGGATGGCAGAGCGGTCTAAGGCGTTGCGTTCAGGTCGCAGTCTCCCCAGGAGGCGTGGGTTGAATCCCACCTCAGACAGTGCCCATTGAAAGTCCCAAGCAAGAACAAACCAAACACATTCAAGAGAGCATTACCAGATGCCAGGATGGCAGAGCGGTCTAAGGCGTTGCGTTCAGGTCGCAGTCTCCCCAGGAGGCGTGGTTTCGAATCCCACCTCAGACAGTGCCCATTGAAAGTACCAAGCAAGAACAAAGCAAACACAGTCAAGAGAGCATTACCAGATGCCAGGATAGAAGAGCGGTCGAAGGCGTTGCGTTCAGGTCGCAGTAACCCCAGGAGGCGTGGGTTCGAATCCCACCTCAGACAGAGCCCATTGATAGTACCAAGCAAGAAAAAAGAGAACACATTCAAGAGAGCATTACCAGATGCCAGGATGGCAGAGTGGTCTAAGGCGTTGCGTTCAGGTCGCAGTCTCCCCAGGACGCAGGGGTTCGAATCCCACCTCAGACAGAGCCCATTGAAAGTACCAAGCAAGAACAAAGCAAACACAGTCAAGAGAGCATTACCAGGTGCCAGGATGGCAGAGCGGTCTAAGGCGTTGCGTTCAGGTCGCAGTCTCCCCAGGACGCAGGGGTTCGAATCCAACCTCAGACAGAGCCCATTGAAAGTACCAAGCAAGAACAAAGCAAACACAGTCATAAGAGCATTACGAGGTGCCAGGATGGCAGAGCGGTCTAAGGCGTTGCGTTCAGGTCGCAGTCTCCCCAGGAGGCGTGGGTTGAATCCCACCTCAGACAGTGCCCATTGAAAGTCCCAAGCAAGAACAAAGCAAACACATTCAAGAGAGCATTACCAGATGCCAGGATGGCAGAGCGGTCTAAGGCGTTGCGTTCAGGTCGCAGTCTCCCCAGGAGGCGTGGGTTCGAATCCCACCTCAGACAGAGCCCATTGAAAGTACCAAGCAATAACAAAGCAAACAAAGTCAAGAGAGCAATACCAGTTGCCAGGATGGCAGAGCGGTCTAAGGCGTTGCGTTCAGGTCGCAGTCACCCCAGGAGGCGTGGGTTCGAATCCCACCTCAGACAGAGCCCATTGAAAGTACCAAGCAATAACAAAGCAAACAAAGTCAAGAGAGCATTACCAGTTGCCGGGATGGCAGAGCGGTCTACGGCGTTGCGTTCAGGTCGCAGTCACCCCAGGAGGCGTGGGTTCGAATCCCGCCTCAGACAGAGCCCATTGAAAGTACCAAGCAATAACAAAGCAAACAAAGTCAAGAGAACATTACCAGTTGCCAGGATGCCAGAGCCGTCTAAGGCGTTGCGTTCAGGTCGCAGTCTCCCCAGGAGGCGTGGGTTCGAATCCCGCCTCAGACAGAGCCCATTGAAAGTACCAAGCAAGAACAAAGCAAACACAGTCAAGAGAGAGGTACCAGTTTCCAGGATGGCAGAGCGGTCTAAGGCGTTGCGTTCAGGTCGCAGTAACCCCAGGAGGCGTGGGTTCGAATCCCACCTCAGATAGAGCCCATTGATAGTACCAAGCAAGAAAAAAGAGAACACATTCAAGAGAGCATTACCAGATGCCAGGATGGCAGAGTGGTCTAAGGCGTTGCGTTCAGGTCGCAGTCTCCCCAGGACGCAGGGGTTTGAATCCCACCTCAGACAGAGCCCATTGAAAGTACCAAGCAAGAACAAAGCAAACACAGTCAAGAGAGAGGTACCAGTTGCCAGGATGGCAGAGCGGTCTAAGGCGTTGCGTTCAGGTCGCAGTAACCCCAGGAGGCGTGGGTTCGAATCCCACCTCAGACAGAGCCCATTGATAGGACCAAGCAAGAAAAAAGAGAACACATTCAAGAGAGCATTACGAGATGCCAGGATGGCAGAGCGGTCTAAGGCGTTGCGTTCAGGTCGCAGTCTCCCCAGGAGGTGTGGGTTCGAATCCCGCCTCAGACAGAGCCCATTGAAAGTACCAAGCAAGAACAAAGCAAACACAGTCAAGAGAGAGGTACCAGTTGCCAGGATGGCAGAGCGGTCTAAGGCGTTGCGTTCAGGTCGCAGTAACCCCAGGAGGCGTGGGTTCGAATCCTACCTCAGACAGAGCCCATTGATAGTACCAAGCAAGAAAAAAGCAAACACAGTCAAGAGAGAATTACCAGTTGCCAAGATGGCAGAGCGGTCTAAGGCGTTGCGTTCAGGTCACAGTCTCCCCAGGAGGCGTGGGTTCGAATCCCACCTCAGACAGAGCCCATTGAAAGTACCAAGCAATAACAAAGCAAACACAGTCAAGAGAGCATTACCAGCTGCCAGGATGGCAGTGTGTTCTAAGGCGTTGCGTTCAGGTCGCAGTCACCCTAGGAGGCGTGGGTTCGAATCCCACCTCAGACAGAGCCCATTGAAAGTACCAAGCAAGAAAAAAGCAAACACAGTCAAGAGAGCATTACCAGTTGCCAGGATGGCAGAGCGGTCTAAGGCCTTGCGTTCAGGTCGCAGTCACCCCAGGAGGCGTGGGTTCGAATACCACCTCAGACAGAGCCCATTGAAAGTACCAAGCAAGAACAAAGCAAACACATTCAAGAGAGCATTTCCAGATGCCAGGATGGCAGAGTGGTCTTAGGCGTTGCGTTCAGGTTGCAGTCTCCCCAGGAGGCGTGGGTTCGAATCCCACCTCAGAAAGAGCCCATTGAAAGTACCAAGCAAGAACAAAGCAAACACAGTCATAAGAGCATTACGAGGTGCCAGGATGGCAGAGCGGTCTAAGGCGTTGCGTTCAGGTCGCAGTCTCCCCAGGAGGCGTGGGTTGAATCCCACCTCAGACAGTGCCCATTGAAAGTACCAAGTAAGAACAAAGCAAACATATTCAAGAGTGCATTACCAGATGCCAGGATGGCAGAGCGGTCTAAGGTGTTGCGTTCAGGTCGCAGTCACCCCAGGAGGCGTGGGTTCGAATCCCACCTCAGACAGAGCCCATTGAAAGTACCAAGCAAGAACAAAGCAAACACATTCAAGAGAGCATTACCAGATGCCAGGATGGCAGAGTGGTCTAAGGCGTTGCGTTCAGGTCGCAGTCTCCCCATGAGGCGTGGGTTCGAATCCCACCTCAGACAGTGCCCATTGAAAGTACCAAGCAAGAACAAAGCAAACACATTCAAGAGAGCATTCCCAGATGCCAGGATGGCAGAGTGGTCTAAGGCGTTGCGTTCAGGTTGCAGTCTCCCCAGGAGGCGTGGGTTCGAATCCCACCTCAGACAGAGCCCATTGAAAGTACCTAGCAAGAAAAAAGCAAACACAGTCAAGAGAGAGGTACCAGTTGCCAGGACTGCAGAGCGGTATAAGGCGTTGCGTTCAGGTCGCAGTCTCCCCAGGAGGCGTGGGTTCGAATCCCACCTCAGACAGAGCCCATGAAAGTACCAAGCAATAACAAAGCAAACACAGTCAAGAGAGCATTACCAGGTGCCAGGATGGCAGAGCGGTCTAAGGCGTTGCGTTCAGGTCGCAGTCTCCCCAGGACGCAGGGGTTCGAATCCCACCTCAGACAGAGCCCATTGAAAGTACCAAGCAAGAACAAAGCAAACACAGTCATAAGAGCATTACGAGGTGCCAGGATGGCAGAGCGGTCTAAGGCGTTGCGTTCAGGTCGCAGTCTCCCCAGGAGGCGTGGGTTGAATCCCACCTCAGACAGTGCCCATTGAAAGTCCCAAGCAAGAACAAAGCAAACACATTCAAGAGAGCATTACCAGATGCCAGGATGGCAGAGCGGTCTAAGGCGTTGCGTTCAGGTCGCAGTCTCCCCAGGAGGCGTGGTTTCGAATCCCACCTCAGACAGTGCCCATTGAAAGTACCAAGCAAGAACAAAGCAAACACAGTCAAGAGAGCATTACCAGATGCCAGGATAGAAGAGCGGTCGAAGGCGTTGCGTTCAGGTCGAAGTCTCCCCAGGAGGCGTGGGTTCGAATCCCACCTCAGACAGATCCCATTGAAAGTACCAAGCAATAACAAAGCAAACACAGTCAAGAGATCATTACCAGTTGCCAGGATGGCAGAGCGGTCTCAGGCGTTGCGTTCAGGTCGCAGTCTCCCCAGGAGGCGTGGTTTCGAATCCCACCTCAGACAGAGCCCATTGAAAGTACCAAGCAATAACAAAGCAAACAAAGTCAAGAGAGCATTACCAGTTGCCAGGATGGCAGAGCGGTCTAAGGCGTTGCGTTCAGGTCGCAGTCTCCCCAGGAGGCGTGGATTCGAATCCCGCCTCAGACAGAGCCCATTGAACGTACCAAGCAAGAAAAAAGCAAACACAGTCAAGAGAGCATTACCAGATGCCAGGATGGCAGAGCGGTCTAAGGCGTTGCGTTCAGGTCGCAGTCACCCCAGTAGGCGTGGGTTCGAATCCCACCTCAGACAGAGCACATTGAAAGTACCAAGCAAGAACAAAGCAAACACAGTCAAGAGAGCAATACCAGTTGCCAGGATGGCAGAGCGGTCTAAGGCGTTGCGTTCAGGTCGCAGTCACCCCAGGAGGCGTGGGTTCGAATCCCACCTCAGACAGAGCCCATTGAAAGTACCAAGCAATAACAAAGCAAACAAAGTCAAGAGAGCATTACCAGTTGCCGGGATGGCAGAGCGGTCTACGGCGTTGCGTTCAGGTCGCAGTCACCCCAGGAGGCGTGGGTTCGAATCCCGCCTCAGACAGAGCCCATTGAAAGTACCAAGCAATAACAAAGCAAACAAAGTCAAGAGAGCATTACCAGTTGCCAGGATGGCAGAGCGGTCTAAGGCGTTGCGTTCAGGTCGCAGTCTCCCCAGGAGGCGTGGGTTCGAATCCCGCCTCAGACAGAGCCCATTGAAAGTACCAAGCAAGAACAAAGCAAACACAGTCAAGAGAGAGGTACCAGTTTCCAGGATGGCAGAGCGGTCTAAGGCGTTGCGTTCAGGTCGCAGTAACCCCAGGAGGCGTGGGTTCGAATCCCACCTCAGACAGAGCCCATTGATAGTACCAAGCAAGAAAAAAGAGAACACATTCAAGAGAGCATTAGCAGATGCCAGGATGGCAGAGTGGTCTAAGGCGTTGCGTTCAGGTCGCAGTCTCCCCAGGACGCAGGGGTTTGAATCCCACCTCAGACAGAGCCCATTGAAAGTACCAAGCAAGAACAAAGCAAACACAGTCATAAGAGCATTACGAGGTGCCAGGATGGCAGAGCGGTCTAAGGCGTTGCGTTCAGGTCGCAGTCTCCCCAGGAGGCGTGGGTTGAATCCCACCTCAGACCGTGCCCATTGAAAGTACCAAGCAAGAACAAAGCAAACCAATTCAAGAGAGCATTACCAGATGCCAGGATGGCAGAGCGGTCTAAGGCGTTGCGTTCAGGTCGCAGTCTCCCCAGGAGGCGTGGTTTCGAATCCCACCTCAGACAGTGTCCATTGAAAGTACCAAGCAAGAACAAAGCAAACACAGTCAAGAGAGCATTACCAGATGCCAGGATGGCAGAGCGGTCGAAGGGGTTGCGTTCAGGTCGCAGTCTCCCCAGGAGGCGTGGGTTCGAATCCCACCTCAGACAGATCCCATTGAAAGTACCAAGCAATAACAAAGCAAACACAGTCAAGAGAGCATTACCAGTTGCCAGGATGGCAGAGCGGTCTCAGGCGTTGCGTTCAGGTCGCAGTCTCCCCAGGAGGCGTGGTTTCGAATCCCACCTCAGACAGAGCCCATTGAAAGTACCAAGCAATAACAAAGCAAACAAAGTCAAGAGAGCATTACCAGTTGCCAGGATGGCAGAGCGGTCTAAGGCGTTGCGTTCAGGTCGCAGTCTCCCCAGGAGGCGTGGTTTCGAATCCGACCTCAGACAGTGCCCATTGAAAGTACCAAGCAAGAACAAAGCAAACACAGTCAAGAGAGCATTACCAAATGCCAGGATGGCAGAGCGGTCGAAGGCGTTGCGTTCAGGTCGCAGTCTCCCCAGGAGGCGTGGGTTCGAATCCCGCCTCTGACAGAGCCCATTGAACGTACCGAGCAAGAAAAAAGCAAACACAGTCAAGAGAGCATTACCAGTTGCCAGGATGGCAGAACGGTCTAAGGCGTTGCGTTCAGGTCGCAGTCTCCCCAGGAGGCGTGGGTTCGAATCCCGCCTCTGACAGAGCCCATTGAACGTACCGAGCAAGAAAAAAGCAAACACAGTCAAGAGAGCATTACCAGCTGCCAGGATGGCAGAGCGGTCTAAGGCGTTGCGTTCAGGTCGCAGTCTCCCCAGGAGGCGTGCGTTCGAATCCCGCCTCAGACAGAGCCCATTGAAAGTACCAAACAAGAACAAAGCAAACACAGTCAAGAGAGAGGTACCAGTTGCCAGGATGGCAGAGCGGTCTAAGGCGTTGCGTTCAGGTCGCAGTAACCCCAGGAGGCGTGGGTTCGAATCCCACCTCAGACAGAGCCCATTGATAGTACCAAGCAAGAAAAAAGAGAACACATTCAAGAGAGCATTACCAGATGCCAGGATGGCAGAGCGGTCTAAGGCGTTGCGTTCAGGTCGCAGTCTCCCCAGGAGGTGTGGGTTCGAATCCCGCCTCAGACAGAGCCCATTGAAAGTACCAAGCAAGAACAAAGCAAACACAGTCAAGAGAGAGGTACCAGTTGCCAGGATGGCAGAGCGGTCTAAGGCGTTGCGTGCAGGTCGCAGTAACCCCAGGAGGCTTGGGTTCGAATCCTACCTCAGACAGAGCCCATTGATAGTACCAAGCAAGAAAAAAGCAAACACAGTCAAGAGATAATTACCAGTTGCCAAGATGGCAGAGCGGTCTAAGGCATTGCGTTCAGGTCACAGTCTCCCCAGGAGGCGTGGGTTCGAATCCCACCTCAGACAGAGCCCATTGAAAGTACCAAGCAATAACAAAGCAAACACAGTCAAGAGAGCATTACCAGCTGCCAGGATGGCAGTGTGTTCTAAGGCGTTGCGTTCAGGTCGCAGTCACCCTAGGAGGCGTGGGTTCGAATCCCACCTCAGACAGAGCCCATTGAAAGTACCAAGCAAGAAAAAAGCAAACACAGTCAAGAGAGCATTACCAGTTGCCAGGATGGCAGAGCGGTCTAAGGCCTTGCGTTCAGGTCGCAGTCACCCCAGGAGGCGTGGGTTCGAATACCACCTCAGACAGAGCCCATTGAAAGTACCAAGCAAGAACAAAGCAAACACATTCAAGAGAGCATTTCCAGATGCCAGGATGGCAGAGTGGTCTTAGGCGTTGCGTTCAGGTTGCAGTCTCCCCAGGAGGCGTGGGTTCGAATCCCACCTCAGAAAGAGCCCATTGAAAGTACCAAGCAAGAACAAAGCAAACACAGTCATAAGAGCATTACGAGGTGCCAGGATGGCAGAGCGGTCTAAGGCGTTGCGTTCAGGTCGCAGTCTCCCCAGGAGGCGTGGGTTGAATCCCACCTCAGACAGTGCCCATTGAAAGTACCAAGTAAGAACAAAGCAAACATATTCAAGAGTGCATTACCAGATGCCAGGATGGCAGAGCGGTCTAAGGCGTTGCGTTCAGGTTGCAGTCACCCCAGGAGGCGTGGGTTCGAATCCCACCTCAGACAGAGCCCATTGAAAGTACCAAGCGAGAAAAAAGCAAACACAGTCAAGAGAGCATTACCAGTTGCCAGGATGGCAGAGCGGTCTAAGGCGTTGCGTTCAGGTCGCAGTCACCCCAGGAGGCGTGGGTTCGAATCCCGCCTCAGACAGAGCCCTTTGAAAGTACCAAGCAAGAACAAAGCAAACACAGTCATGAGAGCATTAACAGGTGCCAGGATGGCAGAGCGGTCTACGGCGTCGCATTCAGGTCGCATTCACCCCAGGAGGCGTGGGTTCGAATCCCACCTCAGACAGAGCCCATTGAAAGTACCAAGCAATAACAAAGCAAACAAAGTCAAGAGAGCATTACCAGTTGCCAGGATGGCAGAGCGGTCTAAGGCGTTGCGTTCAGGTCGCAGTCACCCCAGGATGCGTGGGTTCGAATCCCACCTCAGACAGAGCCCATTGAAAGTACCAAGCAATAACAAAGCAAACAAAGTCAAGAGAGCATTACCAGTTGCCAGGATGGCAGAGCGGTCTACGGCGTTGCGTTCAGGTCGCAGTCACCCCAGGAGGCGTGGGTTCGAATCCCACCTCAGACAGAGCCCATTGAAAGTACCAAGCAATAACAAAGCAAACAAAGTCAAGAGAGCATTACCAGTTGCCAGGATGGCAGAGCGGTCTAAGGCGTTGCGTTCAGGTCGCAGTCTCCCCAGGAGGCGTGGGTTCGAATACCGCCTCAGACAGAGCCCATTGAAAGTACCAAGCAAGAACAAAGCAAACACAGTCAAGAGAGAGGTACCAGTTGCCAGGATGGCAGAGCGGTCTAAGGCGTTGCGTTCAGGTCGCAGTAACCCCAGGAGGCGTGGTTTCGAATCCCACCTCAGACAGAGACCATTGATAGTACCAAGCAAGAAAAAAGAGAACACATTCAAGAGAGCATTACCAGATGCCAAGATGGCAGAGCGGTCTAAGGCGTTGCGTTCAGGTCGCAGTCTCCCCAGGAGGCGTGGGTTGAATCCCACCTCAGACAGTGCCCATTGAAAGTACCAAGTAAGAACAAAGCAAACATATTCAAGAGTGCATTACCAGATGCCAGGATGGCAGAGCGGTCTAAGGCGTTGCGTTCAGGTTGCAGTCACCCCAGGAGGCGTGGGTTCGAATCCCACCTCAGACAGAGCCCATTGAAAGTACCAAGCGAGAAAAAAGCAAACACAGTCAAGAGAGCATTACCAGTTGCCAGGATGGCAGAGCGGTCTAAGGCGTTGCGTTCAGGTCGCAGTCACCCCAGGAGGCGTGGGTTCGAATCCCACCTCAGACAGAGCCCATTGAAAGTACCAAGCAAGAACAAAGCAAACACAGTCAAGAGAGAGGTACCAGTTGCCAGGATGGCAGAGCGGTCTAAGGCGTTGCGTTCAGTTCGCAGTAACCCCAGGAGGCGTGGGTTCGAATCCTACCTCAGACAGAGCCCATTGATAGTACCAAGCAAGAAAAAAGCAAACACAGTCAAGAGAGAATTACCAGTTGCCAAGATGGCAGAGCGGTCTAAGGCGTTGCGTTCAGGTCACAGTCTCCCCAGGAGGCGTGGGTTCGAATCCCACCTCAGACAGAGCCCATTGAAAGGACCAAGCAATAACAAAGCAAACACAGTCAAGAGAGCATTACCAGCTGCCAGGATGGCAGTGTGTTCTAAGGCGTTGCGTTCAGGTCGCAGTCACCCTAGGAGGCGTGGGTTCGAATTCCACCTCAGACAGAGCCCATTGAAAGTACCAAGCAAGAAAAAAGCAAACACAGTCAAGAGAGCATTACCAGTTGCCAAGATGGCAGAGCGGTCTAAGGCCTTGCGTTCAGGTCGCAGTCACCCCAGGAGGCGTGGGTTCGAATACCACCTCAGACAGAGCCCATTGAAAGTACCAAGCAAGAACAAAGCAAACACATTCAAGAGAGCATTTCCAGATGCCAGGATGGCAGAGTGGTCTTAGGCGTTGTGTTCAGGTTGCAGTCTCCCCAGGAGGCGTGGGTTCGAATCCCACCTCAGAAAGAGCCCATTGAAAGTACCAAGCAAGAACAAAGCAAACACAGTCATAAGAGCATTACGAGGTGCCAGGATGGCAGAGCGGTCTAAGGCGTTGCGTTCAGGTTGCAGTCACCCCAGGAGGCGTGGGTTCGAATCCCACCTCAGACAGAGCCCATTGAAAGTACCAAGCGAGAAAAAAGCAAACACAGTCAAGAGAGCATTACCAGTTGCCAGGATGGCAGAGCGGTCTAAGGCGTTGCGTTCAGGTCGCAGTCACCCCAGGAGGCGTGGGTTCGAATCCCACCTCAGACAGAGCCCATTGAAAGTACCAAGCAATAACAAAGCAAACAAAGTCAAGAGAGCATTACCAGTTGCCGGGATGGCAGAGCGGTCTACGGCGTTGCGTTCAGGTCGCAGTCACCCCAGAAGGCGTGGGTTCGAATCCCGCCTCAGACAGAGCCCATTGAAAGTACCAAGCAAGAACAATGCAAACACAGTCAAGAGAGAGGTACCAGTTTCCAGGATGGCAGAGCGGTCTAAGGCGTTGCGTTCAGGTCGCAGTCTCCCCAGGAGGCGTGGGTTCGAATCCCGCCTCTGACAGAGCCCATTGAACGTACCGAGCAAGAAAAAAGCAAACACAGTCAAGAGAGCATTACCAGTTGCCAGGATGGCAGAACGGTCTAAGGCGTTGCGTTCAGGTCGCAGTCTCCCCAGGAGGCGTGGGTTCGAATCCCGCCTCTGACAGAGCCCATTGAACGTACCGAGCAAGAAAAAAGCAAACACAGTCAAGAGAGCATTACCAGCTGCCAGGATGGCAGAGCGGTCTAAGGCGTTGCGTTCAGGTCGCAGTCTCCCCAGGAGGCGTGCGTTCGAATCCCGCCTCAGACAGAGCCCATTGAAAGTACCAAACAAGAACAAAGCAAACACAGTCAAGAGAGAGGTACCAGTTGCCAGGATGGCAGAGCGGTCTAAGGCGTTGCGTTCAGGTCGCAGTAACCCCAGGAGGCGTGGGTTCGAATCCCACCTCAGACAGAGCCCATTGATAGTACCAAGCAAGAAAAAAGAGAACACATTCAAGAGAGCATTACCAGATGCCAGGATGGCAGAGCGGTCTAAGGCGTTGCGTTCAGGTCGCAGTCTCCCCAGGAGGTGTGGGTTCGAATCCCGCCTCAGACAGAGCCCATTGAAAGTACCAAGCAAGAACAAAGCAAACACAGTCAAGAGAGAGGTACCAGTTGCCAGGATGGCAGAGCGGTCTAAGGCGTTGCGTGCAGGTCGCAGTAACCCCAGGAGGCTTGGGTTCGAATCCTACCTCAGACAGAGCCCATTGATAGTACCAAGCAAGAAAAAAGCAAACACAGTCAAGAGAGAATTACCAGTTGCCAAGATGGCAGAGCGGTCTAAGGCGTTGCGTTCAGGTCACAGTCTCCCCAGGAGGCGTGGGTTCGAATCCCACCTCAGACAGAGCCCATTGAAAGTACCAAGCAATAACAAAGCAAACACAGTCAAGAGAGCATTACCAGCTGCCAGGATGGCAGTGTGTTCTAAGGCGTTGCGTTCAGGTCGCAGTCACCCTAGGAGGCGTGGGTTCGAATCCCACCTCAGACAGAGCCCATTGAAAGTACCAAGCAAGAAAAAAGCAAACACAGTCAAGAGAGCATTACCAGTTGCCAGGATGGCAGAGCGGTCTAAGGCCTTGCGTTCAGGTCGCAGTCACCCCAGGAGGCGTGGGTTCGAATACCACCTCAGACAGAGCCCATTGAAAGTACCAAGCAAGAACAAAGCAAACACATTCAAGAGAGCATTTCCAGATGCCAGGATGGCAGAGTGGTCTTAGGCGTTGCGTTCAGGTTGCAGTCTCCCCAGGAGGCGTGGGTTCGAATCCCACCTCAGAAAGAGCCCATTGAAAGTACCAAGCAAGAACAAAGCAAACACAGTCATAAGAGCATTACGAGGTGCCAGGATGGCAGAGCGGTCTAAGGCGTTGCGTTCAGGTCGCAGTCTCCCCAGGAGGCGTGGGTTGAATCCCACCTCAGACAGTGCCCATTGAAAGTACCAAGTAAGAACAAAGCAAACATATTCAAGAGTGCATTACCAGATGCCAGGATGGCAGAGCGGTCTAAGGCGTTGCGTTCAGGTTGCAGTCACCCCAGGAGGCGTGGGTTCGAATCCCACCTCAGACAGAGCCCATTGAAAGTACCAAGCGAGAAAAAAGCAAACACAGTCAAGAGAGCATTACCAGTTGCCAGGATGGCAGAGCGGTCTAAGGCGTTGCGTTCAGGTCGCAGTCACCCCAGGAGGCGTGGGTTCGAATCCCGCCTCAGACAGAGCCCTTTGAAAGTACCAAGCAAGAACAAAGCAAACACAGTCATGAGAGCATTAACAGGTGCCAGGATGGCAGAGCGGTCTACGGCGTCGCATTCAGGTCGCATTCACCCCAGGAGGCGTGGGTTCGAATCCCACCTCAGACAGAGCCCATTGAAAGTACCAAGCAATAACAAAGCAAACAAAGTCAAGAGAGCATTACCAGTTGCCAGGATGGCAGAGCGGTCTAAGGCGTTGCGTTCAGGTCGCAGTCACCCCAGGATGCGTGGGTTCGAATCCCACCTCAGACAGAGCCCATTGAAAGTACCAAGCAATAACAAAGCAAACAAAGTCAAGAGAGCATTACCAGTTGCCAGGATGGCAGAGCGGTCTACGGCGTTGCGTTCAGGTCGCAGTCACCCCAGGAGGCGTGGGTTCGAATCCCACCTCAGACAGAGCCCATTGAAAGTACCAAGCAATAACAAAGCAAACAAAGTCAAGAGAGCATTACCAGTTGCCAGGATGGCAGAGCGGTCTAAGGCGTTGCGTTCAGGTCGCAGTCTCCCCAGGAGGCGTGGGTTCGAATACCGCCTCAGACAGAGCCCATTGAAAGTACCAAGCAAGAACAAAGCAAACACAGTCAAGAGAGAGGTACCAGTTGCCAGGATGGCAGAGCGGTCTAAGGCGTTGCGTTCAGGTCGCAGTAACCCCAGGAGGCGTGGTTTCGAATCCCACCTCAGACAGAGACCATTGATAGTACCAAGCAAGAAAAAAGAGAACACATTCAAGAGAGCATTACCAGATGCCAAGATGGCAGAGCGGTCTAAGGCGTTGCGTTCAGGTCGCAGTCTCCCCAGGAGGCGTGGGTTGAATCCCACCTCAGACAGTGCCCATTGAAAGTACCAAGTAAGAACAAAGCAAACATATTCAAGAGTGCATTACCAGATGCCAGGATGGCAGAGCGGTCTAAGGCGTTGCGTTCAGGTTGCAGTCACCCCAGGAGGCGTGGGTTCGAATCCCACCTCAGACAGAGCCCATTGAAAGTACCAAGCGAGAAAAAAGCAAACACAGTCAAGAGAGCATTACCAGTTGCCAGGATGGCAGAGCGGTCTAAGGCGTTGCGTTCAGGTCGCAGTCACCCCAGGAGGCGTGGGTTCGAATCCCACCTCAGACAGAGCCCATTGAAAGTACCAAGCAAGAACAAAGCAAACACAGTCAAGAGAGAGGTACCAGTTGCCAGGATGGCAGAGCGGTCTAAGGCGTTGCGTTCAGTTCGCAGTAACCCCAGGAGGCGTGGGTTCGAATCCTACCTCAGACAGAGCCCATTGATAGTACCAAGCAAGAAAAAAGCAAACACAGTCAAGAGAGAATTACCAGTTGCCAAGATGGCAGAGCGGTCTAAGGCGTTGCGTTCAGGTCACAGTCTCCCCAGGAGGCGTGGGTTCGAATCCCACCTCAGACAGAGCCCATTGAAAGGACCAAGCAATAACAAAGCAAACACAGTCAAGAGAGCATTACCAGCTGCCAGGATGGCAGTGTGTTCTAAGGCGTTGCGTTCAGGTCGCAGTCACCCTAGGAGGCGTGGGTTCGAATTCCACCTCAGACAGAGCCCATTGAAAGTACCAAGCAAGAAAAAAGCAAACACAGTCAAGAGAGCATTACCAGTTGCCAAGATGGCAGAGCGGTCTAAGGCCTTGCGTTCAGGTCGCAGTCACCCCAGGAGGCGTGGGTTCGAATACCACCTCAGACAGAGCCCATTGAAAGTACCAAGCAAGAACAAAGCAAACACATTCAAGAGAGCATTTCCAGATGCCAGGATGGCAGAGTGGTCTTAGGCGTTGTGTTCAGGTTGCAGTCTCCCCAGGAGGCGTGGGTTCGAATCCCACCTCAGAAAGAGCCCATTGAAAGTACCAAGCAAGAACAAAGCAAACACAGTCATAAGAGCATTACGAGGTGCCAGGATGGCAGAGCGGTCTAAGGCGTTGCGTTCAGGTTGCAGTCACCCCAGGAGGCGTGGGTTCGAATCCCACCTCAGACAGAGCCCATTGAAAGTACCAAGCGAGAAAAAAGCAAACACAGTCAAGAGAGCATTACCAGTTGCCAGGATGGCAGAGCGGTCTAAGGCGTTGCGTTCAGGTCGCAGTCACCCCAGGAGGCGTGGGTTCGAATCCCACCTCAGACAGAGCCCATTGAAAGTACCAAGCAATAACAAAGCAAACAAAGTCAAGAGAGCATTACCAGTTGCCGGGATGGCAGAGCGGTCTACGGCGTTGCGTTCAGGTCGCAGTCACCCCAGAAGGCGTGGGTTCGAATCCCGCCTCAGACAGAGCCCATTGAAAGTACCAAGCAAGAACAATGCAAACACAGTCAAGAGAGAGGTACCAGTTTCCAGGATGGCAGAGCGGTCTAAGGCGTTGCGTTCAGGTCGCAGTAACCCCAGGAGGCGTGGGTTCGAATCCCACCTCAGACAGAGCCCATTGATAGTACCAAGCAAGAAAAAAGAGAACACATTCAAGAGAGCATTAGCAGAAGCCAGGATGGCAGAGCGGTCTAAGGCGTTGCGTTCAGGTCGCAGTCACCCCAGGAGGCGTGGGTTCGAATCCCACCTCAGACAGAGCCCATTGAAAGTACCAAGCAATAACAAAGCAAACAAAGTCAAGAGAGCATTACCAGTTGCCGGGATGGCAGAGCGGTCTACGGCGTTGCGTTCAGGTCGCAGTCACCCCAGAAGGCGTGGGTTCGAATCCCGCCTCAGACAGAGCCCATTGAAAGTACCAAGCAAGAACAATGCAAACACAGTCAAGAGAGAGGTACCAGTTTCCAGGATGGCAGAGCGGTCTAAGGCGTTGCGTTCAGGTCGCAGTAACCCCAGGAGGCGTGGGTTCGAATCCCACCTCAGACAGAGCCCATTGATAGTACCAAGCAAGAAAAAAGAGAACACATTCAAGAGAGCATTAGCAGATGCCAGGATGGCAGAGTGGTCTAAGGCATTGCGTTCAGGTCGCAGTCTCCCCAGGACGCAGGGGTTTGAATCCCACCTCAGACAGAGCCCATTGAAAGTACCAAGCAAGAACAAAGCAAACACAGTCATAAGAGCATTACGAGGTGCCAGGATGGCAGAGCGGTCTAAGGCGTTGCGTTCAGGTCGCAGTCTCCCCAGGAGGCGTGGGTTGAATCCCACCTCAGACAGTGCCCATTGAAAGTACCAAGCAAGAACAAAGCAAACCAATTCAAGAGAGCATTACCAGATGCCAGGATGGCAGAGCGGTCTAAGGCGTTGCGTTCAGGTCGCAGTCTCCCCAGGAGGCGTGGTTTCGAATCCCACCTCAGACAGTGCCCATTGAAAGTACCAAGCAAGAACAAAGCAAACACAGTCAAGAGAGCATTACCAGATGCCAGGATGGCAGAGCGGTCGAAGGCGTTGTGTTCAGGTCGCAGTCTCCCCAGGAGGCGTGGGTTCGAATCCCACCTCAGACAGATCCCATTGAAAGTACCAAGCAATAACAAAGCAAACACAGTCAAGAGAGCATTACCAGTTGCCAGGATGGCAGAGCGGTCTCAGGCGTTGCGTTCAGGTCGCAGTCTCCCCAGGAGGCGTGGTTTCGAATCCCACCTCAGACAGAGCCCATTGAAAGTACCAAGCAATAACAAAGCAAACAAAGTCAAGAGAGCATTACCAGTTGCCAGGATGGCAGAGCGGTCTAAGGCGTTGCGTTCAGGTCGCAGTCTCCCCAGGAGGCGTGGTTTCGAATCCCACCTCAGACAGTGCCCATTGAAAGTACCAAGCAAGAACAAAGCAAACACAATCAAGAGAGCATTACCAAATGCCAGGATGGCAGAGCGGTCGAAGGCGTTGCGTTCAGGTCGCAGTCTCCCCAGGAGGCGTGGGTTCGAATCCCGCCTCTGACAGAGCCCATTGAACGTACCGAGCAAGAAAAAAGCAAACACAGTCAAGAGAGCATTACCAGTTGCCAGGATGGCAGAACGGTCTAAGGCGTTGCGTTCAGGTCGCAGTCTCCCCAGGAGGCGTGGGTTTGAATCCCGCCTCTGACAGAGCCCATTGAACGTACCGAGCAAGAAAAAAGCAAACACAGTCAAGAGAGCATTACCAGCTGCCAGGATGGCAGAGCGGTCTAAGGCGTTGCGTTCAGGTCGCAGCCTCCCCAGGAGGCGTGGGTTCGAATCCCGCCTCAGACAGAGCCCATTGAAAGTACAGAGCAAGAACAAAACAAACACAGTCAAGAGAGCATTACCAGCTGCCAGGATGGCAGAGCGGTCTAAGGCGTCGCGTTCAGGTCGCATTCACCTCAGGAGGCGTGGGTTCGAATCCCGCCTCAGACAGAGCCCTTTGAAAGTACCAAGCAAGAACAAAGCAAACAAAGTCAAGAGAGCATTACCAGTTGCCAGGATGGCATAGCGGTCTAAGGCGTTGCGTTCAGGTCGCAGTCACCCCAGGATGCGTGGGTTCGAATCCCACCTCAGACAGAGCCCATTGAAAGTACCAAGCAATAACAAAGCAAACAAAGTCAAGAGAGCATTACCAGTTGCCAGGATGGCAGAGCGGTCTAAGGCGTTGCGTTCAGGTCGCAGTCACCCCAGGAGGCGTGGGTTCGAATCCCACCTCAGACAGAGCCCATTGAAAGTACCAAGCAATAACAAAGCAAACAAAGTCAAGAGAGCATTACCAGTTGCCAGGATGGCAGAGCGGTCTAAGGCGTTGCGTTCAGGTCGCAGTCTCCCCAGGAGGCGTGGTTTCGAATCCCACCTCAGACAGTGCCCATTGAAAGTACCAAGCAAGAACAAAGCAAACACAGTCAAGAGAGCATTACCAAATGCCAGGATGGCAGAGCGGTCGAAGGCGTTGCGTTCAGGTCGCAGTCTCCCCAGGAGGCGTGGGTTCGAATCCCGCCTCTGACAGAGCCCATTGAACGTACCGAGCAAGAAAAAAGCAAACACAGTCAAGAGAGCATTACCAGTTGCCAGGATGGCAGAACGTTCTAAGCCGTTGCGTTCAGGTCGCAGTCTCCCCAGGAGGCGTGGGTTCGAATCCCACCTCTGACAGAGCCCATTGAACGTACCGAGCAAGAAAAAAGCAAACACAGTCAAGAGAGCATTACCAGCTGCCAGGATGGCAGAGCGGTCTAAGGCGTTGCGTTCAGGTCGCAGTCTCCCCAGGAGGCGTGGGTTCGAATCCCGCCTCAGACAGAGCCCATTGAAAGTACCGAGCAAGAACGAAGCAAACACAGTCAAGAGAGCATTACCAGCTGCCAGGATGGCAGAGCGGTCTAAGGCGTCGCGTTCAGGTCGCATTCTCCCCAGGAGGCGTGGGTTCGAATCCCGCCTCAGACAGAGCCCTTTGAAAGTACCAAGCAAGAACAAAGCAAACAAAGTCAAGAGAGCATTACCAGTTGCCAGGATGGCATAGCGGTCTAAGGCGTTGCGTTCAGGTCGCAGTCTCCCCAAGAGACGTGGGTTCGAATCCCGCCTCAGACAGAGCCCATTGAACGTACCAAGCAAGAAAAAAGCAAACAAAGTCAAGAGAGCATTACCAGTTGCCAGGAT
The DNA here is from genome assembly GCF_059441095.1 of Idiotropiscis lumnitzeri. Classification (NCBI taxonomy): domain Eukaryota; kingdom Metazoa; phylum Chordata; class Actinopteri; order Syngnathiformes; family Syngnathidae; genus Idiotropiscis; species Idiotropiscis lumnitzeri. The sequence goes on along the minus strand of NW_028283578.1, from coordinate 1,012,606 downwards.
GGCAGAGCGGTCTAAGGCGTTGCGTTCAGGTCGCATTCACCCCAGGAGGCGTGGGTTCGAATCCCGCCTCAGACAGAGCCCTTTGAAAGCACCAAGCAAGAACAAAGCAAACACAGTCATGAGAGCATTAACAGGTGCCAGGATGGCAGAGCGGTCTACGGCGTCGCATTCAGGTCGCATTCACCCCAGGAGGCGTGGGTTCGAATCCCACCTCAGACAGAGCCCATTGAAAGTACCAAGCAATAACAAAGCAAACAAAGTCAAGAGAGCATTACCAGTTGCCAGGATGGCAGAGCGGTCTAAGGCGTTGCGTTCAGGTCGCAGTCACCCCAGGATGCGTGGGTTCGAATCCCACCTCAGACAGAGCCCATTGAAAGTACCAAGCAATAACAAAGCAAACATAGTCAAGAGAGCATTACCAGTTGCCAGGATGGCAGAGCGGTCTACGGCGTTGCGTTCAGGTCGCAGTCACCCCAGGAGGCGTGGGTTCGAATCCCACCTCAGACAGAGCCCATTGAAAGTACCAAGCAATAACAAAGCAAACAAAGTCAAGAGAGCATTACCAGTTGCCAGGATGGCAGAGCGGTCTAAGGCGTTGCGTTCAGGTCGCAGTCTCCCCAGGAGGCGTGCGTTCGAATCCCGCCTCAGACAGAGCCCATTGAAAGTACTAAGCAAGAACAAAGCAAACACAGTCAAGAGAGAGGTACCAGTTGCCAAGATGGCAGAGCGGTCTAAGGCCTTGCGTTCAGGTCGCAGTCACCCCAGGAGGCGTGGGTTCGAATACCACCTCAGACAGAGCCCATTGAAAGTACCAAGCAAGAACAAAGCAAACACATTCAAGAGAGCATTTCCAGATGCCAGGATGGCAGAGTGGTCTTAGGCGTTGTGTTCAGGTTGCAGTCTCCCCAGGAGGCGTGGGTTCGAATCCCACCTCAGAAAGAGCCCATTGAAAGTACCAAGCAAGAACAAAGCAAACACAGTCATAAGAGCATTACGAGGTGCCAGGATGGCAGAGCGGTCTAAGGCGTTGCGTTCAGGTTGCAGTCACCCCAGGAGGCGTGGGTTCGAATCCCACCTCAGACAGAGCCCATTGAAAGTACCAAGCGAGAAAAAAGCAAACACAGTCAAGAGAGCATTACCAGTTGCCAGGATGGCAGAGCGGTCTAAGGCGTTGCGTTCAGGTCGCAGTCACCCCAGGAGGCGTGGGTTCGAATCCCACCTCAGACAGAGCCCATTGAAAGTACCAAGCAATAACAAAGCAAACAAAGTCAAGAGAGCATTACCAGTTGCCGGGATGGCAGAGCGGTCTACGGCGTTGCGTTCAGGTCGCAGTCACCCCAGAAGGCGTGGGTTCGAATCCCGCCTCAGACAGAGCCCATTGAAAGTACCAAGCAAGAACAATGCAAACACAGTCAAGAGAGAGGTACCAGTTTCCAGGATGGCAGAGCGGTCTAAGGCGTTGCGTTCAGGTCGCAGTAACCCCAGGAGGCGTGGGTTCGAATCCCACCTCAGACAGAGCCCATTGATAGTACCAAGCAAGAAAAAAGAGAACACATTCAAGAGAGCATTAGCAGAAGCCAGGATGGCAGAGCGGTCTAAGGCGTTGCGTTCAGGTCGCAGTCACCCCAGGAGGCGTGGGTTCGAATCCCACCTCAGACAGAGCCCATTGAAAGTACCAAGCAATAACAAAGCAAACAAAGTCAAGAGAGCATTACCAGTTGCCGGGATGGCAGAGCGGTCTACGGCGTTGCGTTCAGGTCGCAGTCACCCCAGAAGGCGTGGGTTCGAATCCCGCCTCAGACAGAGCCCATTGAAAGTACCAAGCAAGAACAATGCAAACACAGTCAAGAGAGAGGTACCAGTTTCCAGGATGGCAGAGCGGTCTAAGGCGTTGCGTTCAGGTCGCAGTCTCCCCAAGAGACGTGGGTTCGAATCCCGCCTCAGACAGAGCCCATTGAACGTACCAAGCAAGAAAAAAGCAAACAAAGTCAAGAGAGCATTACCAGTTGCCAGGATGGCAGAGCGGTCTAAGGCGTTGCGTTCAGGTCGCATTCACCCCAGGAGGCGTGGGTTCGAATCCCGCCTCAGACAGAGCCCTTTGAAAGCACCAAGCAAGAACAAAGCAAACACAGTCATGAGAGCATTAACAGGTGCCAGGATGGCAGAGCGGTCTACGGCGTCGCATTCAGGTCGCATTCACCCCAGGAGGCGTGGGTTCGAATCCCACCTCAGACAGAGCCCATTGAAAGTACCAAGCAATAACAAAGCAAACAAAGTCAAGAGAGCATTACCAGTTGCCAGGATGGCAGAGCGGTCTAAGGCGTTGCGTTCAGGTCGCAGTCACCCCAGGATGCGTGGGTTCGAATCCCACCTCAGACAGAGCCCATTGAAAGTACCAAGCAATAACAAAGCAAACATAGTCAAGAGAGCATTACCAGTTGCCAGGATGGCAGAGCGGTCTACGGCGTTGCGTTCAGGTCGCAGTCACCCCAGGAGGCGTGGGTTCGAATCCCACCTCAGACAGAGCCCATTGAAAGTACCAAGCAATAACAAAGCAAACAAAGTCAAGAGAGCATTACCAGTTGCCAGGATGGCAGAGCGGTCTAAGGCGTTGCGTTCAGGTCGCAGTCTCCCCAGGAGGCGTGCGTTCGAATCCCGCCTCAGACAGAGCCCATTGAAAGTACTAAGCAAGAACAAAGCAAACACAGTCAAGAGAGAGGTACCAGTTGCCAAGATGGCAGAGCGGTCTAAGGCCTTGCGTTCAGGTCGCAGTCACCCCAGGAGGCGTGGGTTCGAATACCACCTCAGACAGAGCCCATTGAAAGTACCAAGCAAGAACAAAGCAAACACATTCAAGAGAGCATTTCCAGATGCCAGGATGGCAGAGTGGTCTTAGGCGTTGTGTTCAGGTTGCAGTCTCCCCAGGAGGCGTGGGTTCGAATCCCACCTCAGAAAGAGCCCATTGAAAGTACCAAGCAAGAACAAAGCAAACACAGTCATAAGAGCATTACGAGGTGCCAGGATGGCAGAGCGGTCTAAGGCGTTGCGTTCAGGTTGCAGTCACCCCAGGAGGCGTGGGTTCGAATCCCACCTCAGACAGAGCCCATTGAAAGTACCAAGCGAGAAAAAAGCAAACACAGTCAAGAGAGCATTACCAGTTGCCAGGATGGCAGAGCGGTCTAAGGCGTTGCGTTCAGGTCGCAGTCACCCCAGGAGGCGTGGGTTCGAATCCCACCTCAGACAGAGCCCATTGAAAGTACCAAGCAATAACAAAGCAAACAAAGTCAAGAGAGCATTACCAGTTGCCGGGATGGCAGAGCGGTCTACGGCGTTGCGTTCAGGTCGCAGTCACCCCAGAAGGCGTGGGTTCGAATCCCGCCTCAGACAGAGCCCATTGAAAGTACCAAGCAAGAACAATGCAAACACAGTCAAGAGAGAGGTACCAGTTTCCAGGATGGCAGAGCGGTCTAAGGCGTTGCGTTCAGGTCGCAGTAACCCCAGGAGGCGTGGGTTCGAATCCCACCTCAGACAGAGCCCATTGATAGTACCAAGCAAGAAAAAAGAGAACACATTCAAGAGAGCATTAGCAGAAGCCAGGATGGCAGAGCGGTCTAAGGCGTTGCGTTCAGGTCGCAGTCACCCCAGGAGGCGTGGGTTCGAATCCCACCTCAGACAGAGCCCATTGAAAGTACCAAGCAATAACAAAGCAAACAAAGTCAAGAGAGCATTACCAGTTGCCGGGATGGCAGAGCGGTCTACGGCGTTGCGTTCAGGTCGCAGTCACCCCAGAAGGCGTGGGTTCGAATCCCGCCTCAGACAGAGCCCATTGAAAGTACCAAGCAAGAACAATGCAAACACAGTCAAGAGAGAGGTACCAGTTTCCAGGATGGCAGAGCGGTCTAAGGCGTTGCGTTCAGGTCGCAGTAACCCCAGGAGGCGTGGGTTCGAATCCCACCTCAGACAGAGCCCATTGATAGTACCAAGCAAGAAAAAAGAGAACACATTCAAGAGAGCATTAGCAGATGCCAGGATGGCAGAGTGGTCTAAGGCATTGCGTTCAGGTCGCAGTCTCCCCAGGACGCAGGGGTTTGAATCCCACCTCAGACAGAGCCCATTGAAAGTACCAAGCAAGAACAAAGCAAACACAGTCATAAGAGCATTACGAGGTGCCAGGATGGCAGAGCGGTCTAAGGCGTTGCGTTCAGGTCGCAGTCTCCCCAGGAGGCGTGGGTTGAATCCCACCTCAGACAGTGCCCATTGAAAGTACCAAGCAAGAACAAAGCAAACCAATTCAAGAGAGCATTACCAGATGCCAGGATGGCAGAGCGGTCTAAGGCGTTGCGTTCAGGTCGCAGTCTCCCCAGGAGGCGTGGTTTCGAATCCCACCTCAGACAGTGCCCATTGAAAGTACCAAGCAAGAACAAAGCAAACACAGTCAAGAGAGCATTACCAGATGCCAGGATGGCAGAGCGGTCGAAGGCGTTGTGTTCAGGTCGCAGTCTCCCCAGGAGGCGTGGGTTCGAATCCCACCTCAGACAGATCCCATTGAAAGTACCAAGCAATAACAAAGCAAACACAGTCAAGAGAGCATTACCAGTTGCCAGGATGGCAGAGCGGTCTCAGGCGTTGCGTTCAGGTCGCAGTCTCCCCAGGAGGCGTGGTTTCGAATCCCACCTCAGACAGAGCCCATTGAAAGTACCAAGCAATAACAAAGCAAACAAAGTCAAGAGAGCATTACCAGTTGCCAGGATGGCAGAGCGGTCTAAGGCGTTGCGTTCAGGTCGCAGTCTCCCCAGGAGGCGTGGTTTCGAATCCCACCTCAGACAGTGCCCATTGAAAGTACCAAGCAAGAACAAAGCAAACACAATCAAGAGAGCATTACCAAATGCCAGGATGGCAGAGCGGTCGAAGGCGTTGCGTTCAGGTCGCAGTCTCCCCAGGAGGCGTGGGTTCGAATCCCGCCTCTGACAGAGCCCATTGAACGTACCGAGCAAGAAAAAAGCAAACACAGTCAAGAGAGCATTACCAGTTGCCAGGATGGCAGAACGGTCTAAGGCGTTGCGTTCAGGTCGCAGTCTCCCCAGGAGGCGTGGGTTTGAATCCCGCCTCTGACAGAGCCCATTGAAAGTACCAAGCAAGAACAAAGCAAACACAGTCATAAGAGCATTACGAGGTGCCAGGATGGCAGAGCGGTCTAAGGCGTTGCGTTCAGGTTGCAGTCACCCCAGGAGGCGTGGGTTCGAATCCCACCTCAGACAGAGCCCATTGAAAGTACCAAGCAATAACAAAGCAAACAAAGTCAAGAGAGCATTACCAGTTGCCGGGATGGCAGAGCGGTCTACGGCGTTGCGTTCAGGTCGCAGTCACCCCAGAAGGCGTGGGTTCGAATCCCGCCTCAGACAGAGCCCATTGAAAGTACCAAGCAAGAACAATGCAAACACAGTCAAGAGAGAGGTACCAGTTTCCAGGATGGCAGAGCGGTCTAAGGCGTTGCGTTCAGGTCGCAGTCTCCCCAAGAGACGTGGGTTCGAATCCCGCCTCAGACAGAGCCCATTGAACGTACCAAGCAAGAAAAAAGCAAACAAAGTCAAGAGAGCATTACCAGTTGCCAGGATGGCAGAGCGGTCTAAGGCGTTGCGTTCAGGTCGCATTCACCCCAGGAGGCGTGGGTTCGAATCCCGCCTCAGACAGAGCCCTTTGAAAGCACCAAGCAAGAACAAAGCAAACACAGTCATGAGAGCATTAACAGGTGCCAGGATGGCAGAGCGGTCTACGGCGTCGCATTCAGGTCGCATTCACCCCAGGAGGCGTGGGTTCGAATCCCACCTCAGACAGAGCCCATTGAAAGTACCAAGCAATAACAAAGCAAACAAAGTCAAGAGAGCATTACCAGTTGCCAGGATGGCAGAGCGGTCTAAGGCGTTGCGTTCAGGTCGCAGTCACCCCAGGATGCGTGGGTTCGAATCCCACCTCAGACAGAGCCCATTGAAAGTACCAAGCAATAACAAAGCAAACATAGTCAAGAGAGCATTACCAGTTGCCAGGATGGCAGAGCGGTCTACGGCGTTGCGTTCAGGTCGCAGTCACCCCAGGAGGCGTGGGTTCGAATCCCACCTCAGACAGAGCCCATTGAAAGTACCAAGCAATAACAAAGCAAACAAAGTCAAGAGAGCATTACCAGTTGCCAGGATGGCAGAGCGGTCTAAGGCGTTGCGTTCAGGTCGCAGTCTCCCCAGGAGGCGTGCGTTCGAATCCCGCCTCAGACAGAGCCCATTGAAAGTACTAAGCAAGAACAAAGCAAACACAGTCAAGAGAGAGGTACCAGTTGCCAAGATGGCAGAGCGGTCTAAGGCCTTGCGTTCAGGTCGCAGTCACCCCAGGAGGCGTGGGTTCGAATACCACCTCAGACAGAGCCCATTGAAAGTACCAAGCAAGAACAAAGCAAACACATTCAAGAGAGCATTTCCAGATGCCAGGATGGCAGAGTGGTCTTAGGCGTTGTGTTCAGGTTGCAGTCTCCCCAGGAGGCGTGGGTTCGAATCCCACCTCAGAAAGAGCCCATTGAAAGTACCAAGCAAGAACAAAGCAAACACAGTCATAAGAGCATTACGAGGTGCCAGGATGGCAGAGCGGTCTAAGGCGTTGCGTTCAGGTTGCAGTCACCCCAGGAGGCGTGGGTTCGAATCCCACCTCAGACAGAGCCCATTGAAAGTACCAAGCGAGAAAAAAGCAAACACAGTCAAGAGAGCATTACCAGTTGCCAGGATGGCAGAGCGGTCTAAGGCGTTGCGTTCAGGTCGCAGTCACCCCAGGAGGCGTGGGTTCGAATCCCACCTCAGACAGAGCCCATTGAAAGTACCAAGCAATAACAAAGCAAACAAAGTCAAGAGAGCATTACCAGTTGCCGGGATGGCAGAGCGGTCTACGGCGTTGCGTTCAGGTCGCAGTCACCCCAGAAGGCGTGGGTTCGAATCCCGCCTCAGACAGAGCCCATTGAAAGTACCAAGCAAGAACAATGCAAACACAGTCAAGAGAGAGGTACCAGTTTCCAGGATGGCAGAGCGGTCTAAGGCGTTGCGTTCAGGTCGCAGTAACCCCAGGAGGCGTGGGTTCGAATCCCACCTCAGACAGAGCCCATTGATAGTACCAAGCAAGAAAAAAGAGAACACATTCAAGAGAGCATTAGCAGAAGCCAGGATGGCAGAGCGGTCTAAGGCGTTGCGTTCAGGTCGCAGTCACCCCAGGAGGCGTGGGTTCGAATCCCACCTCAGACAGAGCCCATTGAAAGTACCAAGCAATAACAAAGCAAACAAAGTCAAGAGAGCATTACCAGTTGCCGGGATGGCAGAGCGGTCTACGGCGTTGCGTTCAGGTCGCAGTCACCCCAGAAGGCGTGGGTTCGAATCCCGCCTCAGACAGAGCCCATTGAAAGTACCAAGCAAGAACAATGCAAACACAGTCAAGAGAGAGGTACCAGTTTCCAGGATGGCAGAGCGGTCTAAGGCGTTGCGTTCAGGTCGCAGTAACCCCAGGAGGCGTGGGTTCGAATCCCACCTCAGACAGAGCCCATTGATAGTACCAAGCAAGAAAAAAGAGAACACATTCAAGAGAGCATTAGCAGATGCCAGGATGGCAGAGTGGTCTAAGGCATTGCGTTCAGGTCGCAGTCTCCCCAGGACGCAGGGGTTTGAATCCCACCTCAGACAGAGCCCATTGAAAGTACCAAGCAAGAACAAAGCAAACACAGTCATAAGAGCATTACGAGGTGCCAGGATGGCAGAGCGGTCTAAGGCGTTGCGTTCAGGTCGCAGTCTCCCCAGGAGGCGTGGGTTGAATCCCACCTCAGACAGTGCCCATTGAAAGTACCAAGCAAGAACAAAGCAAACCAATTCAAGAGAGCATTACCAGATGCCAGGATGGCAGAGCGGTCTAAGGCGTTGCGTTCAGGTCGCAGTCTCCCCAGGAGGCGTGGTTTCGAATCCCACCTCAGACAGTGCCCATTGAAAGTACCAAGCAAGAACAAAGCAAACACAGTCAAGAGAGCATTACCAGATGCCAGGATGGCAGAGCGGTCGAAGGCGTTGTGTTCAGGTCGCAGTCTCCCCAGGAGGCGTGGGTTCGAATCCCACCTCAGACAGATCCCATTGAAAGTACCAAGCAATAACAAAGCAAACACAGTCAAGAGAGCATTACCAGTTGCCAGGATGGCAGAGCGGTCTCAGGCGTTGCGTTCAGGTCGCAGTCTCCCCAGGAGGCGTGGTTTCGAATCCCACCTCAGACAGAGCCCATTGAAAGTACCAAGCAATAACAAAGCAAACAAAGTCAAGAGAGCATTACCAGTTGCCAGGATGGCAGAGCGGTCTAAGGCGTTGCGTTCAGGTCGCAGTCTCCCCAGGAGGCGTGGTTTCGAATCCCACCTCAGACAGTGCCCATTGAAAGTACCAAGCAAGAACAAAGCAAACACAATCAAGAGAGCATTACCAAATGCCAGGATGGCAGAGCGGTCGAAGGCGTTGCGTTCAGGTCGCAGTCTCCCCAGGAGGCGTGGGTTCGAATCCCGCCTCTGACAGAGCCCATTGAACGTACCGAGCAAGAAAAAAGCAAACACAGTCAAGAGAGCATTACCAGTTGCCAGGATGGCAGAACGGTCTAAGGCGTTGCGTTCAGGTCGCAGTCTCCCCAGGAGGCGTGGGTTTGAATCCCGCCTCTGACAGAGCCCATTGAAAGTACCAAGCAAGAACAAAGCAAACACAGTCATAAGAGCATTACGAGGTGCCAGGATGGCAGAGCGGTCTAAGGCGTTGCGTTCAGGTTGCAGTCACCCCAGGAGGCGTGGGTTCGAATCCCACCTCAGACAGAGCCCATTGAAAGTACCAAGCGAGAAAAAAGCAAACACAGTCAAGAGAGCATTACCAGTTGCCAGGATGGCAGAGCGGTCTAAGGCGTTGCGTTCAGGTCGCAGTCACCCCAGGAGGCGTGGGTTCGAATCCCACCTCAGACAGAGCCCATTGAAAGTACCAAGCAATAACAAAGCAAACAAAGTCAAGAGAGCATTACCAGTTGCCGGGATGGCAGAGCGGTCTACGGCGTTGCGTTCAGGTCGCAGTCACCCCAGAAGGCGTGGGTTCGAATCCCGCCTCAGACAGAGCCCATTGAAAGTACCAAGCAAGAACAATGCAAACACAGTCAAGAGAGAGGTACCAGTTTCCAGGATGGCAGAGCGGTCTAAGGCGTTGCGTTCAGGTCGCAGTAACCCCAGGAGGCGTGGGTTCGAATCCCACCTCAGACAGAGCCCATTGATAGTACCAAGCAAGAAAAAAGAGAACACATTCAAGAGAGCATTAGCAGAAGCCAGGATGGCAGAGCGGTCTAAGGCGTTGCGTTCAGGTCGCAGTCACCCCAGGAGGCGTGGGTTCGAATCCCACCTCAGACAGAGCCCATTGAAAGTACCAAGCAATAACAAAGCAAACAAAGTCAAGAGAGCATTACCAGTTGCCGGGATGGCAGAGCGGTCTACGGCGTTGCGTTCAGGTCGCAGTCACCCCAGAAGGCGTGGGTTCGAATCCCGCCTCAGACAGAGCCCATTGAAAGTACCAAGCAAGAACAATGCAAACACAGTCAAGAGAGAGGTACCAGTTTCCAGGATGGCAGAGCGGTCTAAGGCGTTGCGTTCAGGTCGCAGTAACCCCAGGAGGCGTGGGTTCGAATCCCACCTCAGACAGAGCCCATTGATAGTACCAAGCAAGAAAAAAGAGAACACATTCAAGAGAGCATTAGCAGATGCCAGGATGGCAGAGTGGTCTAAGGCATTGCGTTCAGGTCGCAGTCTCCCCAGGACGCAGGGGTTTGAATCCCACCTCAGACAGAGCCCATTGAAAGTACCAAGCAAGAACAAAGCAAACACAGTCATAAGAGCATTACGAGGTGCCAGGATGGCAGAGCGGTCTAAGGCGTTGCGTTCAGGTCGCAGTCTCCCCAGGAGGCGTGGGTTGAATCCCACCTCAGACAGTGCCCATTGAAAGTACCAAGCAAGAACAAAGCAAACCAATTCAAGAGAGCATTACCAGATGCCAGGATGGCAGAGCGGTCTAAGGCGTTGCGTTCAGGTCGCAGTCTCCCCAGGAGGCGTGGTTTCGAATCCCACCTCAGACAGTGCCCATTGAAAGTACCAAGCAAGAACAAAGCAAACACAGTCAAGAGAGCATTACCAGATGCCAGGATGGCAGAGCGGTCGAAGGCGTTGTGTTCAGGTCGCAGTCTCCCCAGGAGGCGTGGGTTCGAATCCCACCTCAGACAGATCCCATTGAAAGTACCAAGCAATAACAAAGCAAACACAGTCAAGAGAGCATTACCAGTTGCCAGGATGGCAGAGCGGTCTCAGGCGTTGCGTTCAGGTCGCAGTCTCCCCAGGAGGCGTGGTTTCGAATCCCACCTCAGACAGAGCCCATTGAAAGTACCAAGCAATAACAAAGCAAACAAAGTCAAGAGAGCATTACCAGTTGCCAGGATGGCAGAGCGGTCTAAGGCGTTGCGTTCAGGTCGCAGTCTCCCCAGGAGGCGTGGTTTCGAATCCCACCTCAGACAGTGCCCATTGAAAGTACCAAGCAAGAACAAAGCAAACACAATCAAGAGAGCATTACCAAATGCCAGGATGGCAGAGCGGTCGAAGGCGTTGCGTTCAGGTCGCAGTCTCCCCAGGAGGCGTGGGTTCGAATCCCGCCTCTGACAGAGCCCATTGAACGTACCGAGCAAGAAAAAAGCAAACACAGTCAAGAGAGCATTACCAGTTGCCAGGATGGCAGAACGGTCTAAGGCGTTGCGTTCAGGTCGCAGTCTCCCCAGGAGGCGTGGGTTTGAATCCCGCCTCTGACAGAGCCCATTGAACGTACCGAGCAAGAAAAAAGCAAACACAGTCAAGAGAGCATTACCAGCTGCCAGGATGGCAGAGCGGTCTAAGGCGTTGCGTTCAGGTCGCAGCCTCCCCAGGAGGCGTGGGTTCGAATCCCGCCTCAGACAGAGCCCATTGAAAGTACAGAGCAAGAACAAAACAAACACAGTCAAGAGAGCATTACCAGCTGCCAGGATGGCAGAGCGGTCTAAGGCGTCGCGTTCAGGTCGCATTCACCTCAGGAGGCGTGGGTTCGAATCCCGCCTCAGACAGAGCCCTTTGAAAGTACCAAGCAAGAACAAAGCAAACAAAGTCAAGAGAGCATTACCAGTTGCCAGGATGGCATAGCGGTCTAAGGCGTTGCGTTCAGGTCGCAGTCACCCCAGGATGCGTGGGTTCGAATCCCACCTCAGACAGAGCCCATTGAAAGTACCAAGCAATAACAAAGCAAACAAAGTCAAGAGAGCATTACCAGTTGCCAGGATGGCAGAGCGGTCTAAGGCGTTGCGTTCAGGTCGCAGTCACCCCAGGAGGCGTGGGTTCGAATCCCACCTCAGACAGAGCCCATTGAAAGTACCAAGCAATAACAAAGCAAACAAAGTCAAGAGAGCATTACCAGTTGCCAGGATGGCAGAGCGGTCTAAGGCGTTGCGTTCAGGTCGCAGTCTCCCCAGGAGGCGTGGTTTCGAATCCCACCTCAGACAGTGCCCATTGAAAGTACCAAGCAAGAACAAAGCAAACACAGTCAAGAGAGCATTACCAAATGCCAGGATGGCAGAGCGGTCGAAGGCGTTGCGTTCAGGTCGCAGTCTCCCCAGGAGGCGTGGGTTCGAATCCCGCCTCTGACAGAGCCCATTGAACGTACCGAGCAAGAAAAAAGCAAACACAGTCAAGAGAGCATTACCAGTTGCCAGGATGGCAGAACGTTCTAAGCCGTTGCGTTCAGGTCGCAGTCTCCCCAGGAGGCGTGGGTTCGAATCCCACCTCTGACAGAGCCCATTGAACGTACCGAGCAAGAAAAAAGCAAACACAGTCAAGAGAGCATTACCAGCTGCCAGGATGGCAGAGCGGTCTAAGGCGTTGCGTTCAGGTCGCAGTCTCCCCAGGAGGCGTGGGTTCGAATCCCGCCTCAGACAGAGCCCATTGAAAGTACCGAGCAAGAACGAAGCAAACACAGTCAAGAGAGCATTACCAGCTGCCAGGATGGCAGAGCGGTCTAAGGCGTCGCGTTCAGGTCGCATTCTCCCCAGGAGGCGTGGGTTCGAATCCCGCCTCAGACAGAGCCCTTTGAAAGTACCAAGCAAGAACAAAGCAAACAAAGTCAAGAGAGCATTACCAGTTGCCAGGATGGCATAGCGGTCTAAGGCGTTGCGTTCAGGTCGCAGTCTCCCCAAGAGACGTGGGTTCGAATCCCGCCTCAGACAGAGCCCATTGAACGTACCAAGCAAGAAAAAAGCAAACAAAGTCAAGAGAGCATTACCAGTTGCCAGGATGGCAGAGCGGTCTAAGGCGTTGCGTTCAGGTCGCATTCACCCCAGGAGGCGTGGGTTCGAATCCCGCCTCAGACAGAGCCCTTTGAAAGCACCAAGCAAGAACAAAGCAAACACAGTCATGAGAGCATTAACAGGTGCCAGGATGGCAGAGCGGTCTACGGCGTCGCATTCAGGTCGCATTCACCCCAGGAGGCGTGGGTTCGAATCCCACCTCAGACAGAGCCCATTGAAAGTACCAAGCAATAACAAAGCAAACAAAGTCAAGAGAGCATTACCAGTTGCCAGGATGGCAGAGCGGTCTAAGGCGTTGCGTTCAGGTCGCAGTCACCCCAGGATGCGTGGGTTCGAATCCCACCTCAGACAGAGCCCATTGAAAGTACCAAGCAATAACAAAGCAAACATAGTCAAGAGAGCATTACCAGTTGCCAGGATGGCAGAGCGGTCTACGGCGTTGCGTTCAGGTCGCAGTCACCCCAGGAGGCGTGGGTTCGAATCCCACCTCAGACAGAGCCCATTGAAAGTACCAAGCAATAACAAAGCAAACAAAGTCAAGAGAGCATTACCAGTTGCCAGGATGGCAGAGCGGTCTAAGGCGTTGCGTTCAGGTCGCAGTCTCCCCAGGAGGCGTGCGTTCGAATCCCGCCTCAGACAGAGCCCATTGAAAGTACTAAGCAAGAACAAAGCAAACACAGTCAAGAGAGAGGTACCAGTTGCCAAGATGGCAGAGCGGTCTAAGGCCTTGCGTTCAGGTCGCAGTCACCCCAGGAGGCGTGGGTTCGAATACCACCTCAGACAGAGCCCATTGAAAGTACCAAGCAAGAACAAAGCAAACACATTCAAGAGAGCATTTCCAGATGCCAGGATGGCAGAGTGGTCTTAGGCGTTGTGTTCAGGTTGCAGTCTCCCCAGGAGGCGTGGGTTCGAATCCCACCTCAGAAAGAGCCCATTGAAAGTACCAAGCAAGAACAAAGCAAACACAGTCATAAGAGCATTACGAGGTGCCAGGATGGCAGAGCGGTCTAAGGCGTTGCGTTCAGGTTGCAGTCACCCCAGGAGGCGTGGGTTCGAATCCCACCTCAGACAGAGCCCATTGAAAGTACCAAGCGAGAAAAAAGCAAACACAGTCAAGAGAGCATTACCAGTTGCCAGGATGGCAGAGCGGTCTAAGGCGTTGCGTTCAGGTCGCAGTCACCCCAGGAGGCGTGGGTTCGAATCCCACCTCAGACAGAGCCCATTGAAAGTACCAAGCAATAACAAAGCAAACAAAGTCAAGAGAGCATTACCAGTTGCCGGGATGGCAGAGCGGTCTACGGCGTTGCGTTCAGGTCGCAGTCACCCCAGAAGGCGTGGGTTCGAATCCCGCCTCAGACAGAGCCCATTGAAAGTACCAAGCAAGAACAATGCAAACACAGTCAAGAGAGAGGTACCAGTTTCCAGGATGGCAGAGCGGTCTAAGGCGTTGCGTTCAGGTCGCAGTAACCCCAGGAGGCGTGGGTTCGAATCCCACCTCAGACAGAGCCCATTGATAGTACCAAGCAAGAAAAAAGAGAACACATTCAAGAGAGCATTAGCAGAAGCCAGGATGGCAGAGCGGTCTAAGGCGTTGCGTTCAGGTCGCAGTCACCCCAGGAGGCGTGGGTTCGAATCCCACCTCAGACAGAGCCCATTGAAAGTACCAAGCAATAACAAAGCAAACAAAGTCAAGAGAGCATTACCAGTTGCCGGGATGGCAGAGCGGTCTACGGCGTTGCGTTCAGGTCGCAGTCACCCCAGAAGGCGTGGGTTCGAATCCCGCCTCAGACAGAGCCCATTGAAAGTACCAAGCAAGAACAATGCAAACACAGTCAAGAGAGAGGTACCAGTTTCCAGGATGGCAGAGCGGTCTAAGGCGTTGCGTTCAGGTCGCAGTCTCCCCAAGAGACGTGGGTTCGAATCCCGCCTCAGACAGAGCCCATTGAACGTACCAAGCAAGAAAAAAGCAAACAAAGTCAAGAGAGCATTACCAGTTGCCAGGATGGCAGAGCGGTCTAAGGCGTTGCGTTCAGGTCGCATTCACCCCAGGAGGCGTGGGTTCGAATCCCGCCTCAGACAGAGCCCTTTGAAAGCACCAAGCAAGAACAAAGCAAACACAGTCATGAGAGCATTAACAGGTGCCAGGATGGCAGAGCGGTCTACGGCGTCGCATTTAGGTCGCATTCACCCCAGGAGGCGTGGGTTCGAATCCCACCTCAGACAGAGCCCATTGAAAGTACCAAGCAATAACAAAGCAAACAAAGTCAAGAGAGCATTACCAGTTGCCAGGATGGCAGAGCGGTCTAAGGCGTTGCGTTCAGGTCGCAGTCACCCCAGGATGCGTGGGTTCGAATCCCACCTCAGACAGAGCCCATTGAAAGTACCAAGCAATAACAAAGCAAACATAGTCAAGAGAGCATTACCAGTTGCCAGGATGGCAGAGCGGTCTACGGCGTTGCGTTCAGGTCGCAGTCACCCCAGGAGGCGTGGGTTCGAATCCCACCTCAGACAGAGCCCATTGAAAGTACCAAGCAATAACAAAGCAAACAAAGTCAAGAGAGCATTACCAGTTGCCAGGATGGCAGAGCGGTCTAAGGCGTTGCGTTCAGGTCGCAGTCTCCCCAGGAGGCGTGCGTTCGAATCCCGCCTCAGACAGAGCCCATTGAAAGTACTAAGCAAGAACAAAGCAAACACAGTCAAGAGAGAGGTACCAGTTGCCAAGATGGCAGAGCGGTCTAAGGCCTTGCGTTCAGGTCGCAGTCACCCCAGGAGGCGTGGGTTCGAATACCACCTCAGACAGAGCCCATTGAAAGTACCAAGCAAGAACAAAGCAAACACATTCAAGAGAGCATTTCCAGATGCCAGGATGGCAGAGTGGTCTTAGGCGTTGTGTTCAGGTTGCAGTCTCCCCAGGAGGCGTGGGTTCGAATCCCACCTCAGAAAGAGCCCATTGAAAGTACCAAGCAAGAACAAAGCAAACACAGTCATAAGAGCATTACGAGGTGCCAGGATGGCAGAGCGGTCTAAGGCGTTGCGTTCAGGTTGCAGTCACCCCAGGAGGCGTGGGTTCGAATCCCACCTCAGACAGAGCCCATTGAAAGTACCAAGCGAGAAAAAAGCAAACACAGTCAAGAGAGCATTACCAGTTGCCAGGATGGCAGAGCGGTCTAAGGCGTTGCGTTCAGGTCGCAGTCACCCCAGGAGGCGTGGGTTCGAATCCCACCTCAGACAGAGCCCATTGAAAGTACCAAGCAATAACAAAGCAAACAAAGTCAAGAGAGCATTACCAGTTGCCGGGATGGCAGAGCGGTCTACGGCGTTGCGTTCAGGTCGCAGTCACCCCAGAAGGCGTGGGTTCGAATCCCGCCTCAGACAGAGCCCATTGAAAGTACCAAGCAAGAACAATGCAAACACAGTCAAGAGAGAGGTACCAGTTTCCAGGATGGCAGAGCGGTCTAAGGCGTTGCGTTCAGGTCGCAGTAACCCCAGGAGGCGTGGGTTCGAATCCCACCTCAGACAGAGCCCATTGATAGTACCAAGCAAGAAAAAAGAGAACACATTCAAGAGAGCATTAGCAGAAGCCAGGATGGCAGAGCGGTCTAAGGCGTTGCGTTCAGGTCGCAGTCACCCCAGGAGGCGTGGGTTCGAATCCCACCTCAGACAGAGCCCATTGAAAGTACCAAGCAATAACAAAGCAAACAAAGTCAAGAGAGCATTACCAGTTGCCGGGATGGCAGAGCGGTCTACGGCGTTGCGTTCAGGTCGCAGTCACCCCAGAAGGCGTGGGTTCGAATCCCGCCTCAGACAGAGCCCATTGAAAGTACCAAGCAAGAACAATGCAAACACAGTCAAGAGAGAGGTACCAGTTTCCAGGATGGCAGAGCGGTCTAAGGCGTTGCGTTCAGGTCGCAGTAACCCCAGGAGGCGTGGGTTCGAATCCCACCTCAGACAGAGCCCATTGATAGTACCAAGCAAGAAAAAAGAGAACACATTCAAGAGAGCATTAGCAGATGCCAGGATGGCAGAGTGGTCTAAGGCATTGCGTTCAGGTCGCAGTCTCCCCAGGACGCAGGGGTTTGAATCCCACCTCAGACAGAGCCCATTGAAAGTACCAAGCAAGAACAAAGCAAACACAGTCATAAGAGCATTACGAGGTGCCAGGATGGCAGAGCGGTCTAAGGCGTTGCGTTCAGGTCGCAGTCTCCCCAGGAGGCGTGGGTTGAATCCCACCTCAGACAGTGCCCATTGAAAGTACCAAGCAAGAACAAAGCAAACCAATTCAAGAGAGCATTACCAGATGCCAGGATGGCAGAGCGGTCTAAGGCGTTGCGTTCAGGTCGCAGTCTCCCCAGGAGGCGTGGTTTCGAATCCCACCTCAGACAGTGCCCATTGAAAGTACCAAGCAAGAACAAAGCAAACACAGTCAAGAGAGCATTACCAGATGCCAGGATGGCAGAGCGGTCGAAGGCGTTGTGTTCAGGTCGCAGTCTCCCCAGGAGGCGTGGGTTCGAATCCCACCTCAGACAGATCCCATTGAAAGTACCAAGCAATAACAAAGCAAACACAGTCAAGAGAGCATTACCAGTTGCCAGGATGGCAGAGCGGTCTCAGGCGTTGCGTTCAGGTCGCAGTCTCCCCAGGAGGCGTGGTTTCGAATCCCACCTCAGACAGAGCCCATTGAAAGTACCAAGCAATAACAAAGCAAACAAAGTCAAGAGAGCATTACCAGTTGCCAGGATGGCAGAGCGGTCTAAGGCGTTGCGTTCAGGTCGCAGTCTCCCCAGGAGGCGTGGTTTCGAATCCCACCTCAGACAGTGCCCATTGAAAGTACCAAGCAAGAACAAAGCAAACACAATCAAGAGAGCATTACCAAATGCCAGGATGGCAGAGCGGTCGAAGGCGTTGCGTTCAGGTCGCAGTCTCCCCAGGAGGCGTGGGTTCGAATCCCGCCTCTGACAGAGCCCATTGAACGTACCGAGCAAGAAAAAAGCAAACACAGTCAAGAGAGCATTACCAGTTGCCAGGATGGCAGAACGGTCTAAGGCGTTGCGTTCAGGTCGCAGTCTCCCCAGGAGGCGTGGGTTTGAATCCCGCCTCTGACAGAGCCCATTGAACGTACCGAGCAAGAAAAAAGCAAACACAGTCAAGAGAGCATTACCAGCTGCCAGGATGGCAGAGCGGTCTAAGGCGTTGCGTTCAGGTCGCAGCCTCCCCAGGAGGCGTGGGTTCGAATCCCGCCTCAGACAGAGCCCATTGAAAGTACAGAGCAAGAACAAAACAAACACAGTCAAGAGAGCATTACCAGCTGCCAGGATGGCAGAGCGGTCTAAGGCGTCGCGTTCAGGTCGCATTCACCTCAGGAGGCGTGGGTTCGAATCCCGCCTCAGACAGAGCCCTTTGAAAGTACCAAGCAAGAACAAAGCAAACAAAGTCAAGAGAGCATTACCAGTTGCCAGGATGGCATAGCGGTCTAAGGCGTTGCGTTCAGGTCGCAGTCACCCCAGGATGCGTGGGTTCGAATCCCACCTCAGACAGAGCCCATTGAAAGTACCAAGCAATAACAAAGCAAACAAAGTCAAGAGAGCATTACCAGTTGCCAGGATGGCAGAGCGGTCTAAGGCGTTGCGTTCAGGTCGCAGTCACCCCAGGAGGCGTGGGTTCGAATCCCACCTCAGACAGAGCCCATTGAAAGTACCAAGCAATAACAAAGCAAACAAAGTCAAGAGAGCATTACCAGTTGCCAGGATGGCAGAGCGGTCTAAGGCGTTGCGTTCAGGTCGCAGTCTCCCCAGGAGGCGTGGTTTCGAATCCCACCTCAGACAGTGCCCATTGAAAGTACCAAGCAAGAACAAAGCAAACACAGTCAAGAGAGCATTACCAAATGCCAGGATGGCAGAGCGGTCGAAGGCGTTGCGTTCAGGTCGCAGTCTCCCCAGGAGGCGTGGGTTCGAATCCCGCCTCTGACAGAGCCCATTGAACGTACCGAGCAAGAAAAAAGCAAACACAGTCAAGAGAGCATTACCAGTTGCCAGGATGGCAGAACGTTCTAAGCCGTTGCGTTCAGGTCGCAGTCTCCCCAGGAGGCGTGGGTTCGAATCCCACCTCTGACAGAGCCCATTGAACGTACCGAGCAAGAAAAAAGCAAACACAGTCAAGAGAGCATTACCAGCTGCCAGGATGGCAGAGCGGTCTAAGGCGTTGCGTTCAGGTCGCAGTCTCCCCAGGAGGCGTGGGTTCGAATCCCGCCTCAGACAGAGCCCATTGAAAGTACCGAGCAAGAACGAAGCAAACACAGTCAAGAGAGCATTACCAGCTGCCAGGATGGCAGAGCGGTCTAAGGCGTCGCGTTCAGGTCGCATTCTCCCCAGGAGGCGTGGGTTCGAATCCCGCCTCAGACAGAGCCCTTTGAAAGTACCAAGCAAGAACAAAGCAAACAAAGTCAAGAGAGCATTACCAGTTGCCAGGATGGCATAGCGGTCTAAGGCGTTGCGTTCAGGTCGCAGTCTCCCCAAGAGACGTGGGTTCGAATCCCGCCTCAGACAGAGCCCATTGAACGTACCAAGCAAGAAAAAAGCAAACAAAGTCAAGAGAGCATTACCAGTTGCCAGGATGGCAGAGCGGTCTAAGGCGTTGCGTTCAGGTCGCATTCACCCCAGGAGGCGTGGGTTCGAATCCCGCCTCAGACAGAGCCCTTTGAAAGCACCAAGCAAGAACAAAGCAAACACAGTCATGAGAGCATTAACAGGTGCCAGGATGGCAGAGCGGTCTACGGCGTCGCATTCAGGTCGCATTCACCCCAGGAGGCGTGGGTTCGAATCCCACCTCAGACAGAGCCCATTGAAAGTACCAAGCAATAACAAAGCAAACAAAGTCAAGAGAGCATTACCAGTTGCCAGGATGGCAGAGCGGTCTAAGGCGTTGCGTTCAGGTCGCAGTCACCCCAGGATGCGTGGGTTCGAATCCCACCTCAGACAGAGCCCATTGAAAGTACCAAGCAATAACAAAGCAAACATAGTCAAGAGAGCATTACCAGTTGCCAGGATGGCAGAGCGGTCTACGGCGTTGCGTTCAGGTCGCAGTCACCCCAGGAGGCGTGGGTTCGAATCCCACCTCAGACAGAGCCCATTGAAAGTACCAAGCAATAACAAAGCAAACAAAGTCAAGAGAGCATTACCAGTTGCCAGGATGGCAGAGCGGTCTAAGGCGTTGCGTTCAGGTCGCAGTCTCCCCAGGAGGCGTGCGTTCGAATCCCGCCTCAGACAGAGCCCATTGAAAGTACTAAGCAAGAACAAAGCAAACACAGTCAAGAGAGAGGTACCAGTTGCCAGGATGGCAGAGCGGTCTAAGGCGTTGCGTTCAGGTCGCAGTAACCCCAGGAGGCGTGGGTTCGAATCCTACCTCAGACAGAGCCCATTGATAGTACCAAGCAAGAAAAAAGCAAACACAGTCAAGAGAGAATTACCAGTTGCCAAGATGGCAGAGCGGTCTAAGGCGTTGCGTTCAGGTCACAGTCTCCCCAGGAGGCGTGGGTTCGAATCCCACCTCAGACAGAGCCCATTGAAAGTACCAAGCAATAACAAAGCAAACAAAGTCAAGAGAGCATTACCAGTTGCCAGGATGGCAGAGCGGTCTAAGGCGTTGCGTTCAGGTCGCAGTCTCCCCAGGAGGCGTGCGTTCGAATCCCGCCTCAGACAGAGCCCATTGAAAGTACCAAGCAAGAACAAAGCAAACACAGTCAAGAGAGAGGTACCAGTTGCCAGGATGGCAGAGCGGTCTAAGGCGTTGCGTTCAGGTCGCAGTAACCCCAGGAGGCGTGGGTTCGAATCCCACCTCAGACAGAGCCCATTGATCGTACCAAGCAAGAAAAAAGAGAACACATTCAAGAGAGCATTACCAGATGCCAGGATGGCAGAGCGGTCTAAGGCGTTGCGTTCAGGTCGCAGTCTCCCCAGGAGGTGTGGGTTCGAATCCCGCCTCAGACAGAGCCCATTGAAAGTACCAAGCAAGAACAAAGCAAACACAGTCAAGAGAGAGGTACCAGTTGCCAGGATGGCAGAGCGGTCTAAGGCGTTGCGTTCAGGTCGCAGTAACCCCAGGAGGCGTGGGTTCGAATCCTACCTCAGACAGAGCCCATTGATAGTACCAAGCAAGAAAAAAGCAAACACAGTCAAGAGAGAATTACCAGTTGCCAAGATGGCAGAGCGGTCTAAGGCGTTGCGTTCAGGTCACATCCTCAGGAGGCGTGGGTTCGAATCCCACCTCAGACAGAGCCCATTGAAAGTACCAAGCAATAACAAAGCAAACACAGTCAAGAGAGCATTACCAGCTGCCAGGATGGCAGTGTTTTCTAAGGCGTTGCGTTCAGGTCGCAGTCACCCTAGGAGGCGTGGGTTCGAATCCCACCTCAGACAGAGCCCATTGAAAGTACCAAGCAAGAAAAAAGCAAACACAGTCAAGAGAGCATTACCAGTTGCCAGGATGGCAGAGCGGTCTAAGGCCTTGCGTTCAGGTCGCAGTCACCCCAGGAGGCGTGGGTTCGAATACCACCTCAGACAGAGCCCATTGAAAGTACCAAGCAAGAACAAAGCAAACACATTCAAGAGAGCATTTCCAGATGCCAGGATGGCAGAGTGGTCTTAGGCGTTGCGTTCAGGTTGCAGTCTCCCCAGGAGGCGTGGGTTCGAATCCCACCTCAGAAAGAGCCCATTGAAAGTACCAAGCAAGAACAAAGCAAACACAGTCATAAGAGCATTACGAGGTGCCAGGATGGCAGAGCGGTCTAAGGCGTTGCGTTCAGGTCGCAGTCTCCCCAGGAGGCGTGGGTTGAATCCCACCTCAGACAGTGCCCATTGAAAGTACCAAGTAAGAACAAAGCAAACATATTCAAGAGTGCATTACCAGATGCCAGGATGGCAGAGCGGTCTAAGGCGTTGCGTTCAGGTCGCAGTCACCCCAGGATGCGTGGGTTCGAATCCCACCTCAGACAGAGCCCATTGAAAGTACCAAGCAATAACAAAGCAAACAAAGTCAAGAGAGCATTACCAGTTGCCAGGATGGCAGAGCGGTCTACGGCGTTGCGTTCAGGTCGCAGTCACCCCAGGAGGCGTGGGTTCGAATCCCACCTCAGACAGAGCCCATTGAAAGTACCAAGCAATAACAAAGCAAACAAAGTCAAGAGAGCATTACCAGTTGCCAGGATGGCAGAGCGGTCTAAGGCGTTGCGTTCAGGTCGCAGTCTCCCCAGGAGGCGTGGGTTCGAATCCCGCCTCAGACAGAGCCCATTGAAAGTACCAAGCAAGAACAAAGCAAACACAGTCAAGAGAGAGGTACCAGTTGCCAGGATGGCAGAGCGGTCTAAGGCGTTGCGTTCAGGTCGCAGTAACCGCAGGAGGCGTGGGTTCGAATCCCACTTCAGACAGAGCCCATTGATAGTACCAAGCAAGAAAAAAGAGAACACATTCAAGAGAGCATTACCAGATGCCAGGAAGGCAGAGCGGTCTAAGGCGTTGCGTTCAGGTCGCAGTCTCACCAGGAGGTGTGGGTTCGAATCCCGCCTCAGACAGAGCCCATTGAAAGTACCAAGCAAGAACAAAGCAAACACAGTCAAGAGAGAGGTACCAGTTGCCAGGATGGCAGAGCGGTCTAAGGCGTTGCGTTCAGGTCGCAGTAACCCCAGGAGGCGTGGGTTCGAATCCTACCTCAGACAGAGCCCATTGATAGTACCAAGCAAGAAAAAAAGCAAACACAGTCAAGAGAGAATTACCAGTTGCCAAGATGGCAGAGCGGTCTAAGGCGTTGCGTTCAGGTCACAGTCTCCCCAGGAGGCGTGGGTTCGAATCCCACCTCAGACAGAGCCCATTGAAAGTACCAAGCAATAACAAAGCAAACATAGTCAAGAGAGCATTACCAGTTGCCAGGATGGCAGAGCGGTCTACGGCGTTGCGTTCAGGTCGCAGTCACCCCAGGAGGCGTGGGTTCGAATCCCACCTCAGACAGAGCCCATTGAAAGTACCAAGCAATAACAAAGCAAACAAAGTCAAGAGAGCATTACCAGTTGCCAGGATGGCAGAGCGGTCTAAGGCGTTGCGTTCAGGTCGCAGTCTCCCCAGGAGGCGTGCGTTCGAATCCCGCCTCAGACAGAGCCCATTGAAAGTACTAAGCAAGAACAAAGCAAACACAGTCAAGAGAGAGGTACCAGTTGCCAGGATGGCAGAGCGGTCTAAGGCGTTGCGTTCAGGTCGCAGTAACCCCAGGAGGCGTGGGTTCGAATCCTACCTCAGACAGAGCCCATTGATAGTACCAAGCAAGAAAAAAGCAAACACAGTCAAGAGAGAATTACCAGTTGCCAAGATGGCAGAGCGGTCTAAGGCGTTGCGTTCAGGTCACAGTCTCCCCAGGAGGCGTGGGTTCGAATCCCACCTCAGACAGAGCCCATTGAAAGTACCAAGCAATAACAAAGCAAACAAAGTCAAGAGAGCATTACCAGTTGCCAGGATGGCAGAGCGGTCTAAGGCGTTGCGTTCAGGTCGCAGTCTCCCCAGGAGGCGTGCGTTCGAATCCCGCCTCAGACAGAGCCCATTGAAAGTACCAAGCAAGAACAAAGCAAACACAGTCAAGAGAGAGGTACCAGTTGCCAGGATGGCAGAGCGGTCTAAGGCGTTGCGTTCAGGTCGCAGTAACCCCAGGAGGCGTGGGTTCGAATCCCACCTCAGACAGAGCCCATTGATCGTACCAAGCAAGAAAAAAGAGAACACATTCAAGAGAGCATTACCAGATGCCAGGATGGCAGAGCGGTCTAAGGCGTTGCGTTCAGGTCGCAGTCTCCCCAGGAGGTGTGGGTTCGAATCCCGCCTCAGACAGAGCCCATTGAAAGTACCAAGCAAGAACAAAGCAAACACAGTCAAGAGAGAGGTACCAGTTGCCAGGATGGCAGAGCGGTCTAAGGCGTTGCGTTCAGGTCGCAGTAACCCCAGGAGGCGTGGGTTCGAATCCTACCTCAGACAGAGCCCATTGATAGTACCAAGCAAGAAAAAAGCAAACACAGTCAAGAGAGAATTACCAGTTGCCAAGATGGCAGAGCGGTCTAAGGCGTTGCGTTCAGGTCACATCCTCAGGAGGCGTGGGTTCGAATCCCACCTCAGACAGAGCCCATTGAAAGTACCAAGCAATAACAAAGCAAACACAGTCAAGAGAGCATTACCAGCTGCCAGGATGGCAGTGTTTTCTAAGGCGTTGCGTTCAGGTCGCAGTCACCCTAGGAGGCGTGGGTTCGAATCCCACCTCAGACAGAGCCCATTGAAAGTACCAAGCAAGAAAAAAGCAAACACAGTCAAGAGAGCATTACCAGTTGCCAGGATGGCAGAGCGGTCTAAGGCCTTGCGTTCAGGTCGCAGTCACCCCAGGAGGCGTGGGTTCGAATACCACCTCAGACAGAGCCCATTGAAAGTACCAAGCAAGAACAAAGCAAACACATTCAAGAGAGCATTTCCAGATGCCAGGATGGCAGAGTGGTCTTAGGCGTTGCGTTCAGGTTGCAGTCTCCCCAGGAGGCGTGGGTTCGAATCCCACCTCAGAAAGAGCCCATTGAAAGTACCAAGCAAGAACAAAGCAAACACAGTCATAAGAGCATTACGAGGTGCCAGGATGGCAGAGCGGTCTAAGGCGTTGCGTTCAGGTCGCAGTCTCCCCAGGAGGCGTGGGTTGAATCCCACCTCAGACAGTGCCCATTGAAAGTACCAAGTAAGAACAAAGCAAACATATTCAAGAGTGCATTACCAGATGCCAGGATGGCAGAGCGGTCTAAGGCGTTGCGTTCAGGTCGCAGTCACCCCAGGATGCGTGGGTTCGAATCCCACCTCAGACAGAGCCCATTGAAAGTACCAAGCAATAACAAAGCAAACAAAGTCAAGAGAGCATTACCAGTTGCCAGGATGGCAGAGCGGTCTACGGCGTTGCGTTCAGGTCGCAGTCACCCCAGGAGGCGTGGGTTCGAATCCCACCTCAGACAGAGCCCATTGAAAGTACCAAGCAATAACAAAGCAAACAAAGTCAAGAGAGCATTACCAGTTGCCAGGATGGCAGAGCGGTCTAAGGCGTTGCGTTCAGGTCGCAGTCTCCCCAGGAGGCGTGGGTTCGAATCCCGCCTCAGACAGAGCCCATTGAAAGTACCAAGCAAGAACAAAGCAAACACAGTCAAGAGAGAGGTACCAGTTGCCAGGATGGCAGAGCGGTCTAAGGCGTTGCGTTCAGGTCGCAGTAACCGCAGGAGGCGTGGGTTCGAATCCCACTTCAGACAGAGCCCATTGATAGTACCAAGCAAGAAAAAAGAGAACACATTCAAGAGAGCATTACCAGATGCCAGGATGGCAGAGCGGTCTAAGGCGTTGCGTTCAGGTCGCAGTCTCACCAGGAGGTGTGGGTTCGAATCCCGCCTCAGACAGAGCCCATTGAAAGTACCAAGCAAGAACAAAGCAAACACAGTCAAGAGAGAGGTACCAGTTGCCAGGATGGCAGAGCGGTCTAAGGCGTTGCGTTCAGGTCGCAGTAACCCCAGGAGGCGTGGGTTCGAATCCTACCTCAGACAGAGCCCATTGATAGTACCAAGCAAGAAAAAAGCAAACACAGTCAAGAGAGAATTACCAGTTGCCAAGATGGCAGAGCGGTCTAAGGCGTTGCGTTCAGGTCACAGTCTCCCCAGGAGGCGTGGGTTCGAATCCCACCTCAGACAGAGCCCATTGAAAGTACCAAGCAATAACAAAGCAAACACAGTCAAGAGAGCATTACCAGCTGCCAGGATGGCAGTGTGTTCTAAGGCGTTGCGTTCAGGTCGCAGTCACCCTAGGAGGCGTGGGTTCGAATCCCACCTCAGACAGAGCCCATTGAAAGTACCAAGCAAGAAAAAAGCAAACACAGTCAAGAGAGCATTACCAGTTGCCAGGATGGCAGAGCGGTCTAAGGCCTTGCGTTCAGGTCGCAGTCACCCCAGGAGGCGTGGGTTCGAATACCACCTCAGACAGAGCCCATTGAAAGTACCAAGCAAGAACAAAGCAAACACATTCAAGAGAGCATTTCCAGATGCCAGGATGGCAGAGCGGTCTAAGGCGTTGCGTTCAGTTCGCAGTCTCCCCAGGAGGTGTGGGTTCGAATCCCGCCTCAGACAGAGCCCATTGAAAGTACCAAGCAAGAACAAAGCAAACACAGTCAAGAGAGAGGTACCAGTTGCCAGGATGGCAGAGCGGTCTAAGGCGTTGCGTTCAGGTCGCAGTAACCCCAGGAGGCGTGGGTTCGAATCCTACCTCAGACAGAGCCCATTGATAGTACCAAGCAAGAAAAAAGCAAACACAGTCAAGAGAGAATTACCAGTTGCCAAGATGGCAGAGCGGTCTAAGGCGTTGCGTTCAGGTCACATCCTCAGGAGGCGTGGGTTCGAATCCCACCTCAGACAGAGCCCATTGAAAGTACCAAGCAATAACAAAGCAAACACAGTCAAGAGAGCATTACCAGCTGCCAGGATGGCAGTGTTTTCTAAGGCGTTGCGTTCAGGTCGCAGTCACCCTAGGAGGCGTGGGTTCGAATCCCACCTCAGACAGAGCCCATTGAAAGTACCAAGCAAGAAAAAAGCAAACACAGTCAAGAGAGCATTACCAGTTGGCAGGATGGCAGAGCGGTCTAAGGCCTTGCGTTCAGGTCGCAGTCACCCCAGGAGGCGTGGGTTCGAATACCACCTCAGACAGAGCCCATTGAAAGTACCAAGCAAGAACAAAGCAAACACATTCAAGAGAGCATTTCCAGATGCCAGGATGGCAGAGTGGTCTTAGGCGTTGCGTTCAGGTTGCAGTCTCCCCAGGAGGCGTGGGTTCGAATCCCACCTCAGAAAGAGCCCATTGAAAGTACCAAGCAAGAACAAAGCAAACACAGTCATAAGAGCATTACGAGGTGCCAGGATGGCAGAGCGGTCTAAGGCGTTGCGTTCAGGTCGCAGTCTCCCCAGGAGGCGTGGGTTGAATCCCAGCTCAGACAGTGCCCATTGAAAGTACCAAGTAAGAACAAAGCAAACATATTCAAGAGTGCATTACCAGATGCCAGGATGGCAGAGCGGTCTAAGGCGTTGCGTTCAGGTCGCAGTCACCCCAGGATGCGTGGGTTCGAATCCCACCTCAGACAGAGCCCATTGAAAGTACCAAGCAATAACAAAGCAAACAAAGTCAAGAGAGCATTACCAGTTGCCAGGATGGCAGAGCGGTCTACGGCGTTGCGTTCAGGTCGCAGTCACCCCAGGAGGCGTGGGTTCGAATCCCACCTCAGACAGAGCCCATTGAAAGTACCAAGCAAGAACAAAGCAAACAAAGTCAAGAGAGCATTACCAGTTGCCAGGATGGCAGAGCGGTCTAAGGCGTTGCGTTCAGGTCGCAGTCTCACCAGGAGGTGTGGGTTCGAATCCCGCCTCAGACAGAGCCCATTGAAAGTACCAAGCAAGAACAAAGCAAACACAGTCAAGAGAGAGGTACCAGTTGCCAGGATGGCAGAGCGGTCTAAGGCGTTGCGTTCAGGTCGCAGTAACCCCAGGAGGCGTGGGTTCGAATCCTACCTCAGACAGAGCCCATTGATAGTACCAAGCAAGAAAAAAGCAAACACAGTCAAGAGAGAATTACCAGTTGCCAAGATGGCAGAGCGGTCTAAGGCGTTGCGTTCAGGTCACAGTCTCCCCAGGAGGCGTGGGTTCGAATCCCACCTCAGACAGAGCCCATTGAAAGTACCAAGCAATAACAAAGCAAACACAGTCAAGAGAGCATTACCAGCTGCCAGGATGGCAGTGTGTTCTAAGGCGTTGCGTTCAGGTCGCAGTCACCCTAGGAGGCGTGGGTTCGAATCCCACCTCAGACAGAGCCCATTGAAAGTACCAAGCAAGAAAAAAGCAAACACAGTCAAGAGAGCATTACCAGTTGCCAGGATGGCAGAGCGGTCTAAGGCCTTGCGTTCAGGTCGCAGTCACCCCAGGAGGCGTGGGTTCGAATACCACCTCAGACAGAGCCCATTGAAAGTACCAAGCAAGAACAAAGCAAACACATTCAAGAGAGCATTTCCAGATGCCAGGATGGCAGAGTGGTCTTAGGCGTTGCGTTCAGGTTGCAGTCTCCCCAGGAGGCGTGGGTTCGAATCCCACCTCAGAAAGAGACCATTGAAAGTACCAAGCAAGAACAAAGCAAACACAGTCATAAGAGCATTACGAGGTGCCAGGATGGCAGAGCGGTCTAAGGCGTTGCGTTCATGTCGCAGTCTCCCCAGGAGGCGTGGGTTAAATCCCACCTCAGACAGTGCCCATTGAAAGTACCAAGTAAGAACAAAGCAAACATATTCAAGAGTGCATTACCAGATGCCAGGATGGCAGAGCGGTCTAAGGCGTTGCGTTCAGGTTGCAGTCACCCCAGGAGGCGTGGGTTCGAATCCCACCTCAGACAGAGCCCATTGAAAGTACCAAGCGAGAAAAAAGCAAACACAGTCAAGAGAGCATTACCAGTTGCCAGGATGGCAGAGCGGTCTAAGGCGTTGCGTTCAGGTCGCAGTCACCCCAGGAGGCGTGGGTTCGAATCCCACCTCAGACAGAGCCCATTGAAAGTACCAAGCAAGAACAAAGCAAACACATTCAAGAGAGCATTACCAGATGCCAGGATGGCAGAGTGGTCTAAGGCGTTGCGTTCAGGTTGCAGTCTCCCCAGGAGGCGTGGGTTCGAATCCCACCTCAGACAGTGCCCATTGAAAGTACCTAGCAAGAAAAAAGCAAACACAGTCAAGAGAGAGGTACCAGTTGCCAGGATGGCAGAGCGATATAAGGCGTTGCGTTCAGGTCGCAGTCTCCCCAGGAGGCGTGGGTTCGAATCCCACCTCAGACAGAGCCCATGAAAGTACCAAGCAATAACAAAGCAAACACAGTCAAGAGAGCATTACCAGGTGCCAGGATGGCAGAGCGGTCTAAGGCGTTGCGTTCAGGTCGCAGTCTCCCCAGGACGCAGGGGTTCGAATCCCACCTCAGACAGAGCCCATTGAAAGTACCAAGCAAGAACAAAGCAAACACAGTCATAAGAGCATTACGAGGTGCCAGGATGGCAGAGCGGTCTAAGGCGTTGCGTTCAGGTCGCAGTCTCCCCAGGAGGCGTGGGTTGAATCCCACCTCAGACAGTGCCCATTGAAAGTCCCAAGCAAGAACAAAGCAAACACATTCAAGAGAGCATTACCAGATGCCAGGATGGCAGAGCGGTCTAAGGCGTTGCGTTCAGGTCGCAGTCTCCCCAGGAGGCGTGGTTTCGAGTCCCACCTCAGACAGTGCCCATTGAAAGTACCAAGCAAGAACAAAGCAAACACAGTCAAGAGAGCATTACCAGATGCCAGGATAGAAGAGCGGTCGAAGGCGTTGCGTTCAGGTCGCAGTCTCCCCAGGAGGCGTGGGTTCGAATCCCACCTCAGACAGATCCCATTAAAAGTACCAAGCAATAACAAAGCAAACACAGTCAAGAGATCATTACCAGTTGCTAGGATGGCAGAGCGGTCTCAGGCGTTGCGTTCAGGTCGCAGTCTCCCCAGGAGGCGTGGTTTCGAATCCCACCTCAGACAGAGCCCATTGAAAGTACCAAGCAATAACAAAGCAAACAAAGTCAAGAGAGCATTACCAGTTGCCAGGATGGCAGAGCGGTCTAAGGCGTTGCGTTCAGGTCGCAGTCTCCCCAGGAGGCGTGGATTCGAATCCCGCCTCAGACAGAGCACATTGAACGTACCAAGCAAGAAAAAAGCAAACACAGTCAAGAGAGCATTACCAGATGCCAGGATGGCAGAGCGGTCTAAGGCGTTGCGTTCAGGTCGCAGTCACCCCAGTAGGCGTGGGTTCGAATCCCACCTCAGACAGAGCCCATTGAAAGTACCAAGCAAGAACAAAGCAAACACAGTCATGAGAGCATTAACAGGTGCCAGGATGGCAGAGCGGTCTACGGCGTCGCGTTCAGGTCGCATTCACCCCAGGAGGCGTGGGTTCGAATCCCACCTCAGACAGAGCCCATTGAAAGTACCAAGCAATAACAAAGCAAACAAAGTCAAGAGAGCAATACCAGTTGCCAGGATGGCAGAGCGGTCTAAGGCGTTGCGTTCAGGTCGCAGTCACCCCAGGAGGCGTGGGTTCGAATCCCACCTCAGACAGAGCCCATTGAAAGTACCAAGCAATAACAAAGCAAACAAAGTCAAGAGAGCATTACCAGTTGCCGGGATGGCAGAGCGGTCTACGGCGTTGCGTTCAGGTCGCAGTCACCCCAGGAGGCGTGGGTTCGAATCCCGCCTCAGACAGAGCCCATTGAAAGTACCAAGCAATAACAAAGCAAACAAAGTCAAGAGAGCATTACCAGTTGCCAGGATGGCAGAGCAGTCTAAGGCGTTGCGTTCAGGTCGCAGTCTCCCCAGGAGGCGTGGGTTCGAATCCCGCCTCATACAGAGCCCATTGAAAGTACCAAGCAAGAACAAAGCAAACACAGTCAAGAGAGAGGTACCAGTTTCCAGGATGGCAGAGCGGTCTAAGGCGTTGCGTTCAGGTCGCAGTAACCCCAGGAGGCGTGGGTTCGAATCCCACCTCAGACAGAGCCCATTGATAGTACCAAGCAAGAAAAAAGAGAACACATTCAAGAGAGCATTACCAGATGCCAGGATGGCAGAGTAGTCTAAGGCGTTGCGTTCAGGTCGCAGTCTTCCCAGGACGCAGGGGTTTGAATCCCACCTCAGACAGAGCCCATAGAAAGTACCAAGCAAGAACAAAGCAAACACAGTCATAAGAGCATTACGAGGTGCCAGGATGGCAGAGCGGTCTAAGGCGTTGCGTTCAGGTCGCAGTCTCCCCAGGAGGCGTGGGTTGAATCCCACCTCAGACAGTGCCCATTGAAAGTACCAAGCAAGAACAAAGCAAACACATTCAAGAGAGCATTACCAGATGCCAGGATGGCAGAGCGGTCTAAGGCGTTGCGTTCAGGTCGCAGTCTCCCCAGGAGGCGTGGTTTCGAATCCCACCTCAGACAGTGCCCATTGAAAGTACCAAGCAAGAACAAAGCAAACACAGTCAAGAGAGCATTACCAGATGCCAGGATGGCAGAGCGGTCGAAGGCGTTGCGTTCAGGTCGCAGTCTCCCCAGGAGGCGTGGGTTCGAATCCCACCTCAGACAGATCCCATTGAAAGTACCAAGCAATAACAAAGCAAACACAGTCAAGAGAGCATTACCAGTTGCCAGGATGGCAGAGCGGTCTCAGGCGTTGCGTTCAGGTCGCAGTCTCCCCAGGAGGCGTGGTTTCGAATCCCACCTCAGACAGAGCCCATTGAAAGTACCAAGCAATAACAAAGCAAACAAAGTCAAGAGAGCATTACCAGTTGCCAGGATGGCAGAGCGTTCTAAGGCGTTGCGTTCAGGTCGCAGTCTCCCCAGGAGGCGTGGTTTCGAATCCCACCGAAGACAGTACCCATTTAAAGTACCAAGCAAGAACAAAGCAAACACAGTCAAGAGAGCATTACCAAATGCCAGGATGGCAGAGCGGTCGAAGGTGTTGCGTTCAGGTCGCAGTCTCCCCAGGAGGCGTGGGTTCGAATCCCGCCTCTGACAGAGCCCATTGAACGTACCGAGCAAGAAAAAAGCAAACACAGTCAAGAGAGCATTACCAGTTGCCAGGATGGCAGAACGGTCTAAGGCGTTGCGTTCAGGTCGCAGTAACCCCAGGAGGCGTGGGTTCGAATCCCACCTCAGACAGAGCCCATTGATAGTACCAAGCAAGAAAAAAGAGAACACATTCAAGAGAGCATTACCAGATGCCAGGATGGCAGAGTAGTCTAAGGCGTTGCGTTCAGGTCGCAGTCTTCCCAGGACGCAGGGGTTTGAATCCCACCTCAGACAGAGCCCATAGAAAGTACCAAGCAAGAACAAAGCAAACACATTCAAGAGAGCATTACCAGATGCCAGGATGGCAGAGCGGTCTAAGGCGTTGCGTTCAGGTCGCAGTCTCCCCAGGAGGCGTGGTTTCGAATCCCACCTCAGACAGTGCCCATTGAAAGTACCAAGCAAGAACAAAGCAAACACAGTCAAGAGAGCATTACCAGATGCCAGGATGGCAGAGCGGTCGAAGGCGTTGCGTTCAGGTCGCAGTCTCCCCAGGAGGCGTGGGTTCGAATCCCACCTCAGACAGATCCCATTGAAAGTACCAAGCAATAACAAAGCAAACACAGTCAAGAGAGCATTACCAGTTGCCAGGATGGCAGAGCGGTCTCAGGCGTTGCGTTCAGGTCGCAGTCTCCCCAGGAGGCGTGGTTTCGAATCCCACCTCAGACAGAGCCCATTGAAAGTACCAAGCAATAACAAAGCAAACAAAGTCAAGAGAGCATTACCAGTTGCCAGGATGGCAGAGCGTTCTAAGGCGTTGCGTTCAGGTCGCAGTCTCCCCAGGAGGCGTGGGTTCGAATCCCACCTCAGACAGATCCCATTGAAAGTACCAAGCAAGAACAAAGCAAACACAGTCAAGAGAGCATTACCAGATGCCAGGATGGCAGAGCGGTCGAAGGCGTTGCGTTCAGGTCGCAGTCTCCCCAGGAGGCGTGGGTTCGAATCCCACCTCAGACAGATCCCATTGAAAGTACCAAGCAATAACAAAGCAAACACAGTCAAGAGAGCATTACCAGTTGCCAGGATGGCAGAGCGGTCTCAGGCGTTGCGTTCAGGTCGCAGTCTCCCCAGGAGGCGTGGTTTCGAATCCCACCTCAGACAGAGCCCATTGAAAGTACCAAGCAATAACAAAGCAAACAAAGTCAAGAGAGCATTACCAGTTGCCAGGATGGCAGAGCGTTCTAAGGCGTTGCGTTCAGGTCGCAGTCTCCCCAGGAGGCGTGGGTTCGAATCCCACCTCAGACAGTGCCCATTGAAAGTACCAAGCAAGAACAAAGCAAACACAGTCAAGAGAGCATTACCAGATGCCAGGATGGCAGAGCGGTCGAAGGCGTTGCGTTCAGGTCGCAGTCTCCCCAGGAGGCGTGGGTTCGAATCCCACCTCAGACAGATCCCATTGAAAGTACCAAGCAATAACAAAGCAAACACAGTCAAGAGAGCATTACCAGTTGCCAGGATGGCAGAGCGGTCTCAGGCGTTGCGTTCAGGTCGCAGTCTCCCCAGGAGGCGTGGTTTCGAATCCCACCTCAGACAGAGCCCATTGAAAGTACCAAGCAATAACAAAGCAAACAAAGTCAAGAGAGCATTACCAGTTGCCAGGATGGCAGAGCGTTCTAAGGCGTTGCGTTCAGGTCGCAGTCTCCCCAGGAGGCGTGGTTTCGAATCCCACCGAAGACAGTACCCATTGAAAGTACCAAGCAATAACAAAGCAAACAAAGTCAAGAGAGCATTACCAGTTGCCAGGATGGCAGAGCGGTCTAAGGCGTTGCGTTCAGGTCGCAGTCTCCCCAGGAGGCGTGGATTCGAATCCCGCCTCAGACAGAGCACATTGAACGTACCAAGCAAGAAAAAAGCAAACACAGTCAAGAGAGCATTACCAGATGCCAGGATGGCAGAGCGGTCTAAGGCGTTGCGTTCAGGTCGCAGTCACCCCAGTAGGCGTGGGTTCGAATCCCACCTCAGACAGAGCCCATTGAAAGTACCAAGCAAGAACAAAGCAAACACAGTCATGAGAGCATTAACAGGTGCCAGGATGGCAGAGCGGTCTACGGCGTCGCGTTCAGGTCGCATTCACCCCAGGAGGCGTGGGTTCGAATCCCACCTCAGACAGAGCCCATTGAAAGTACCAAGCAATAACAAAGCAAACAAAGTCAAGAGAGCAATACCAGTTGCCAGGATGGCAGAGCGGTCTAAGGCGTTGCGTTCAGGTCGCAGTCACCCCAGGAGGCGTGGGTTAGAATCCCACCTCAGACAGAGCCCATTGAAAGTACCAAGCAATAACAAAGCAAACAAAGTCAAGAGAGCATTACCAGTTGCCGGGATGGCAGAGCGGTCTACGGCGTTGCGTTCAGGTCGCAGTCACCCCAGGAGGCGTGGGTTCGAATCCCGCCTCAGACAGAGCCCATTGAAAGTACCAAGCAATAACAAAGCAAACAAAGTCAAGAGAGCATTACCAGTTGCCAGGATGGCAGAGCAGTCTAAGGCGTTGCGTTCAGGTCGCAGTCTCCCCAGGAGGCGTGGGTTCGAATCCCGCCTCATACAGAGCCCATTGAAAGTACCAAGCAAGAACAAAGCAAACACAGTCAAGAGAGAGGTACCAGTTTCCAGGATGGCAGAGCGGTCTAAGGCGTTGCGTTCAGGTCGCAGTAACCCCAGGAGGCGTGGGTTCGAATCCCACCTCAGACAGAGCCCATTGATAGTACCAAGCAAGAAAAAAGAGAACACATTCAAGAGAGCATTACCAGATGCCAGGATGGCAGAGTAGTCTAAGGCGTTGCGTTCAGGTCGCAGTCTTCCCAGGACGCAGGGGTTTGAATCCCACCTCAGACAGAGCCCATAGAAAGTACCAAGCAAGAACAAAGCAAACACAGTCATAAGAGCATTACGAGGTGCCAGGATGGCAGAGCGGTCTAAGGCGTTGCGTTCAGGTCGCAGTCTCCCCAGGAGGCGTGGGTTGAATCCCACCTCAGACAGTGCCCATTGAAAGTACCAAGCAAGAACAAAGCAAACACATTCAAGAGAGCATTACCAGATGCCAGGATGGCAGAGCGGTCTAAGGCGTTGCGTTCAGGTCGCAGTCTCCCCAGGAGGCGTGGTTTCGAATCCCACCTCAGACAGTGCCCATTGAAAGTACCAAGCAAGAACAAAGCAAACACAGTCAAGAGAGCATTACCAGATGCCAGGATGGCAGAGCGGTCGAAGGCGTTGCGTTCAGGTCGCAGTCTCCCCAGGAGGCGTGGGTTCGAATCCCACCTCAGACAGATCCCATTGAAAGTACCAAGCAATAACAAAGCAAACACAGTCAAGAGAGCATTACCAGTTGCCAGGATGGCAGAGCGGTCTCAGGCGTTGCGTTCAGGTCGCAGTCTCCCCAGGAGGCGTGGTTTCGAATCCCACCTCAGACAGAGCCCATTGAAAGTACCAAGCAATAACAAAGCAAACAAAGTCAAGAGAGCATTACCAGTTGCCAGGATGGCAGAGCGTTCTAAGGCGTTGCGTTCAGGTCGCAGTCTCCCCAGGAGGCGTGGTTTCGAATCCCACCGAAGACAGTACCCATTTAAAGTACCAAGCAAGAACAAAGCAAACACAGTCAAGAGAGCATTACCAAATGCCAGGATGGCAGAGCGGTCGAAGGTGTTGCGTTCAGGTCGCAGTCTCCCCAGGAGGCGTGGGTTCGAATCCCGCCTCTGACAGAGCCCATTGAACGTACCGAGCAAGAAAAAAGCAAACACAGTCAAGAGAGCATTACCAGTTGCCAGGATGGCAGAACGGTCTAAGGCGTTGCGTTCAGGTCGCAGTAACCCCAGGAGGCGTGGGTTCGAATCCCACCTCAGACAGAGCCCATTGATAGTACCAAGCAAGAAAAAAGAGAACACATTCAAGAGAGCATTACCAGATGCCAGGATGGCAGAGTAGTCTAAGGCGTTGCGTTCAGGTCGCAGTCTTCCCAGGACGCAGGGGTTTGAATCCCACCTCAGACAGAGCCCATAGAAAGTACCAAGCAAGAACAAAGCAAACACAGTCATAAGAGCATTACGAGGTGCCAGGATGGCAGAGCGGTCTAAGGCGTTGCGTTCAGGTCGCAGTCTCCCCAGGAGGCGTGGGTTGAATCCCACCTCAGACAGTGCCCATTGAAAGTACCAAGCAAGAACAAAGCAAACACATTCAAGAGAGCATTACCAGATGCCAGGATGGCAGAGCGGTCTAAGGCGTTGCGTTCAGGTCGCAGTCTCCCCAGGAGGCGTGGTTTCGAATCCCACCTCAGACAGAGCCCATTGAAAGTACCAAGCAATAACAAAGCAAACAAAGTCAAGAGAGCAATACCAGTTGCCAGGATGGCAGAGCGGTCTAAGGCGTTGCGTTCAGGTCGCAGTCACCCCAGGAGGCGTGGGTTAGAATCCCACCTCAGACAGAGCCCATTGAAAGTACCAAGCAATAACAAAGCAAACAAAGTCAAGAGAGCATTACCAGTTGCCGGGATGGCAGAGCGGTCTACGGCGTTGCGTTCAGGTCGCAGTCACCCCAGGAGGCGTGGGTTCGAATCCCGCCTCAGACAGAGCCCATTGAAAGTACCAAGCAATAACAAAGCAAACAAAGTCAAGAGAGCATTACCAGTTGCCAGGATGGCAGAGCAGTCTAAGGCGTTGCGTTCAGGTCGCAGTCTCCCCAGGAGGCGTGGGTTCGAATCCCGCCTCATACAGAGCCCATTGAAAGTACCAAGCAAGAACAAAGCAAACACAGTCAAGAGAGAGGTACCAGTTTCCAGGATGGCAGAGCGGTCTAAGGCGTTGCGTTCAGGTCGCAGTAACCCCAGGAGGCGTGGGTTCGAATCCCACCTCAGACAGAGCCCATTGATAGTACCAAGCAAGAAAAAAGAGAACACATTCAAGAG
Source organism: Idiotropiscis lumnitzeri (assembly GCF_059441095.1). NCBI lineage: Eukaryota > Metazoa > Chordata > Actinopteri > Syngnathiformes > Syngnathidae > Idiotropiscis > Idiotropiscis lumnitzeri. The sequence continues at coordinate 976,648 of NW_028283578.1, read as the reverse complement.
AGCATTACCAGATGCCAGGATGGCAGAGTAGTCTAAGGCGTTGCGTTCAGGTCGCAGTCTTCCCAGGACGCAGGGGTTTGAATCCCACCTCAGACAGAGCCCATAGAAAGTACCAAGCAAGAACAAAGCAAACACAGTCATAAGAGCATTACGAGGTGCCAGGATGGCAGAGCGGTCTAAGGCGTTGCGTTCAGGTCGCAGTCTCCCCAGGAGGCGTGGGTTGAATCCCACCTCAGACAGTGCCCATTGAAAGTACCAAGCAAGAACAAAGCAAACACATTCAAGAGAGCATTACCAGATGCCAGGATGGCAGAGCGGTCTAAGGCGTTGCGTTCAGGTCGCAGTCTCCCCAGGAGGCGTGGTTTCGAATCCCACCTCAGACAGTGCCCATTGAAAGTACCAAGCAAGAACAAAGCAAACACAGTCAAGAGAGCATTACCAGATGCCAGGATGGCAGAGCGGTCGAAGGCGTTGCGTTCAGGTCGCAGTCTCCCCAGGAGGCGTGGGTTCGAATCCCACCTCAGACAGATCCCATTGAAAGTACCAAGCAATAACAAAGCAAACACAGTCAAGAGAGCATTACCAGTTGCCAGGATGGCAGAGCGGTCTCAGGCGTTGCGTTCAGGTCGCAGTCTCCCCAGGAGGCGTGGTTTCGAATCCCACCTCAGACAGAGCCCATTGAAAGTACCAAGCAATAACAAAGCAAACAAAGTCAAGAGAGCATTACCAGTTGCCAGGATGGCAGAGCGTTCTAAGGCGTTGCGTTCAGGTCGCAGTCTCCCCAGGAGGCGTGGTTTCGAATCCCACCGAAGACAGTACCCATTGAAAGTACCAAGCAAGAACAAAGCAAACACAGTCAAGAGAGCATTACCAAATGCCAGGATGGCAGAGCGGTCGAAGGTGTTGCGTTCAGGTCGCAGTCTCCCCAGGAGGCGTGGGTTCGAATCCCACCTCAGACAGTGCCCATTGAAAGTACCAAGCAAGAACAAAGCAAACACAGTCAAGAGAGCATTACCAGATGCCAGGATGGCAGAGCGGTCGAAGGCGTTGCGTTCAGGTCGCAGTCTCCCCAGGAGGCGTGGGTTCGAATCCCACCTCAGACAGATCCCATTGAAAGTACCAAGCAATAACAAAGCAAACACAGTCAAGAGAGCATTACCAGTTGCCAGGATGGCAGAGCGGTCTCAGGCGTTGCGTTCAGGTCGCAGTCTCCCCAGGAGGCGTGGTTTCGAATCCCACCTCAGACAGAGCCCATTGAAAGTACCAAGCAATAACAAAGCAAACAAAGTCAAGAGAGCATTACCAGTTGCCAGGATGGCAGAGCGTTCTAAGGCGTTGCGTTCAGGTCGCAGTCTCCCCAGGAGGCGTGGTTTCGAATCCCACCGAAGACAGTACCCATTGAAAGTACCAAGCAATAACAAAGCAAACAAAGTCAAGAGAGCATTACCAGTTGCCAGGATGGCAGAGCGGTCTAAGGCGTTGCGTTCAGGTCGCAGTCTCCCCAGGAGGCGTGGATTCGAATCCCGCCTCAGACAGAGCACATTGAACATACCAAGCAAGAAAAAAGCAAACACAGTCAAGAGAGCATTACCAGATGCCAGGATGGCAGAGCGGTCTAAGGCGTTGCGTTCAGGTCGCAGTCACCCCAGTAGGCGTGGGTTCGAATCCCACCTCAGACAGAGCCCATTGAAAGTACCAAGCAAGAACAAAGCAAACACAGTCATGAGAGCATTAACAGGTGCCAGGATGGCAGAGCGGTCTACGGCGTCGCGTTCAGGTCGCATTCACCCCAGGAGGCGTGGGTTCGAATCCCACCTCAGACAGAGCCCATTGAAAGTACCAAGCAATAACAAAGCAAACAAAGTCAAGAGAGCAATACCAGTTGCCAGGATGGCAGAGCGGTCTAAGGCGTTGCGTTCAGGTCGCAGTCACCCCAGGAGGCGTGGGTTCGAATCCCACCTCAGACAGAGCCCATTGAAAGTACCAAGCAATAACAAAGCAAACAAAGTCAAGAGAGCATTACCAGTTGCCGGGATGGCAGAGCGGTCTACGGCGTTGCGTTCAGGTCGCAGTCACCCCAGGAGGCGTGGGTTCGAATCCCGCCTCAGACAGAGCCCATTGAAAGTACCAAGCAATAACAAAGCAAACAAAGTCAAGAGAGCATTACCAGTTGCCAGGATGGCAGAGCAGTCTAAGGCGTTGCGTTCAGGTCGCAGTCTCCCCAGGAGGCGTGGGTTCGAATCCCGCCTCATACAGAGCCCATTGAAAGTACCAAGCAAGAACAAAGCAAACACAGTCAAGAGAGAGGTACCAGTTTCCAGGATGGCAGAGCGGTCTAAGGCGTTGCGTTCAGGTCGCAGTAACCCCAGGAGGCGTGGGTTCGAATCCCACCTCAGACAGAGCCCATTGATAGTACCAAGCAAGAAAAAAGAGAACACATTCAAGAGAGCATTACCAGATGCCAGGATGGCAGAGTAGTCTAAGGCGTTGCGTTCAGGTCGCAGTCTTCCCAGGACGCAGGGGTTTGAATCCCACCTCAGACAGAGCCCATAGAAAGTACCAAGCAAGAACAAAGCAAACACAGTCATAAGAGCATTACGAGGTGCCAGGATGGCAGAGCGGTCTAAGGCGTTGCGTTCAGGTCGCAGTCTCCCCAGGAGGCGTGGGTTGAATCCCACCTCAGACAGTGCCCATTGAAAGTACCAAGCAAGAACAAAGCAAACACATTCAAGAGAGCATTACCAGATGCCAGGATGGCAGAGCGGTCTAAGGCGTTGCGTTCAGGTCGCAGTCTCCCCAGGAGGCGTGGTTTCGAATCCCACCTCAGACAGTGCCCATTGAAAGTACCAAGCAAGAACAAAGCAAACACAGTCAAGAGAGCATTACCAGATGCCAGGATGGCAGAGCGGTCGAAGGCGTTGCGTTCAGGTCGCAGTCTCCCCAGGAGGCGTGGGTTCGAATCCCACCTCAGACAGATCCCATTGAAAGTACCAAGCAATAACAAAGCAAACACAGTCAAGAGAGCATTACCAGTTGCCAGGATGGCAGAGCGGTCTCAGGCGTTGCGTTCAGGTCGCAGTCTCCCCAGGAGGCGTGGTTTCGAATCCCACCTCAGACAGAGCCCATTGAAAGTACCAAGCAATAACAAAGCAAACAAAGTCAAGAGAGCATTACCAGTTGCCAGGATGGCAGAGCGTTCTAAGGCGTTGCGTTCAGGTCGCAGTCTCCCCAGGAGGCGTGGTTTCGAATCCCACCGAAGACAGTACCCATTGAAAGTACCAAGCAAGAACAAAGCAAACACAGTCAAGAGAGCATTACCAAATGCCAGGATGGCAGAGCGGTCGAAGGTGTTGCGTTCAGGTCGCAGTCTCCCCAGGAGGCGTGGGTTCGAATCCCGCCTCTGACAGAGCCCATTGAACGTACCGAGCAAGAAAAAAGCAAACACAGTCAAGAGAGCATTACCAGTTGCCAGGATGGCAGAACGGTCTAAGGCGTTGCGTTCAGGTCGCAGTAACCCCAGGAGGCGTGGGTTCGAATCCCACCTCAGAGAGAGCCCATTGATAGTACCAAGCAAGAAAAAAGAGAACACATTCAAGAGAGCATTACCAGATGCCAGGATGGCAGAGTAGTCTAAGGCGTTGCGTTCAGGTCGCAGTCTTCCCAGGACGCAGGGGTTTGAATCCCACCTCAGACAGAGCCCATAGAAAGTACCAAGCAAGAACAAAGCAAACACAGTCATAAGAGCATTACGAGGTGCCAGGATGGCAGAGCGGTCTAAGGCGTTGCGTTCAGGTCGCAGTCTCCCCAGGAGGCGTGGGTTGAATCCCACCTCAGACAGTGCCCATTGAAAGTACCAAGCAAGAACAAAGCAAACACATTCAAGAGAGCATTACCAGATGCCAGGATGGCAGAGCGGTCTAAGGCGTTGCGTTCAGGTCGCAGTCTCCCCAGGAGGCGTGGTTTCGAATCCCACCTCAGACAGTGCCCATTGAAAGTACCAAGCAAGAACAAAGCAAACACAGTCAAGAGAGCATTACCAGATGCCAGGATGGCAGAGCGGTCGAAGGCGTTGCGTTCAGGTCGCAGTCTCCCCAGGAGGCGTGGGTTCGAATCCCACCTCAGACAGATCCCATTGAAAGTACCAAGCAATAACAAAGCAAACACAGTCAAGAGAGCATTACCAGTTGCCAGGATGGCAGAGCGGTCTCAGGCGTTGCGTTCAGGTCGCAGTCTCCCCAGGAGGCGTGGTTTCGAATCCCACCTCAGACAGAGCCCATTGAAAGTACCAAGCAATAACAAAGCAAACAAAGTCAAGAGAGCATTACCAGTTGCCAGGATGGCAGAGCGTTCTAAGGCGTTGCGTTCAGGTCGCAGTCTCCCCAGGAGGCGTGGTTTCGAATCCCACCGAAGACAGTACCCATTGAAAGTACCAAGCAAGAACAAAGCAAACACAGTCAAGAGAGCATTACCAAATGCCAGGATGGCAGAGCGGTCGAAGGTGTTGCGTTCAGGTCGCAGTCTCCCCAGGAGGCGTGGGTTCGAATCCCGCCTCTGACAGAGCCCATTGAACGTACCGAGCAAGAAAAAAGCAAACACAGTCAAGAGAGCATTACCAGTTGCCAGGATGGCAGAACGGTCTAAGGCGTTGCGTTCAGGTCGCAGTCTCCCCAGGAGGCGTGGGTTCGAATCCCGCCTCTGACAGAGCCCATTGAACGTACCGAGCAAGAAAAAAGCAAACACAGTCAAGAGAGCATTACCAGCTGCCAGGATGACAGAGCGGTCTAAGGCGTTGCGTTCAGGTCGCAGTCTCCCCAGGAGGCGTGGGTTCGAATCCCGCCTCAGACAGAGCCCATTGAAAGTACCGAGCAAGAACAAAGCAAACACAGTCAAGAGAGCATTACCAGCTGCCAGGATGGCAGAGCGGTCTAAGGTGTCGCGTTCAGGTCGCATTCACCCCAGGAGGCGTGGGTTCGAATCCCGCCTCAGACAGAGCCCTTTGAAAGTACCAAGCAAGAACAAAGCAAACACAGTCATGAGAGCATTAACAGGTGCCAGGATGGCAGAGCGGTCTACGGCGTCGCGTTCAGGTCGCATTCACCCCAGGAGGCGTGGGTTTGAATCCCACCTCAGACAGAGCCCATTGAAAGTACCAAGCAATAACAAAGCAAACAAAGTCAAGAGAGCATTACCAGTTTCCAGGATGGCAGAGCGGTCTAAGGCGTTGCGTTCAGGTCGCAGTCACCCCAGGAGGCGTGGGTTCGAATCCCACCTCAGACAGAGCCCATTGAAAGTACCAAGCAATAACAAAGCAAACAAAGTCAAGAGAGCATTACCAGTTGCCAGGATGGCAGAGCGGTCTAAGGCGTTGCGTTCAGGTCGCAGTCTCCCCAGGATGCGTGGGTTCGAATCCCGCCTCAGACAGAGCCCACTGAAAGTACCGAGCAAGAACAAAGCAAACACAGTCAAGAGAGCATTACCAGCTGCCAGGATGGCAGAGCGGTCTAAGGCGTCGCGTTCAGGTCGCATTCACCCCAGGAGGCGTGGGTTCGAATCCCGCCTCAGACAGAGCCCTTTGAAAGTACCAAGCAAGAACAAAGCAAACACAGTCATGAGAGCATTAACAGGTGCCAGGATGGCAGAGCGGTCTACGGCGTCGCGTTCAGGTCGCATTCACCCCAGGAGGCGTGGGTTCGAATCCCACCTCAGACAGAGCCCATTGAAAGTACCAAGCAATAACAAAGCAAACAAAGTCAAGAGAGCATTACCAGTTGTCAGGATGGCAGAGCGGTCTAAGGCGTTGCGTTCAGGTCGCAGTCACCCCAGGAGGCGTGGGTTCGAATCCCACCTCAGACAGAGCCCATTGAAAGTACCAAGCAATAACAAAGCAAACAAAGTCAAGAGAGCATTACCAGTTGCCAGGATGGCAGAGCGGTCTACGGCGTTGCGTTCAGGTCGCAGTCACCCCAGGAGGCGTGGGTTCGAATCCCACCTCAGACAGAGCCCATTGAAAGTACCAAGCAATAACAAAGCAAACAAAGTCAAGAGAGCATTACCAGTTGCCAGGATGGCAGAGCGGTCTAAGGCGTTGCGTTCAGGTCGCAGTCTCCCCAGGAGGCGTGGGTTCGAATCCCGCCTCAGACAGAGCCCATTGAAAGTACCAAGCAAGAACAAAGCAAACACAGTCAAGAGAGAGGTACCAGTTGCCAGGATGGCAGAGCGGTCTAAGGCGTTGCGTTCAGGTCGCAGTAACCCCAGGAGGCGTGGGTTCGAATCCCACCACAGACAGAGCCCATTGATAGTACCAAGCAAGAAAAAAGAGAACACATTCAAGAGAGCATTACCAGATGCCAGGATGGCAGAGCGGTCTAAGGCGTTGCGTTCAGGTCGCAGTCTCCCCAGGAGGCTTGGGTTCGAATCCCGCCTCAGACAGAGCCCATTGAAAGTACCAAGCAAGAACAAAGCAAACACAGTCAAGAGAGAGGTACCAGTTGCCAGGATGGCAGAGCGGTCTAAGGCGTTGCGTTCAGGTCGCAGTAACCCCAGGAGGCGTGGGTTCGAATCCTACCTCAGACAGAGCCCATTGATAGTACCAAGCAAGAAAAAAGCAAACACAGTCAAGAGAGAATTACCAGTTGCCAAGATGGCAGAGCGGTCTAAGGCGTTGCGTTCAGGTCGCAGTCTCCCCAGGAGGCGTGGGTTCGAATCCCACCTCAGACAGAGCCCATTGAAATTACCAAGCAAGAAAAAAGCAAACACAGTCAAGAGAGCATTACCAGTTGCCAGGATGGCAGAGCGGTCTAAGGCGTTGCGTTCAGGTCGCAGTCACCCCAGGAGGCGTGGGTTCGAATACCACCTCAGACAGAGCCCATTGAAAGTACCAAGCAAGAACAAAGCAAACACATTCAAGAGAGCATTTCCAGATGCCAGGATGGCAGAGTGGTCTAAGGCGTTGCGTTCAGGTTGCAGTCTCCCCAGGAGGCGTGGGTTCGAATCCCACCTCAGAAAGAGCCCATTGAAATTACCAAGCAAGAACAAAGCAAACACAGTCATAAGAGCATTACGAGGTGCCAGGATGGCAGAGCGGTCTAAGGCGTTGCGTTCAGGTCGCAGTCTCCCCAGGAGGCGTGGGTTGAATCCCACCTCAGACAGTGCCCATTGAAAGTACCAAGTAAGAACAAAGCAAACATATTCAAGAGTGCATTACCAGATGCCAGGATGGCAGAGCGGTCTAAGGCGTTGTGTTCAGGTTGCAGTCACCCCAGGAGGCGTGGGTTCGAATCCCACCTCAGACAGAGCCCATTGAATGTACCAAGCGAGAAAAAAGCAAACACAGTCAAGAGAGCATTACCAGTTGCCAGGATGGCAGAGCGGTCTAAGGCGTTGCGTTCAGGTCGCAGTCACCCCAGGAGGCGTGGGTTCGAATCCCACCTCAGACAGAGCCCATTGAAAGTACCAAGCAAGAACAAAGCAAACACAGTCAAGAGAGCATTACCAGCTGCCAGGATGGCAGAGCGGTCTAAGGTGTCGCGTTCAGGTCGCATTCACCCCAGGAGGCGTGGGTTCGAATCCCGCCTCAGACAGAGCCCTTTGAAAGTACCAAGCAAGAACAAAGCAAACACAGTCATGAGAGCATTAACAGGTGCCAGGATGGCAGAGCGGTCTACGGCGTCGCGTTCAGGTCGCATTCACCCCAGGAGGCGTGGGTTTGAATCCCACCTCAGACAGAGCCCATTGAAAGTACCAAGCAATAACAAAGCAAACAAAGTCAAGAGAGCATTACCAGTTTCCAGGATGGCAGAGCGGTCTAAGGCGTTGCGTTCAGGTCGCAGTCACCCCAGGAGGCGTGGGTTCGAATCCCACCTCAGACAGAGCCCATTGAAAGTACCAAGCAATAACAAAGCAAACAAAGTCAAGAGAGCATTACCAGTTGCCAGGATGGCAGAGCGGTCTAAGGCGTTGCGTTCAGGTCGCAGTCTCCCCAGGATGCGTGGGTTCGAATCCCGCCTCAGACAGAGCCCATTGAAAGTACCGAGCAAGAACAAAGCAAACACAGTCAAGAGAGCATTACCAGCTGCCAGGATGGCAGAGCGGTCTAAGGCGTCGCGTTCAGGTCGCATTCACCCCAGGAGGCGTGGGTTCGAATCCCGCCTCAGACAGAGCCCTTTGAAAGTACCAAGCAAGAACAAAGCAAACACAGTCATGAGAGCATTAACAGGTGCCAGGATGGCAGAGCGGTCTACGGCGTCGCGTTCAGGTCGCATTCACCCCAGGAGGCGTGGGTTCGAATCCCACCTCAGACAGAGCCCATTGAAAGTACCAAGCAATAACAAAGCAAACAAAGTCAAGAGAGCATTACCAGTTGTCAGGATGGCAGAGCGGTCTAAGGCGTTGCGTTCAGGTCGCAGTCACCCCAGGAGGCGTGGGTTCGAATCCCACCTCAGACAGAGCCCATTGAAAGTACCAAGCAATAACAAAGCAAACAAAGTCAAGAGAGCATTACCAGTTGCCAGGATGGCAGAGCGGTCTAAGGCGTTGCGTTCAGGTCGCAGTCTCCCCAGGAGGCGTGGGTTCGAATCCCGCCTCAGACAGAGCCCATTGAAAGTACCAAGCAAGAACAAAACAAACACAGTCAAGAGAGAGGTACCAGTTGCCAGGATGGCAGAGCGGTCTAAGGCGTTGCGTTCAGGTCGCAGTAACCCCAGGAGGCGTGGGTTCGAATCCCACCACAGACAGAGCCCATTGATAGTACCAAGCAAGAAAAAAGAGAACACATTCAAGAGAGCATTACCAGATGCCAGGATGGCAGAGCGGTCTAAGGCGTTGCGTTCAGGTCGCAGTCTCCCCAGGAGGTGTGGGTTCGAATCCCGCCTCAGACAGCGCCCATTGAAAGTACCAAGCAAGAACAAAGCAAACACAGTCAAGAGAGAGGTACCAGTTGCCAGGATGGCAGAGCGGTCTAAGGCGTTGCGTTCAGGTCGCAGTAACCCCAGGAGGCGTGGGTTCGAATCCTACCTCAGACAGAGCCCATTGATAGTACCAAGCAAGAAAAAAGCAAACACAGTCAAGAGAGAATTACCAGTTGCCAAGATGGCAGAGCGGTCTAAGGCGTTGCGTTCAGGTCGCAGTCTCCCCAGGAGGCGTGGGTTCGAATCCCACCTCAGACAGAGCCCATTGAAATTACCAAGCAAGAAAAAAGCAAACACAGTCAAGAGAGCATTACCAGTTGCCAGGATGGCAGAGCGGTCTAAGGCGTTGCGTTCAGGTCGCAGTCACCCCAGGAGGCGTGGGTTCGAATACCACCTCAGACAGAGCCCATTGAAAGTACCAAGCAAGAACAAAGCAAACACATTCAAGAGAGCATTTCCAGATGCCAGGATGGCAGAGTGGTCTAAGGCGTTGCGTTCAGGTTGCAGTCTCCCCAGGAGGCGTGGGTTCGAATCCCACCTCAGAAAGAGCCCATTGAAATTACCAAGCAAGAACAAAGCAAACACAGTCATAAGAGCATTACGAGGTGCCAGGATGGCAGAGCGGTCTAAGGCGTTGCGTTCAGGTCGCAGTCTCCCCAGGAGGCGTGGGTTGAATCCCACCTCAGACAGTGCCCATTGAAAGTACCAAGTAAGAACAAAGCAAACATATTCAAGAGTGCATTACCAGATGCCAGGATGGCAGAGCGGTCTAAGGCGTTGTGTTCAGGTTGCAGTCACCCCAGGAGGCGTGGGTTCGAATCCCACCTCAGACAGAGCCCATTGAATGTACCAAGCGAGAAAAAAGCAAACACAGTCAAGAGAGCATTACCAGTTGCCAGGATGGCAGAGCGGTCTAAGGCGTTGCGTTCAGGTCGCAGTCACCCCAGGAGGCGTGGGTTCGAATCCCACCTCAGACAGAGCCCATTGAAAGTACCAAGCAAGAACAAAGCAAACACATTCAAGAGAGCATTACCAGATGCCAGGATGGCAGAGTGGTCTAAGGCGTTGCGTTCAGGTCGCAGTCTCCCCAGGACGCAGGGGTTCGAATCCCACCTCAGACAGAGCCCATTGAAAGTACCAAGCAAGAACAAAGCAAACACAGTCATAAGAGCATTACGAGGTGCCAGGATGGCAGAGCGGTCTGAGGCGTTGCGTTCAGGTCGCAGTCTCCCCAGGAGGCGTGGGTTGAATCCCACCTCAGACAGAGCCCATTGAAAGTACCAAGCAAGAACAAAGCAAACACAGTCAAGAGAGAGGTACCAGTTGCCAGGATGGCAGAGCGGTCTAAGGCGTTGCGTTCAGGTCGCAGTAACCCCAGGAGGCGTGGGTTCAAATCCCACCACAGACAGAGTCCATTGATAGTACCAAGCAAGAAAAAAGAGAACACATTCAAGAGAGCATTACCAGATGCCAGGATGGCAGAGCGGTCTAAGGCGTTGCGTTCAGGTCGCAGTCTCCCCAGGAGGTGTGGGTTCGAATCCCGCCTCAGACAGAGCCCATTGAAAGTACCAAGCAAGAACAAAGCAAACAAAGTCAAGAGAGCATTACCAGTTGTCAGGATGGCAGAGCGGTCTAAGGCGTTGCGTTCAGGTCGCAGTCACCCCAGGAGGCGTGGGTTCGAATCCCACCTCAGACAGAGCCCATTGAAAGTACCAAGCAATAACAAAGCAAACAAAGTCAAGAGAGCATTACCAGTTGCCAGGATGGCAGAGCGGTCTACGGCGTTGCGTTCAGGTCGCAGTCACCCCAGGACGCAGGGGTTTGAATCCCACCTCAGACAGAGCCCATTGAAAGTACCAAGCAAGAACAAAGCAAACACAGTCATAAGAGCATTACGAGGTGCCAGGATGGCAGAGCGGTCTAAGGCGTTGCGTTCAGGTCGCAGTCTCCCCAGGAGGCGTGGGTTGAATCCCACCTCAGACAGTGCCCATTGAAAGTACCAAGCAAGAACAAAGCAAACACATTCAAGAGAGCATTACCAGATGCCAGGATGGCAGAGCGGTCTAAGGCGTTGCGTTCAGGTCGCAGTCTCCCCAGGAGGCGTGGTTTCGAATCCCACCTCAGACAGTGCCCATTGAAAGTACCAAGCAAGAACAAAGCAAACACAGTCAAGAGAGCATTACCAGATGCCAGGATGGCAGAGCGGTCGAAGGCGTTGCGTTCAGGTCGCAGTCTCCCCAGGAGGCGTGGGTTCGAATCCCACCTCAGACAGATCCCATTGAAAGTACCAAGCAAGAAAAAAGCAAACACAGTCAAGAGAGAATTACCAGTTGCCAAGATGGCAGAGCGGTCTAAGGCGTTGCGTTCAGGTCGCAGTCTCCCCAGGAGGCGTGGGTTCGAATCCCACCTCAGACAGAGCCCATTGAAATTACCAAGCAAGAAAAAAGCAAACACAGTCAAGAGAGCATTACCAGTTGCCAGGATGGCAGAGCGGTCTAAGGCGTTGCGTTCAGGTCGCAGTCACCCCAGGAGGCGTGGGTTCGAATACCACCTCAGACAGAGCCCATTGAAAGTACCAAGCAAGAACAAAGCAAACACATTCAAGAGAGCATTTCCAGATGCCAGGATGGCAGAGTGGTCTAAGGCGTTGCGTTCAGGTTGCAGTCTCCCCAGGAGGCGTGGGTTCGAATCCCACCTCAGAAAGAGCCCATTGAAATTACCAAGCAAGAACAAAGCAAACACAGTCATAAGAGCATTACGAGGTGCCAGGATGGCAGAGCGGTCTAAGGCGTTGCGTTCAGGTCGCAGTCTCCCCAGGAGGCGTGGGTTGAATCCCACCTCAGACAGTGCCCATTGAAAGTACCAAGTAAGAACAAAGCAAACATATTCAAGAGTGCATTACCAGATGCCAGGATGGCAGAGCGGTCTAAGGCGTTGTGTTCAGGTTGCAGTCACCCCAGGAGGCGTGGGTTCGAATCCCACCTCAGACAGAGCCCATTGAATGTACCAAGCGAGAAAAAAGCAAACACAGTCAAGAGAGCATTACCAGTTGCCAGGATGGCAGAGCGGTCTAAGGCGTTGCGTTCAGGTCGCAGTCACCCCAGGAGGCGTGGGTTCGAATCCCACCTCAGACAGAGCCCATTGAAAGTACCAAGCAAGAACAAAGCAAACACATTCAAGAGAGCATTACCAGATGCCAGGATGGCAGAGTGGTCTAAGGCGTTGCGTTCAGGTCGCAGTCTCCCCAGGACGCAGGGGTTCGAATCCCACCTCAGACAGAGCCCATTGAAAGTACCAAGCAAGAACAAAGCAAACACAGTCATAAGAGCATTACGAGGTGCCAGGATGGCAGAGCGGTCTGAGGCGTTGCGTTCAGGTCGCAGTCTCCCCAGGAGGCGTGGGTTGAATCCCACCTCAGACAGAGCCCATTGAAAGTACCAAGCAAGAACAAAGCAAACACAGTCAAGAGAGAGGTACCAGTTGCCAGGATGGCAGAGCGGTCTAAGGCGTTGCGTTCAGGTCGCAGTAACCCCAGGAGGCGTGGGTTCAAATCCCACCACAGACAGAGTCCATTGATAGTACCAAGCAAGAAAAAAGAGAACACATTCAAGAGAGCATTACCAGATGCCAGGATGGCAGAGCGGTCTAAGGCGTTGCGTTCAGGTCGCAGTCTCCCCAGGAGGTGTGGGTTCGAATCCCGCCTCAGACAGAGCCCATTGAAAGTACCAAGCAAGAACAAAGCAAACAAAGTCAAGAGAGCATTACCAGTTGTCAGGATGGCAGAGCGGTCTAAGGCGTTGCGTTCAGGTCGCAGTCACCCCAGGAGGCGTGGGTTCGAATCCCACCTCAGACAGAGCCCATTGAAAGTACCAAGCAATAACAAAGCAAACAAAGTCAAGAGAGCATTACCAGTTGCCAGGATGGCAGAGCGGTCTACGGCGTTGCGTTCAGGTCGCAGTCACCCCAGGACGCAGGGGTTTGAATCCCACCTCAGACAGAGCCCATTGAAAGTACCAAGCAAGAACAAAGCAAACACAGTCATAAGAGCATTACGAGGTGCCAGGATGGCAGAGCGGTCTAAGGCGTTGCGTTCAGGTCGCAGTCTCCCCAGGAGGCGTGGGTTGAATCCCACCTCAGACAGTGCCCATTGAAAGTACCAAGCAAGAACAAAGCAAACACATTCAAGAGAGCATTACCAGATGCCAGGATGGCAGAGCGGTCTAAGGCGTTGCGTTCAGGTCGCAGTCTCCCCAGGAGGCGTGGTTTCGAATCCCACCTCAGACAGTGCCCATTGAAAGTACCAAGCAAGAACAAAGCAAACACAGTCAAGAGAGCATTACCAGATGCCAGGATGGCAGAGCGGTCGAAGGCGTTGCGTTCAGGTCGCAGTCTCCCCAGGAGGCGTGGGTTCGAATCCCACCTCAGACAGATCCCATTGAAAGTACCAAGCAATAACAAAGCAAACACAGTCAAGAGAGCATTACCAGTTGCCAGGATGGCAGAGCGGTCTCAGGCGTTGCGTTCAGGTCGCAGTCTCCCCAGGAGGCGTGGTTTCGAATCCCACCTCAGACAGAGCCCATTGAAAGTACCAAGCAATAACAAAGCAAACAAAGTCAAGAGAGCATTACCAGTTGCCAGGATGGCAGAGCGTTCTAAGGCGTTGCGTTCAGGTCGCAGTCTCCCCAGGAGGCGTGGTTTCGAATCCCACCGAAGACAGTACCCATTGAAAGTACCAAGCAAGAACAAAGCAAACACAGTCAAGAGAGCATTACCAAATGCCAGGATGGCAGAGCGGTCGAAGGTGTTGCGTTCAGGTCGCAGTCTCCCCAGGAGGCGTGGGTTCGAATCCCGCCTCTGACAGAGCCCATTGAACGTACCGAGCAAGAAAAAAGCAAACACAGTCAAGAGAGCATTACCAGTTGCCAGGATGGCAGAACGGTCTAAGGCGTTGCGTTCAGGTCGCAGTCTCCCCAGGAGGCGTGGGTTCGAATCCCGCCTCTGACAGAGCCCATTGAACGTACCGAGCAAGAAAAAAGCAAACACAGTCAAGAGAGCATTACCAGCTGCCAGGATGGCAGAGCGGTCTAAGGTGTCGCGTTCAGGTCGCATTCACCCCAGGAGGCGTGGGTTCGAATCCCGCCTCAGACAGAGCCCTTTGAAAGTACCAAGCAAGAACAAAGCAAACACAGTCATGAGAGCATTAACAGGTGCCAGGATGGCAGAGCGGTCTACGGCGTCGCGTTCAGGTCGCATTCACCCCAGGAGGCGTGGGTTTGAATCCCACCTCAGACAGAGCCCATTGAAAGTACCAAGCAATAACAAAGCAAACAAAGTCAAGAGAGCATTACCAGTTTCCAGGATGGCAGAGCGGTCTAAGGCGTTGCGTTCAGGTCGCAGTCACCCCAGGAGGCGTGGGTTCGAATCCCACCTCAGACAGAGCCCATTGAAAGTACCAAGCAATAACAAAGCAAACAAAGTCAAGAGAGCATTACCAGTTGCCAGGATGGCAGAGCGGTCTAAGGCGTTGCGTTCAGGTCGCAGTCTCCCCAGGATGCGTGGGTTCGAATCCCGCCTCAGACAGAGCCCATTGAAAGTACCGAGCAAGAACAAAGCAAACACAGTCAAGAGAGCATTACCAGCTGCCAGGATGGCAGAGCGGTCTAAGGCGTCGCGTTCAGGTCGCATTCACCCCAGGAGGCGTGGGTTCGAATCCCGCCTCAGACAGAGCCCTTTGAAAGTACCAAGCAAGAACAAAGCAAACACAGTCATGAGAGCATTAACAGGTGCCAGGATGGCAGAGCGGTCTACGGCGTCGCGTTCAGGTCGCATTCACCCCAGGAGGCGTGGGTTCGAATCCCACCTCAGACAGAGCCCATTGAAAGTACCAAGCAATAACAAAGCAAACAAAGTCAAGAGAGCATTACCAGTTGTCAGGATGGCAGAGCGGTCTAAGGCGTTGCGTTCAGGTCGCAGTCACCCCAGGAGGCGTGGGTTCGAATCCCACCTCAGACAGAGCCCATTGAAAGTACCAAGCAATAACAAAGCAAACAAAGTCAAGAGAGCATTACCAGTTGCCAGGATGGCAGAGCGGTCTACGGCGTTGCGTTCAGGTCGCAGTCACCCCAGGAGGCGTGGGTTCGAATCCCACCTCAGACAGAGCCCATTGAAAGTACCAAGCAATAACAAAGCAAACAAAGTCAAGAGAGCATTACCAGTTGCCAGGATGGCAGAGCGGTCTAAGGCGTTGCGTTCAGGTCGCAGTCTCCCCAGGATGCGTGGGTTCGAATCCCGCCTCAGACAGAGCCCATTGAAAGTACCGAGCAATAACAAAGCAAACAAAGTCAAGAGAGCATTACCAGTTGCCAGGATGGCAGAGTGGTCTAAGGCGTTGCGTTCAGGTCGCAGTCTCCCCAGGACGCAGGGGTTCGAATCCCACCTCAGACAGAGCCCATTGAAAGTACCAAGCAAGAACAAAGCAAACACAGTCATAAGAGCATTACGAGGTGCCAGGATGGCAGAGCGGTCTGAGGCGTTGCGTTCAGGTCGCAGTCTCCCCAGGAGGCGTGGGTTGAATCCCACCTCAGACAGAGCCCATTGAAAGTACCAAGCAAGAACAAAGCAAACACAGTCAAGAGAGAGGTACCAGTTGCCAGGATGGCAGAGCGGTCTAAGGCGTTGCGTTCAGGTCGCAGTCTCCCCAGGAGGCGTGGGTTGAATCCCACCTCAGACAGAGCCCATTGAAAGTACCAAGCAAGAACAAAGCAAACACAGTCAAGAGAGAGGTACCAGTTGCCAGGATGGCAGAGCGGTCTAAGGCGTTGCGTTCAGGTCGCAGTAACCCCAGGAGGCGTGGGTTCAAATCCCACCACAGACAGAGTCCATTGATAGTACCAAGCAAGAAAAAAGAGAACACATTCAAGAGAGCATTACCAGATGCCAGGATGGCAGAGCGGTCTAAGGCGTTGCGTTCAGGTCGCAGTCTCCCCAGGAGGTGTGGGTTCGAATCCCGCCTCAGACAGAGCCCATTGAAAGTACCAAGCAAGAACAAAGCAAACAAAGTCAAGAGAGCATTACCAGTTGTCAGGATGGCAGAGCGGTCTAAGGCGTTGCGTTCAGGTCGCAGTCACCCCAGGAGGCGTGGGTTCGAATCCCACCTCAGACAGAGCCCATTGAAAGTACCAAGCAATAACAAAGCAAACAAAGTCAAGAGAGCATTACCAGTTGCCAGGATGGCAGAGCGGTCTACGGCGTTGCGTTCAGGTCGCAGTCACCCCAGGAGGCGTGGGTTCGAATCCCACCTCAGACAGAGCCCATTGAAAGTACCAAGCAATAACAAAGCAAACAAAGTCAAGAGAGCATTACCAGTTGCCAGGATGGCAGAGCGGTCTAAGGCGTTGCGTTCAGGTCGCAGTCTCCCCAGGAGGCGTGGGTTCGAATCCCGCCTCAGACAGAGCCCATTGAAAGTACCAAGCAAGAACAAAGCAAACACAGTCAAGAGAGAGGTACCAGTTGCCAGGATGGCAGAGCGGTCTAAGGCGTTGCGTTCAGGTCGCAGTAACCCCAGGAGGCGTGGGTTCGAATCCCACCACAGACAGAGCCCATTGATAGTACCAAGCAAGAAAAAAGAGAACACATTCAAGAGAGCATTACCAGATGCCAGGATGGCAGAGCGGTCTAAGGCGTTGCGTTCAGGTCGCAGTCTCCCCAGGAGGTGTGGGTTCGAATCCCGCCTCAGACAGAGCCCATTGAAAGTACCAAGCAAGAACAAAGCAAACACAGTCAAGAGAGAGGTACCAGTTGCCAGGATGGCAGAGCGGTCTAAGGCGTTGCGTTCAGGTCGCAGTAACCCCAGGAGGCGTGGGTTCGAATCCTACCTCAGACAGAGCCCATTGATAGTACCAAGCAAGAAAAAAGCAAACACAGTCAAGAGAGAATTACCAGTTGCCAAGATGGCAGAGCGGTCTAAGGCGTTGCGTTCAGGTCGCAGTCTCCCCAGGAGGCGTGGGTTCGAATCCCACCTCAGACAGAGCCCATTGAAATTACCAAGCAAGAAAAAAGCAAACACAGTCAAGAGAGCATTACCAGTTGCCAGGATGGCAGAGCGGTCTAAGGCGTTGCGTTCAGGTCGCAGTCACCCCAGGAGGCGTGGGTTCGAATACCACCTCAGACAGAGCCCATTGAAAGTACCAAGCAAGAACAAAGCAAACACATTCAAGAGAGCATTTCCAGATGCCAGGATGGCAGAGTGGTCTAAGGCGTTGCGTTCAGGTTGCAGTCTCCCCAGGAGGCGTGGGTTCGAATCCCACCTCAGAAAGAGCCCATTTAAATTACCAAGCAAGAACAAAGCAAACACAGTCATAAGAGCATTACGAGGTGCCAGGATGGCAGAGCGGTCTAAGGCGTTGCGTTCAGGTCGCAGTCTCCCCAGGAGGCGTGGGTTGAATCCCACCTCAGACAGTGCCCATTGAAAGTACCAAGTAAGAACAAAGCAAACATATTCAAGAGTGCATTACCAGATGCCAGGATGGCAGAGCGGTCTAAGGCGTTGTGTTCAGGTTGCAGTCACCCCAGGAGGCGTGGGTTCGAATCCCACCTCAGACAGAGCCCATTGAATGTACCAAGCGAGAAAAAAGCAAACACAGTCAAGAGAGCATTACCAGTTCCCAGGATGGCAGAGCGGTCTAAGGCGTTGCGTTCAGGTCGCAGTCACCCCAGGAGGCGTGGGTTCGAATCCCACCTCAGACAGAGCCCATTGAAAGTACCAAGCAAGAACAAAGCAAACACATTCAAGAGAGCATTACCAGATGCCAGGATGGCAGAGTGGTCTAAGGCGTTGCGTTCAGGTCGCAGTCTCCCCAGGACGCAGGGGTTCGAATCCCACCTCAGACAGAGCCCATTGAAAGTACCAAGCAAGAACAAAGCAAACACAGTCATAAGAGCATTACGAGGTGCCAGGATGGCAGAGCGGTCTGAGGCGTTGCGTTCAGGTCGCAGTCTCCCCAGGAGGCGTGGGTTGAATCCCACCTCAGACAGAGCCCATTGAAAGTACCAAGCAAGAACAAAGCAAACACAGTCAAGAGAGAGGTACCAGTTGCCAGGATGGCAGAGCGGTCTAAGGCGTTGCGTTCAGGTCGCAGTAACCCCAGGAGGCGTGGGTTCAAATCCCACCACAGACAGAGTCCATTGATAGTACCAAGCAAGAAAAAAGAGAACACATTCAAGAGAGCATTACCAGATGCCAGGATGGCAGAGCGGTCTAAGGCGTTGCGTTCAGGTCGCAGTCTCCCCAGGAGGTGTGGGTTCGAATCCCGCCTCAGACAGAGCCCATTGAAAGTACCAAGCAAGAACAAAGCAAACAAAGTCAAGAGAGCATTACCAGTTGTCAGGATGGCAGAGCGGTCTAAGGCGTTGCGTTCAGGTCGCAGTCACCCCAGGAGGCGTGGGTTCGAATCCCACCTCAGACAGAGCCCATTGAAAGTACCAAGCAATAACAAAGCAAACAAAGTCAAGAGAGCATTACCAGTTGCCAGGATGGCAGAGCGGTCTACGGCGTTGCGTTCAGGTCGCAGTCACCCCAGGAGGCGTGGGTTCGAATCCCACCTCAGACAGAGCCCATTGAAAGTACCAAGCAATAACAAAGCAAACAAAGTCAAGAGAGCATTACCAGTTGCCAGGATGGCAGAGCGGTCTAAGGCGTTGCGTTCAGGTCGCAGTCTCCCCAGGAGGCGTGGGTTCGAATCCCGCCTCAGACAGAGCCCATTGAAAGTACCAAGCAAGAACAAAGCAAACACAGTCAAGAGAGAGGTACCAGTTGCCAGGATGGCAGAGCGGTCTAAGGCGTTGCGTTCAGGTCGCAGTAACCCCAGGAGGCGTGGGTTCGAATCCCACCACAGACAGAGCCCATTGATAGTACCAAGCAAGAAAAAAGAGAACACATTCAAGAGAGCATTACCAGATGCCAGGATGGCAGAGCGGTCTAAGGCGTTGCGTTCAGGTCGCAGTCTCCCCAGGAGGTGTGGGTTCGAATCCCGCCTCAGACAGAGCCCATTGAAAGTACCAAGCAAGAACAAAGCAAACACAGTCAAGAGAGAGGTACCAGTTGCCAGGATGGCAGAGCGGTCTAAGGCGTTGCGTTCAGGTCGCAGTAACCCCAGGAGGCGTGGGTTCGAATCCTACCTCAGACAGAGCCCATTGATAGTACCAAGCAAGAAAAAAGCAAACACAGTCAAGAGAGAATTACCAGTTGCCAAGATGGCAGAGCGGTCTAAGGCGTTGCGTTCAGGTCGCAGTCTCCCCAGGAGGCGTGGGTTCGAATCCCACCTCAGACAGAGCCCATTGAAATTACCAAGCAAGAAAAAAGCAAACACAGTCAAGAGAGCATTACCAGTTGCCAGGATGGCAGAGCGGTCTAAGGCGTTGCGTTCAGGTCACAGTCACTCCAGGAGGCGTGGGTTCGAATACCACCTCAGACAGAGCCCATTGAAAGTACCAAGCAAGAACAAAGCAAACACATTCAAGAGAGCATTACCAGATGCCAGGATGGCAGAGTGGTCTAAGGCG
Source organism: Idiotropiscis lumnitzeri (assembly GCF_059441095.1). NCBI lineage: Eukaryota > Metazoa > Chordata > Actinopteri > Syngnathiformes > Syngnathidae > Idiotropiscis > Idiotropiscis lumnitzeri. The sequence continues at coordinate 957,182 of NW_028283578.1, read as the reverse complement.
TTGCGTTCAGGTCGCAGTCTCCCCAGGACGCAGGGGTTCGAATCCCACCTCAGACAGAGCCCATTGAAAGTACCAAGCAAGAACAAAGCAAACACAGTCATAAGAGCATTACGAGGTGCCAGGATGGCAGAGCGGTCTGAGGCGTTGCGTTCAGGTCGCAGTCTCCCCAGGAGGCGTGGGTTGAATCCCACCTCAGACAGAGCCCATTGAAAGTACCAAGCAAGAACAAAGCAAACACAGTCAAGAGAGAGGTACCAGTTGCCAGGATGGCAGAGCGGTCTAAGGCGTTGCGTTCAGGTCGCAGTAACCCCAGGAGGCGTGGGTTCAAATCCCACCACAGACAGAGTCCATTGATAGTACCAAGCAAGAAAAAAGAGAACACATTCAAGAGAGCATTACCAGATGCCAGGATGGCAGAGCGGTCTAAGGCGTTGCGTTCAGGTCGCAGTCTCCCCAGGAGGTGTGGGTTCGAATCCCGCCTCAGACAGAGCCCATTGAAAGTACCAAGCAAGAACAAAGCAAACAAAGTCAAGAGAGCATTACCAGTTGTCAGGATGGCAGAGCGGTCTAAGGCGTTGCGTTCAGGTCGCAGTCACCCCAGGAGGCGTGGGTTCGAATCCCACCTCAGACAGAGCCCATTGAAAGTACCAAGCAATAACAAAGCAAACAAAGTCAAGAGAGCATTACCAGTTGCCAGGATGGCAGAGCGGTCTACGGCGTTGCGTTCAGGTCGCAGTCACCCCAGGAGGCGTGGGTTCGAATCCCACCTCAGACAGAGCCCATTGAAAGTACCAAGCAATAACAAAGCAAACAAAGTCAAGAGAGCATTACCAGTTGCCAGGATGGCAGAGCGGTCTAAGGCGTTGCGTTCAGGTCGCAGTCTCCCCAGGAGGCGTGGGTTCGAATCCCGCCTCAGACAGAGCCCATTGAAAGTACCAAGCAAGAACAAAGCAAACACAGTCAAGAGAGAGGTACCAGTTGCCAGGATGGCAGAGCGGTCTAAGGCGTTGCGTTCAGGTCGCAGTAACCCCAGGAGGCGTGGGTTCGAATCCCACCACAGACAGAGCCCATTGATAGTACCAAGCAAGAAAAAAGAGAACACATTCAAGAGAGCATTACCAGATGCCAGGATGGCAGAGCGGTCTAAGGCGTTGCGTTCAGGTCGCAGTCTCCCCAGGAGGTGTGGGTTCGAATCCCGCCTCAGACAGAGCCCATTGAAAGTACCAAGCAAGAACAAAGCAAACACAGTCAAGAGAGAGGTACCAGTTGCCAGGATGGCAGAGCGGTCTAAGGCGTTGCGTTCAGGTCGCAGTAACCCCAGGAGGCGTGGGTTCGAATCCTACCTCAGACAGAGCCCATTGATAGTACCAAGCAAGAAAAAAGCAAACACAGTCAAGAGAGAATTACCAGTTGCCAAGATGGCAGAGCGGTCTAAGGCGTTGCGTTCATGTCGCAGTCTCCCCAGGAGGCGTGGGTTCGAATCCCACCTCAGACAGAGCCCATTGAAATTACCAAGCAAGAAAAAAGCAAACACAGTCAAGAGAGCATTACCAGTTGCCAGGATGGCAGAGCGGTCTAAGGCGTTGCGTTCAGGTCACAGTCACTCCAGGAGGCGTGGGTTCGAATACCACCTCAGACAGAGCCCATTGAAAGTACCAAGCAAGAACAAAGCAAACACATTCAAGAGAGCATTTCCAGATGCCAGGATGGCAGAGTGGTCTAAGGCGTTGCGTTCAGGTTGCAGTCTCCCCAGGAGGCGTGGGTTCGAATCCCACCTCAGAAAGAGCCCATTGAAATTACCAAGCAAGAACAAAGCAAACACAGTCATAAGAGCATTACGAGGTGCCAGGATGGCAGAGCGGTCTAAGGCGTTGCGTTCAGGTCGCAGTCTCCCCAGGAGGCGTGGGTTGAATCCCACCTCAGACAGTGCCCATTGAAAGTACCAAGTAAGAACAAAGCAAACATATTCAAGAGTGCATTACCAGATGCCAGGATGGCAGAGCGGTCTAAGGCGTTGTGTTCAGGTTGCAGTCACCCCAGGAGGCGTGGGTTCGAATCCCACCTCAGACAGAGCCCATTGAATGTACCAAGCGAGAAAAAAGCAAACACAGTCAAGAGAGCATTACCAGTTGCCAGGATGGCAGAGCGGTCTAAGGCGTTGCGTTCAGGTCGCAGTCACCCCAGGAGGCGTGGGTTCGAATCCCACCTCAGACAGAGCCCATTGAAAGTACCAAGCAAGAACAAAGCAAACACATTCAAGAGAGCATTACCAGATGCCAGGATGGCAGAGTGGTCTAAGGCGTTGCGTTCAGGTCGCAGTCTCCCCAGGAGGCGTGGGTTCGAATCCCACCTCAGACAGTGCCCATTGAAAGTACCAAGCAAGAACAAAGCAAACACATTCAAGAGAGCATTCCCAGATGCCAGGATGGCAGAGTGGTCTAAGGCGTTGCGTTCAGGTTGCAGTCTCCCCAGGAGGCGTGGGTTCGAATCCCACCTCAGACAGAGCCCATTGAAAGTACCTAGCAAGAAAAAAGCAAACACAGTCAAGAGAGAGGTACCAGTTGCCAGGATGGCAGAGCGGTATAAGGCGTTGCGTTCAGGTCGCAGTCTCCCCAGGAGGCGTGGGTTCGAATCCCACCTCAGACAGAGCCCATGAAAGTACCAAGCAATAACAAAGCAAACACAGTCAAGAGAGCATTACCAGGTGCCAGGATGGCAGAGCGGTCTAAGGCGTTGCGTTCAGGTCGCAGTCTCCCCAGGACGCAGGGGTTCGAATCCCACCTCAGACAGAGCCCATTGAAAGTACCAAGCAAGAACAAAGCAAACACAGTCATAAGAGCATTACGAGGTGCCAGGATGGCAGAGCGGTCTGAGGCGTTGCGTTCAGGTCGCAGTCTCCCCAGGAGGCGTGGGTTGAATCCCACCTCAGACAGAGCCCATTGAAAGTACCAAGCAAGAACAAAGCAAACACAGTCAAGAGAGAGGTACCAGTTGCCAGGATGGCAGAGCGGTCTAAGGCGTTGCGTTCAGGTCGCAGTAACCCCAGGAGGCGTGGGTTCAAATCCCACCACAGACAGAGTCCATTGATAGTACCAAGCAAGAAAAAAGAGAACACATTCAAGAGAGCATTACCAGATGCCAGGATGGCAGAGCGGTCTAAGGCGTTGCGTTCAGGTCGCAGTCTCCCCAGGAGGTGTGGGTTCGAATCCCGCCTCAGACAGAGCCCATTGAAAGTACCAAGCAAGAACAAAGCAAACACAGTCAAGAGAGAGGTACCAGTTGCCAGGATGGCAGAGCGGTCTAAGGCGTTGCGTTCAGGTCGCAGTAACCCCAGGAGGCGTGGGTTCGAATCCTACCTCAGACAGAGCCCATTGATAGTACCAAGCAAGAAAAAAGCAAACACAGTCAAGAGAGAATTACCAGTTGCCAAGATGGCAGAGCGGTCTAAGGCGTTGCGTTCAGGTCGCAGTCTCCCCAGGAGGCGTGGGTTCGAATCCCACCTCAGACAGAGCCCATTGAAATTACCAAGCAAGAAAAAAGCAAACACAGTCAAGAGAGCATTACCAGTTGCCAGGATGGCAGAGCGGTCTAAGGCGTTGCGTTCAGGTCGCAGTCACCCCAGGAGGCGTGGGTTCGAATACCACCTCAGACAGAGCCCATTGAAAGTACCAAGCAAGAACAAAGCAAACACATTCAAGAGAGCATTTCCAGATGCCAGGATGGCAGAGTGGTCTAAGGCGTTGCGTTCAGGTTGCAGTCTCCCCAGGAGGCGTGGGTTCGAATCCCACCTCAGAAAGAGCCCATTGAAATTACCAAGCAAGAACAAAGCAAACACAGTCATAAGAGCATTACGAGGTGCCAGGATGGCAGAACGGTCTACGGCGTTGCGTTCAGGTCGCAGTCACCCCAGGAGGCGTGGGTTCGAATCCCACCTCAGACAGAGCCCATTGAAAGTACCAAGCAATAACAAAGCAAACAAAGTCAAGAGAGCATTACCAGTTGCCAGGATGGCAGAGCGGTCTAAGGCGTTGCGTTCAGGTCGCAGTCTCCCCAGGAGGCGTGGGTTCGAATCCCACCACAGACAGAGCCCATTGATAGTACCAAGCAAGAAAAAAGAGAACACATTCAAGAGAGCATTACCAGATGCCAGGATGGCAGAGCGGTCTAAGGCGTTGCGTTCAGGTCGCAGTCTCCCCAGGAGGTGTGGGTTCGAATCCCGCCTCAGACAGAGCCCATTGAAAGTACCAAGCAAGAACAAAGCAAACACAGTCAAGAGAGAGGTACCAGTTGCCAGGATGGCAGAGCGGTCTAAGGCGTTGCGTTCAGGTCGCAGTAACCCCAGGAGGCGTGGGTTCGAATCCTACCTCAGACAGAGCCCATTGATAGTACCAAGCAAGAAAAAAGCAAACACAGTCAAGAGAGAATTACCAGTTGCCAAGATGGCAGAGCGGTCTAAGGCGTTGCGTTCAGGTCGCAGTCTCCCCAGGAGGCGTGGGTTCGAATCCCACCTCAGACAGAGCCCATTGAAATTACCAAGCAAGAAAAAAGCAAACACAGTCAAGAGAGCATTACCAGTTGCCAGGATGGCAGAGCGGTCTAAGGCGTTGCGTTCAGGTCGCAGTCACCCCAGGAGGCGTGGGTTCGAATACCACCTCAGACAGAGCCCATTGAAAGTACCAAGCAAGAACAAAGCAAACACATTCAAGAGAGCATTTCCAGATGCCAGGATGGCAGAGTGGTCTAAGGCGTTGCGTTCAGGTTGCAGTCTCCCCAGGAGGCGTGGGTTCGAATCCCACCTCAGAAAGAGCCCATTGAAATTACCAAGCAAGAACAAAGCAAACACAGTCATAAGAGTATTACGAGGTGCCAGGATGGCAGAGCGGTCTAAGGCGTTGCGTTCAGGTCGCAGTCTCCCCAGGAGGCGTGGGTTGAATCCCACCTCAGACAGTGCCCATTGAAAGTACCAAGTAAGAACAAAGCAAACATATTCAAGAGTGCATTACCAGATGCCAGGATGGCAGAGCGGTCTAAGGCGTTGTGTTCAGGTTGCAGTCACCCCAGGAGGCGTGGGTTCGAATCCCACCTCAGACAGAGCCCATTGAATGTACCAAGCGAGAAAAAAGCAAACACAGTCAAGAGAGCATTACCAGTTGCCAGGATGGCAGAGCGGTCTAAGGCGTTGCGTTCAGGTCGCAGTCACCCCAGGAGGCGTGGGTTCGAATCCCACCTCAGACAGAGCCCATTGAAAGTACCAAGCAAGAACAAAGCAAACACATTCAAGAGAGCATTACCAGATGCCAGGATGGCAGAGTGGTCTAAGGCGTTGCGTTCAGGTCGCAGTCTCCCCAGGAGGCGTGGGTTCGAATCCCACCTCAGACAGTGCCCATTGAAAGTACCAAGCAAGAACAAAGCAAACACATTCAAGAGAGCATTCCCAGATGCCAGGATGGCAGAGTGGTCTAAGGCGTTGCGTTCAGGTTGCAGTCTCCCCAGGAGGCGTGGGTTCGAATCCCACCTCAGACAGAGCCCATTGAAAGTACCTAGCAAGAAAAAAGCAAACACAGTCAAGAGAGAGGTACCAGTTGCCAGGATGGCAGAGCGGTATAAGGCGTTGCGTTCAGGTCGCAGTCTCCCCAGGAGGCGTGGGTTCGAATCCCACCTCAGACAGAGCCCATGAAAGTACCAAGCAATAACAAAGCAAACACAGTCAAGAGAGCATTACCAGGTGCCAGGATGGCAGAGCGGTCTAAGGCGTTGCGTTCAGGTCGCAGTCTCCCCAGGACGCAGGGGTTCGAATCCCACCTCAGACAGAGCCCATTGAAAGTACCAAGCAAGAACAAAGCAAACACAGTCATAAGAGCATTACGAGGTGCCAGGATGGCAGAGCGGTCTGAGGCGTTGCGTTCAGGTCGCAGTCTCCCCAGGAGGCGTGGGTTGAATCCCACCTCAGACAGAGCCCATTGAAAGTACCAAGCAAGAACAAAGCAAACACAGTCAAGAGAGAGGTACCAGTTGCCAGGATGGCAGAGCGGTCTAAGGCGTTGCGTTCAGGTCGCAGTAACCCCAGGAGGCGTGGGTTCAAATCCCACCACAGACAGAGTCCATTGATAGTACCAAGCAAGAAAAAAGAGAACACATTCAAGAGAGCATTACCAGATGCCAGGATGGCAGAGCGGTCTAAGGCGTTGCGTTCAGGTCGCAGTCTCCCCAGGAGGTGTGGGTTCGAATCCCGCCTCAGACAGAGCCCATTGAAAGTACCAAGCAAGAACAAAGCAAACACAGTCAAGAGAGAGGTACCAGTTGCCAGGATGGCAGAGCGGTCTAAGGCGTTGCGTTCAGGTCGCAGTAACCCCAGGAGGCGTGGGTTCGAATCCTACCTCAGACAGAGCCCATTGATAGTACCAAGCAAGAAAAAAGCAAACACAGTCAAGAGAGAATTACCAGTTGCCAAGATGGCAGAGCGGTCTAAGGCGTTGCGTTCAGGTCGCAGTCTCCCCAGGAGGCGTGGGTTCGAATCCCACCTCAGACAGAGCCCATTGAAATTACCAAGCAAGAAAAAAGCAAACACAGTCAAGAGAGCATTACCAGTTGCCAGGATGGCAGAGCGGTCTAAGGCGTTGCGTTCAGGTCGCAGTCACCCCAGGAGGCGTGGGTTCGAATACCACCTCAGACAGAGCCCATTGAAAGTACCAAGCAAGAACAAAGCAAACACATTCAAGAGAGCATTTCCAGATGCCAGGATGGCAGAGTGGTCTAAGGCGTTGCGTTCAGGTTGCAGTCTCCCCAAAGGCGTGGGTTCGAATCCCACCTCAGAAAGAGCCCATTGAAATTACCAAGCAAGAACAAAGCAAACACAGTCATAAGAGCATTACGAGGTGCCAGGATGGCAGAGCGGTCTAAGGCGTTGCGTTCAGGTCGCAGTCTCCCCAGGAGGCGTGGGTTGAATCCCACCTCAGACAGTGCCCATTGAAAGTACCAAGTAAGAACAAAGCAAACATATTCAAGAGTGCATTACCAGATGCCAGGATGGCAGAGCGGTCTAAGGCGTTGTGTTCAGGTTGCAGTCACCCCAGGAGGCGTGGGTTCGAATCCCACCTCAGACAGAGCCCATTGAAAGTACCAAGCGAGAAAAAAGCAAACACAGTCAAGAGAGCATTACCAGTTGCCAGGATGGCAGAGCGGTCTAAGGCGTTGCGTTCAGGACGCAGTCACCCCAGGAGGCGTGGGTTCGAATCCCACCTCAGACAGAGCCCATTTAAAGTACCAAGCAAGAACAAAGCAAACACATTCAAGAGAGCATTACCAGATGCCAGGATGGCAGAGTGGTCTAAGGCGTTGCGTTCAGGTCGCAGTCTCCCCAGGAGGCGTGGGTTCGAATCCCACCTCAGACAGTGCCCATTGAAAGTACCAAGCAAGAACAAAGCAAACACATTCAAGAGAGCATTCCCAGATGCCAGGATGGCAGAGTGGTCTAAGGCGTTGCGTTCAGGTTGCAGTCTCCCCAGGAGGCGTGGGTTCGAATCCCACCTCAGACAGAGCCCATTGAAAGTACCTAGCAAGAAAAAAGCAAACACAGTCAAGAGAGAGGTACCAGTTGCCAGGATGGCAGAGCGGTATAAGGCGTTGCGTTCAGGTCGCAGTCTCCCCAGGAGGCGTGGGTTCGAATCCCACCTCAGACAGAGCCCATGAAAGTACCAAGCAATAACAAAGCAAACACAGTCAAGAGAGCATTACCAGGTGCCAGGATGGCAGAGCGGTCTAAGGCGTTGCGTTCAGGTCGCAGTCTCCCCAGGACGCAGGGGTTCGAATCCCACCTCAGACAGAGCCCATTGAAAGTACCAAGCAAGAACAAAGCAAACACAGTCATAAGAGCATTACGAGGTGCCAGGATGGCAGAGCGGTCTGAGGCGTTGCGTTCAGGTCGCAGTCTCCCCAGGAGGCGTGGGTTGAATCCCACCTCAGACAGAGCCCATTGAAAGTACCAAGCAAGAACAAAGCAAACACAGTCAAGAGAGAGGTACCAGTTGCCAGGATGGCAGAGCGGTCTAAGGCGTTGCGTTCAGGTCGCAGTAACCCCAGGAGGCGTGGGTTCGAATCCCACCTCAGACAGAGCCCATTGATAGTACCAAGCAAGAAAAAAGAGAACACATTCAAGAGAGCATTACCAGATGCCAGGATGGCAGAGCGGTCTAAGGCGTTGCGTTCAGGTCGCAGTCTCACCAGGAGGTGTGGGTTCGAATCCCGCCTCAGACAGAGCCCATTGAAAGTACCAAGCAAGAACAAAGCAAACACAGTCAAGAGAGAGGTACCAGTTGCCAGGATGGCAGAGCGGTCTAAGGCGTTGCGTTCAGGTCGCAGTAACCCCAGGAGGCGTGGGTTCGAATCCTACCTCAGACAGAGCCCATTGATAGTACCAAGCAAGAAAAAAGCAAACACAGTCAAGAGAGAATTACCAGTTGCCAAGATGGCAGAGCGGTCTAAGGCGTTGCGTTCAGGTCACAGTCTCCCCAGGAGGCGTGGGTTCGAATCCCACCTCAGACAGAGCCCATTGAAAGTACCAAGCAATAACAAAGCAAACACAGTCAAGAGAGCATTACCAGCTGCCAGGATGGCAGTGTGTTCTAAGGCGTTGCGTTCAGGTCGCAGTCACCCTAGGAGGCGTGGGTTCGAATCCCACCTCAGACAGAGCCCATTGAAAGTACCAAGCAAGAAAAAAGCAAACACAGTCAAGAGAGCATTACCAGTTGCCAGGATGGCAGAGCGGTCTAAGGCCTTGCGTTCAGGTCGCAGTCACCCCAGGAGGCGTGGGTTCGAATACCACCTCAGACAGAGCCCATTGAAAGTACCAAGCAAGAACAAAGCAAACACATTCAAGAGAGCATTTCCAGATGCCAGGATGGCAGAGCGGTCTAAGGCGTTGCGTTCAGGTCGCAGTCTCCCCAGGAGGTGTGGGTTCGAATCCCGCCTCAGACAGAGCCCATTGAAAGTACCAAGCAAGAACAAAGCAAACACAGTCAAGAGAGAGGTACCAGTTGCCAGGATGGCAGAGCGGTCTAAGGCGTTGCGTTCAGGTCGCAGTAACCCCAGGAGGCGTGGGTTCGAATCCTACCTCAGACAGAGCCCATTGATAGTACCAAGCAAGAAAAAAGCAAACACAGTCAAGAGAGAATTACCAGTTGCCAAGATGGCAGAGCGGTCTAAGGCGTTGCGTTCATGTCGCAGTCTCCCCAGGAGGCGTGGGTTCGAATCCCACCTCAGACAGAGCCCATTGAAATTACCAAGCAAGAAAAAAGCAAACACAGTCAAGAGAGCATTACCAGTTGCCAGGATGGCAGAGCGGTCTAAGGCGTTGCGTTCAGGTCACAGTCACTCCAGGAGGCGTGGGTTCGAATACCACCTCAGACAGAGCCCATTGAAAGTACCAAGCAAGAACAAAGCAAACACATTCAAGAGAGCATTTCCAGATGCCAGGATGGCAGAGTGGTCTAAGGCGTTGCGTTCAGGTTGCAGTCTCCCCAGGAGGCGTGGGTTCGAATCCCACCTCAGAAAGAGCCCATTGAAATTACCAAGCAAGAACAAAGCAAACACAGTCATAAGAGCATTACGAGGTGCCAGGATGGCAGAGCGGTCTAAGGCGTTGCGTTCAGGTCGCAGTCTCCCCAGGAGGCGTGGGTTGAATCCCACCTCAGACAGTGCCCATTGAAAGTACCAAGTAAGAACAAAGCAAACATATTCAAGAGTGCATTACCAGATGCCAGGATGGCAGAGCGGTCTAAGGCGTTGTGTTCAGGTTGCAGTCACCCCAGGAGGCGTGGGTTCGAATCCCACCTCAGACAGAGCCCATTGAATGTACCAAGCGAGAAAAAAGCAAACACAGTCAAGAGAGCATTACCAGTTGCCAGGATGGCAGAGCGGTCTAAGGCGTTGCGTTCAGGTCGCAGTCACCCCAGGAGGCGTGGGTTCGAATCCCACCTCAGACAGAGCCCATTGAAAGTACCAAGCAAGAACAAAGCAAACACATTCAAGAGAGCATTACCAGATGCCAGGATGGCAGAGTGGTCTAAGGCGTTGCGTTCAGGTCGCAGTCTCCCCAGGAGGCGTGGGTTCGAATCCCACCTCAGACAGTGCCCATTGAAAGTACCAAGCAAGAACAAAGCAAACACATTCAAGAGAGCATTCCCAGATGCCAGGATGGCAGAGTGGTCTAAGGCGTTGCGTTCAGGTTGCAGTCTCCCCAGGAGGCGTGGGTTCGAATCCCACCTCAGACAGAGCCCATTGAAAGTACCTAGCAAGAAAAAAGCAAACACAGTCAAGAGAGAGGTACCAGTTGCCAGGATGGCAGAGCGGTATAAGGCGTTGCGTTCAGGTCGCAGTCTCCCCAGGAGGCGTGGGTTCGAATCCCACCTCAGACAGAGCCCATGAAAGTACCAAGCAATAACAAAGCAAACACAGTCAAGAGAGCATTACCAGGTGCCAGGATGGCAGAGCGGTCTAAGGCGTTGCGTTCAGGTCGCAGTCTCCCCAGGACGCAGGGGTTCGAATCCCACCTCAGACAGAGCCCATTGAAAGTACCAAGCAAGAACAAAGCAAACACAGTCATAAGAGCATTACGAGGTGCCAGGATGGCAGAGCGGTCTGAGGCGTTGCGTTCAGGTCGCAGTCTCCCCAGGAGGCGTGGGTTGAATCCCACCTCAGACAGAGCCCATTGAAAGTACCAAGCAAGAACAAAGCAAACACAGTCAAGAGAGAGGTACCAGTTGCCAGGATGGCAGAGCGGTCTAAGGCGTTGCGTTCAGGTCGCAGTAACCCCAGGAGGCGTGGGTTCAAATCCCACCACAGACAGAGTCCATTGATAGTACCAAGCAAGAAAAAAGAGAACACATTCAAGAGAGCATTACCAGATGCCAGGATGGCAGAGCGGTCTAAGGCGTTGCGTTCAGGTCGCAGTCTCCCCAGGAGGTGTGGGTTCGAATCCCGCCTCAGACAGAGCCCATTGAAAGTACCAAGCAAGAACAAAGCAAACACAGTCAAGAGAGAGGTACCAGTTGCCAGGATGGCAGAGCGGTCTAAGGCGTTGCGTTCAGGTCGCAGTAACCCCAGGAGGCGTGGGTTCGAATCCTACCTCAGACAGAGCCCATTGATAGTACCAAGCAAGAAAAAAGCAAACACAGTCAAGAGAGAATTACCAGTTGCCAAGATGGCAGAGCGGTCTAAGGCGTTGCGTTCAGGTCGCAGTCTCCCCAGGAGGCGTGGGTTCGAATCCCACCTCAGACAGAGCCCATTGAAATTACCAAGCAAGAAAAAAGCAAACACAGTCAAGAGAGCATTACCAGTTGCCAGGATGGCAGAGCGGTCTAAGGCGTTGCGTTCAGGTCGCAGTCACCCCAGGAGGCGTGGGTTCGAATACCACCTCAGACAGAGCCCATTGAAAGTACCAAGCAAGAACAAAGCAAACACATTCAAGAGAGCATTTCCAGATGCCAGGATGGCAGAGTGGTCTAAGGCGTTGCGTTCAGGTTGCAGTCTCCCCAGGAGGCGTGGGTTCGAATCCCACCTCAGAAAGAGCCCATTGAAATTACCAAGCAAGAACAAAGCAAACACAGTCATAAGAGCATTACGAGGTGCCAGGATGGCAGAACGGTCTACGGCGTTGCGTTCAGGTCGCAGTCACCCCAGGAGGCGTGGGTTCGAATCCCACCTCAGACAGAGCCCATTGAAAGTACCAAGCAATAACAAAGCAAACAAAGTCAAGAGAGCATTACCAGTTGCCAGGATGGCAGAGCGGTCTAAGGCGTTGCGTTCAGGTCGCAGTCTCCCCAGGAGGCGTGGGTTCGAATCCCACCACAGACAGAGCCCATTGATAGTACCAAGCAAGAAAAAAGAGAACACATTCAAGAGAGCATTACCAGATGCCAGGATGGCAGAGCGGTCTAAGGCGTTGCGTTCAGGTCGCAGTCTCCCCAGGAGGTGTGGGTTCGGATCCCGCCTCAGACAGAGCCCATTGAAAGTACCAAGCAAGAACAAAGCAAACACAGTCAAGAGAGAGGTACCAGTTGCCAGGATGGCAGAGCGGTCTAAGGCGTTGCGTTCAGGTCGCAGTAACCCCAGGAGGCGTGGGTTCGAATCCTACCTCAGACAGAGCCCATTGATAGTACCAAGCAAGAAAAAAGCAAACACAGTCAAGAGAGAATTACCAGTTGCCAAGATGGCAGAGCGGTCTAAGGCGTTGCGTTCAGGTCGCAGTCTCCCCAGGAGGCGTGGGTTCGAATCCCACCTCAGACAGAGCCCATTGAAATTACCAAGCAAGAAAAAAGCAAACACAGTCAAGAGAGCATTACCAGTTGCCAGGATGGCAGAGCGGTCTAAGGCGTTGCGTTCAGGTCGCAGTCACCCCAGGAGGCGTGGGTTCGAATACCACCTCAGACAGAGCCCATTGAAAGTACCAAGCAAGAACAAAGCAAACACATTCAAGAGAGCATTTCCAGATGCCAGGATGGCAGAGTGGTCTAAGGCGTTGCGTTCAGGTTGCAGTCTCCCCAGGAGGCGTGGGTTCGAATCCCACCTCAGAAAGAGCCCATTGAAATTACCAAGCAAGAACAAAGCAAACACAGTCATAAGAGTATTACGAGGTGCCAGGATGGCAGAGCGGTCTAAGGCGTTGCGTTCAGGTCGCAGTCTCCCCAGGAGGCGTGGGTTGAATCCCACCTCAGACAGTGCCCATTGAAAGTACCAAGTAAGAACAAAGCAAACATATTCAAGAGTGCATTACCAGATGCCAGGATGGCAGAGCGGTCTAAGGCGTTGTGTTCAGGTTGCAGTCACCCCAGGAGGCGTGGGTTCGAATCCCACCTCAGACAGAGCCCATTGAATGTACCAAGCGAGAAAAAAGCAAACACAGTCAAGAGAGCATTACCAGTTGCCAGGATGGCAGAGCGGTCTAAGGCGTTGCGTTCAGGTCGCAGTCACCCCAGGAGGCGTGGGTTCGAATCCCACCTCAGACAGAGCCCATTGAAAGTACCAAGCAAGAACAAAGCAAACACATTCAAGAGAGCATTACCAGATGCCAGGATGGCAGAGTGGTCTAAGGCGTTGCGTTCAGGTCGCAGTCTCCCCAGGAGGCGTGGGTTCGAATCCCACCTCAGACAGTGCCCATTGAAAGTACCAAGCAAGAACAAAGCAAACACATTCAAGAGAGCATTCCCAGATGCCAGGATGGCAGAGTGGTCTAAGGCGTTGCGTTCAGGTTGCAGTCTCCCCAGGAGGCGTGGGTTCGAATCCCACCTCAGACAGAGCCCATTGAAAGTACCTAGCAAGAAAAAAGCAAACACAGTCAAGAGAGAGGTACCAGTTGCCAGGATGGCAGAGCGGTATAAGGCGTTGCGTTCAGGTCGCAGTCTCCCCAGGAGGCGTGGGTTCGAATCCCACCTCAGACAGAGCCCATGAAAGTACCAAGCAATAACAAAGCAAACACAGTCAAGAGAGCATTACCAGGTGCCAGGATGGCAGAGCGGTCTAAGGCGTTGCGTTCAGGTCGCAGTCTCCCCAGGACGCAGGGGTTCGAATCCCACCTCAGACAGAGCCCATTGAAAGTACCAAGCAAGAACAAAGCAAACACAGTCATAAGAGCATTACGAGGTGCCAGGATGGCAGAGCGGTCTGAGGCGTTGCGTTCAGGTCGCAGTCTCCCCAGGAGGCGTGGGTTGAATCCCACCTCAGACAGAGCCCATTGAAAGTACCAAGCAAGAACAAAGCAAACACAGTCAAGAGAGAGGTACCAGTTGCCAGGATGGCAGAGCGGTCTAAGGCGTTGCGTTCAGGTCGCAGTAACCCCAGGAGGCGTGGGTTCAAATCCCACCACAGACAGAGTCCATTGATAGTACCAAGCAAGAAAAAAGAGAACACATTCAAGAGAGCATTACCAGATGCCAGGATGGCAGAGCGGTCTAAGGCGTTGCGTTCAGGTCGCAGTCTCCCCAGGAGGTGTGGGTTCGAATCCCGCCTCAGACAGAGCCCATTGAAAGTACCAAGCAAGAACAAAGCAAACACAGTCAAGAGAGAGGTACCAGTTGCCAGGATGGCAGAGCGGTCTAAGGCGTTGCGTTCAGGTCGCAGTAACCCCAGGAGGCGTGGGTTCGAATCCTACCTCAGACAGAGCCCATTGATAGTACCAAGCAAGAAAAAAGCAAACACAGTCAAGAGAGAATTACCAGTTGCCAAGATGGCAGAGCGGTCTAAGGCGTTGCGTTCAGGTCGCAGTCTCCCCAGGAGGCGTGGGTTCGAATCCCACCTCAGACAGAGCCCATTGAAATTACCAAGCAAGAAAAAAGCAAACACAGTCAAGAGAGCATTACCAGTTGCCAGGATGGCAGAGCGGTCTAAGGCGTTGCGTTCAGGTCGCAGTCACCCCAGGAGGCGTGGGTTCGAATACCACCTCAGACAGAGCCCATTGAAAGTACCAAGCAAGAACAAAGCAAACACATTCAAGAGAGCATTTCCAGATGCCAGGATGGCAGAGTGGTCTAAGGCGTTGCGTTCAGGTTGCAGTCTCCCCAAAGGCGTGGGTTCGAATCCCACCTCAGAAAGAGCCCATTGAAATTACCAAGCAAGAACAAAGCAAACACAGTCATAAGAGCATTACGAGGTGCCAGGATGGCAGAGCGGTCTAAGGCGTTGCGTTCAGGTCGCAGTCTCCCCAGGAGGCGTGGGTTGAATCCCACCTCAGACAGTGCCCATTGAAAGTACCAAGTAAGAACAAAGCAAACATATTCAAGAGTGCATTACCAGATGCCAGGATGGCAGAGCGGTCTAAGGCGTTGTGTTCAGGTTGCAGTCACCCCAGGAGGCGTGGGTTCGAATCCCACCTCAGACAGAGCCCATTGAAAGTACCAAGCGAGAAAAAAGCAAACACAGTCAAGAGAGCATTACCAGTTGCCAGGATGGCAGAGCGGTCTAAGGCGTTGCGTTCAGGACGCAGTCACCCCAGGAGGCGTGGGTTCGAATCCCACCTCAGACAGAGCCCATTTAAAGTACCAAGCAAGAACAAAGCAAACACATTCAAGAGAGCATTACCAGATGCCAGGATGGCAGAGTGGTCTAAGGCGTTGCGTTCAGGTCGCAGTCTCCCCAGGAGGCGTGGGTTCGAATCCCACCTCAGACAGTGCCCATTGAAAGTACCAAGCAAGAACAAAGCAAACACATTCAAGAGAGCATTCCCAGATGCCAGGATGGCAGAGTGGTCTAAGGCGTTGCGTTCAGGTTGCAGTCTCCCCAGGAGGCGTGGGTTCGAATCCCACCTCAGACAGAGCCCATTGAAAGTACCTAGCAAGAAAAAAGCAAACACAGTCAAGAGAGAGGTACCAGTTGCCAGGATGGCAGAGCGGTATAAGGCGTTGCGTTCAGGTCGCAGTCTCCCCAGGAGGCGTGGGTTCGAATCCCACCTCAGACAGAGCCCATGAAAGTACCAAGCAATAACAAAGCAAACACAGTCAAGAGAGCATTACCAGGTGCCAGGATGGCAGAGCGGTCTAAGGCGTTGCGTTCAGGTCGCAGTCTCCCCAGGACGCAGGGGTTCGAATCCCACCTCAGACAGAGCCCATTGAAAGTACCAAGCAAGAACAAAGCAAACACAGTCATAAGAGCATTACGAGGTGCCAGGATGGCAGAGCGGTCTGAGGCGTTGCGTTCAGGTCGCAGTCTCCCCAGGAGGCGTGGGTTGAATCCCACCTCAGACAGAGCCCATTGAAAGTACCAAGCAAGAACAAAGCAAACACAGTCAAGAGAGAGGTACCAGTTGCCAGGATGGCAGAGCGGTCTAAGGCGTTGCGTTCAGGTCGCAGTAACCCCAGGAGGCGTGGGTTCGAATCCCACCTCAGACAGAGCCCATTGATAGTACCAAGCAAGAAAAAAGAGAACACATTCAAGAGAGCATTACCAGATGCCAGGATGGCAGAGCGGTCTAAGGCGTTGCGTTCAGGTCGCAGTCTCACCAGGAGGTGTGGGTTCGAATCCCGCCTCAGACAGAGCCCATTGAAAGTACCAAGCAAGAACAAAGCAAACACAGTCAAGAGAGAGGTACCAGTTGCCAGGATGGCAGAGCGGTCTAAGGCGTTGCGTTCAGGTCGCAGTAACCCCAGGAGGCGTGGGTTCGAATCCTACCTCAGACAGAGCCCATTGATAGTACCAAGCAAGAAAAAAGCAAACACAGTCAAGAGAGAATTACCAGTTGCCAAGATGGCAGAGCGGTCTAAGGCGTTGCGTTCAGGTCACAGTCTCCCCAGGAGGCGTGGGTTCGAATCCCACCTCAGACAGAGCCCATTGAAAGTACCAAGCAATAACAAAGCAAACACAGTCAAGAGAGCATTACCAGCTGCCAGGATGGCAGTGTGTTCTAAGGCGTTGCGTTCAGGTCGCAGTCACCCTAGGAGGCGTGGGTTCGAATCCCACCTCAGACAGAGCCCATTGAAAGTACCAAGCAAGAAAAAAGCAAACACAGTCAAGAGAGCATTACCAGTTGCCAGGATGGCAGAGCGGTCTAAGGCCTTGCGTTCAGGTCGCAGTCACCCCAGGAGGCGTGGGTTCGAATACCACCTCAGACAGAGCCCATTGAAAGTACCAAGCAAGAACAAAGCAAACACATTCAAGAGAGCATTTCCAGATGCCAGGATGGCAGAGTGGTCTTAGGCGTTGCGTTCAGGTTGCAGTCTCCCCAGGAGGCGTGGGTTCGAATCCCACCTCAGAAAGAGCCCATTGAAAGTACCAAGCAAGAACAAAACAAACACAGTCATAAGAGCATTACGAGGTGCCAGGATGGCAGAGCGGTCTAAGGCGTTGCGTTCAGGTCGCAGTCTCCCCAGGAGGCGTGGGTTGAATCCCACCTCAGACAGTGCCCATTGAAAGTACCAAGTAAGAACAAAGCAAACATATTCAAGAGTGCATTACCAGATGCCAGGATGGCAGAGCGGTCTAAGGCGTTGCGTTCAGGTTGCAGTCACCCCAGGAGGCGTGGGTTCGAATCCCACCTCAGACAGAGCCCATTGAAAGTACCAAGCGAGAAAAAAGCAAACACAGTCAAGAGAGCATTACCAGTTGCCAGGATGGCAGAGCGGTCTAAGGCGTTGCGTTCAGGTCGCAGTCACCCCAGGAGGCGTGGGTTCGAATCCCACCTCAGACAGAGCCCATTGAAAGTACCAAGCAAGAACAAAGCAAACACATTCAAGAGAGCATTACCAGATGCCAGGATGGCAGAGTGGTCTAAGGCGTTGCGTTCAGGTCGCAGTCTCCCCAGGAGGCGTGGGTTCGAATCCCACCTCAGACAGTGCCCATTGAAAGTATCAAGCAAGAACAAAGCAAACACATTCAAGAGAGCATTCCCAGATGCCAGGATGGCAGAGTGGTCTAAGGCGTTGCGTTCAGGTTGCAGTCTCCCCAGGAGGCGTGGGTTCGAATCCCACCTCAGACAGAGCCCATTGAAAGTACCTAGCAAGAAAAAAGCAAACACAGTCAAGAGAGAGGTACCAGTTGCCAGGATGGCAGAGCGATATAAGGCGTTGCGTTCAGGTCGCAGTCTCCCCAGGAGGCGTGGGTTCGAATCCCACCTCAGACAGAGCCCATGAAAGTACCAAGCAATAACAAAGCAAACACAGTCAAGAGAGCATTACCAGGTGCCAGGATGGCAGAGCGGTCTAAGGCGTTGCGTTCAGGTCGCAGTCTCCCCAGGACGCAGGGGTTCGAATCCCACCTCAGACAGAGCCCATTGAAAGTACCAAGCAAGAACAAAGCAAACACAGTCATAAGAGCATTACGAGGTGCCAGGATGGCAGAGCGGTCTGAGGCGTTGCGTTCAGGTCGCAGTCTCCCCAGGAGGCGTGGGTTGAATCCCACCTCAGACAGAGCCCATTGAAAGTACCAAGCAAGAACAAAGCAAACACAGTCAAGAGAGAGGTACCAGTTGCCAGGATGGCAGAGCGGTCTAAGGCGTTGCGTTCAGGTCGCAGTAACCCCAGGAGGCGTGGGTTCGAATCCCACCTCAGACAGAGCCCATTGATAGTACCAAGCAAGAAAAAAGAGAACACATTCAAGAGAGCATTACCAGATGCCAGGATGGCAGAGCGGTCTAAGGCGTTGCGTTCAGGTCGCAGTCTCACCAGGAGGTGTGGGTTCGAATCCCGCCTCAGACAGAGCCCATTGAAAGTACCAAGCAAGAACAAAGCAAACACAGTCAAGAGAGAGGTACCAGTTGCCAGGATGGCAGAGCGGTCTAAGGCGTTGCGTTCAGGTCGCAGTAACCCCAGGAGGCGTGGGTTCGAATCCTACCTCAGACAGAGCCCATTGATAGTACCAAGCAAGAAAAAAGCAAACACAGTCAAGAGAGAATTACCAGTTGCCAAGATGGCAGAGCGGTCTAAGGCGTTGCGTTCAGGTCACAGTCTCCCCAGGAGGCGTGGGTTCGAATCCCACCTCAGACAGAGCCCATTGAAAGTACCAAGCAATAACAAAGCAAACACAGTCAAGAGAGCATTACCAGCTGCCAGGATGGCAGTGTGTTCTAAGGCGTTGCGTTCAGGTCGCAGTCACCCTAGGAGGCGTGGGTTCGAATCCCACCTCAGACAGAGCCCATTGAAAGTACCAAGCAAGAAAAAAGCAAACACAGTCAAGAGAGCATTACCAGTTGCCAGGATGGCAGAGCGGTCTAAGGCCTTGCGTTCAGGTCGCAGTCACCCCAGGAGGCGTGGGTTCGAATACCACCTCAGACAGAGCCCATTGAAAGTACCAAGCAAGAAAAAAACAAACACATTCAAGAGAGCATTTCCAGATGCCAGGATGGCAGAGTGGTCTTAGGCGTTGCGTTCAGGTTGCAGTCTCCCCAGGAGGCGTGGGTTCGAATCCCACCTCAGAAAGAGCCCATTGAAAGTACCAAGCAAGAACAAAGCAAACACAGTCATAAGAGCATTACCAGATGCCAGGATGGCAGAGCGGTCTAAGGCGTTGCGTTCAGGTCGCAGTCTCCCCAGGAGGCGTGGTTTCGAGTCCCACCTCAGACAGTGCCCATTGAAAGTACCAAGCAAGAACAAAGCAAACACAGTCAAGAGAGCATTACCAGATGCCAGGATAGAAGAGCGGTCGAAGGCGTTGCGTTCAGGTCGCAGTCTCCCCAGGAGGCGTGGGTTCGAATCCCACCTCAGACAGATCCCATTGAAAGTACCAAGCAATAACAAAGCAAACACAGTCAAGAGATCATTACCAGTTGCCAGGATGGCAGAGCGGTCTCAGGCGTTGCGTTCAGGTCGCAGTCTCCCCAGGAGGCGTGGTTTCGAATCCCACCTCAGACAGAGCCCATTGAAAGTACCAAGCAATAACAAAGCAAACAAAGTCAAGAGAGCATTACCAGTTGCCAGGATGGCAGAGCGGTCTAAGGCGTTGCGTTCAGGTCGCAGTCTCCCCAGGAGGCGTGGATTCGAATCCCGCCTCAGACAGAGCCCATTGAACGTACCAAGCAAGAAAAAAGCAAACACAGTCAAGAGAGCATTACCAGATGCCAGGATGGCAGAGCGGTCTAAGGCATTGCGTTCAGGTCGCAGTCACCCCAGTAGGCGTGGGTTTGAATCCCACCTCAGACAGAGCCCATTGAAAGTACCAAGCAAGAACAAAGCAAACACAGTCATGAGAGCATTAACAGGTGCCAGGATGGCAGAGCGGTCTACGGCGTCGCGTTCAGGTCGCATTCACCCCAGGAGGCGTGGGTTCGAATCCCACCTCAGACAGAGCCCATTGAAAGTACCAAGCAATAACAAAGCAAACAAAGTCAAGAGAGCAATACCAGTTGCCAGGATGGCAGAGCGGTCTAAGGCATTGCGTTCAGGTCGCAGTCACCCCAGGAGGCGTGGGTTCGAATCCCACCTCAGACAGAGCCCATTGAAAGTACCAAGCAATAACAAAGCAAACAAAGTCAAGAGAGCATTACCAGTTGCCGGGATGGCAGAGCGGTCTACGGCGTTGCGTTCAGGTCGCAGTCACCCCAGGAGGCGTGGGTTCGAATCCCGCCTCAGACAGAGCCCATTGAAAGTACCAAGCAATAACAAAGCAAACAAAGTCAAGAGAGCATTACCAGTTGCCAGGATGGCAGAGCGGTCTAAGGCGTTGCGTTCAGGTCGCAGTCTCCCCAGGAGGCGTGGGTTCGAATCCCGCCTCATACAGAGCCCATTGAAAGTACCAAGCAAGAACAAAGCAAACACAGTCAAGAGAGAGGTACCAGTTTCCAGGATGGCAGAGCGGTCTAAGGCGTTGCGTTCAGGTCGCAGTAACCCCAGGAGGCGTGGGTTCGAATCCCACCTCAGACAGAGCCCATTGATAGTACCAAGCAAGAAAAAAGAGAACACATTCAAGAGAGCATTACCAGATGCCAGGATGGCAGAGTAGTCTAAGGCGTTGCGTTCAGGTCGCAGTCTCCCCAGGACGCAGGGGTTTGAATCCCACCTCAGACAGAGCCCATTGAAAGTACCAAGCAAGAACAAAGCAAACACAGTCATAAGAGCATTACGAGGTGCCAGGATGGCAGAGCGGTCTAAGGCGTTGCGTTCAGGTCGCAGTCTCCCCAGGAGGCGTGGGTTGAATCCCACCTCAGACAGTGCCCATTGAAAGTACCAAGCAAGAACAAAGCAAACACATTCAAGAGAGCATTACCAGATGCCAGGATGGCAGAGCGGTCTAAGGCGTTGCGTTCAGGTCGCAGTCTCCCCAGGAGGCGTGGTTTCGAATCCCACCTCAGACAGTGCCCAATGAAAGTACCAAGCAAGAACAAAGCAAACACAGTCAAGAGAGCATTACCAGATGCCAGGATGGCAGAGCGGTCGAAGGCGTTGCGTTCAGGTCGCAGTCTCCCCAGGAGGCGTGGGTTCGAATCCCACCTCAGACAGATCCCATTGAAAGTACCAAGCAATAACAAAGCAAACACAGTCAAGAGAGCATTACCAGTTGCCAGGATGGCAGAGCGGTCTCAGGCGTTGCGTTCAGGTCGCAGTCTCCCCAGGAGGCGTGGGTTCGAATCCCACCTCAGACAGAGCCCATTGAAAGTACCTAGCAAGAAAAAAGCAAACACAGTCAAGAGAGAGGTACCAGTTGCCAGGATGGCAGAGCGGTATAAGGCGTTGCGTTCAGGTCGCAGTCTCCCCAGGAGGCGTGGGTTCGAATCCCACCTCAGACAGAGCCCATGAAAGTACCAAGCAATAACAAAGCAAACACAGTCAAGAGAGCATTACCAGGTGCCAGGATGGCAGAGCGGTCTAAGGCGTTGCGTTCAGGTCGCAGTCTCCCCAGTACGCAGGGGTTCGAATCCCACCTCAGACAGAGCCCATTGAAAGTACCAAGCAAGAACAAAGCAAACACAGTCATAAGAGCATTACGAGGTGCCAGGATGGCAGAGCGGTCTGAGGCGTTGCGTTCAGGTCGCAGTCTCCCCAGGAGGCGTGGGTTGAATCCCACCTCAGACAGAGCCCATTGAAAGTACCAAGCAAGAACAAAGCAAACACAGTCAAGAGAGAGGTACCAGTTGCCAGGATGGCAGAGCGGTCTAAGGCGTTGCGTTCAGGTCGCAGTAACCCCAGGAGGCGTGGGTTCGAATCCCACCTCAGACAGAGCCCATTGATAGTACCAAGCAAGAAAAAAGAGAACACATTCAAGAGAGCATTACCAGATGCCAGGATGGCAGAGCGGTCTAAGGCGTTGTGTTCAGGTCGCAGTCTCACCAAGAGGTGTGGGTTCGAATCCCGCCTCAGACAGAGCCCATTGAAAGTACCAAGCAAGAACAAAGCAAACACAGTCAAGAGAGAGGTACCAGTTGCCAGGATGGCAGAGCGGTCTAAGGCGTTGCGTTCAGGTCGCAGTAACCCCAGGAGGCGTGGGTTCGAATCCTACCTCAGACAGAGTCCATTGATAGTACCAAGCAAGAAAAAAACAAACACAGTCAAGAGAGAATTACCAGTTGCCAAGATGGCAGAGCGGTCTAAGGCGTTGCGTTCAGGTCACAGTCTCCCCAGGAGGCGTGGGTTCGAATCCCACCTCAGACAGAGCCCATTGAAAGTACCAAGCAATAACAAAGCAAACACAGTCAAGAGAGCATTACCAGCTGCCAGGATGGCAGTGTGTTCTAAGACGTTGCGTTCAGGTCGCAGTCACCCTAGGAGGCGTGGGTTCGAATCCCACCTCAGACAGAGCCCATTGAAAGTACCAAGCAAGAAAAAAGCAAACACAGTCAAGAGAGCATTACCAGTTGCCAGGATGGCAGAGCGGTCTAAGGCCTTGCGTTCAGGTCGCAGTCACCCCAGGAGGCGTGGGTTCGAATACCACCTCAGACAGAGCCCATTGAAAGTACCAAGCAAGAACAAAGCAAACACATTCAAGAGAGCATTTCCAGATGCCAGGATGGCAGAGTGGTCTTAGGCGTTGCGTTCAGGTTGCAGTCTCCCCAGGAGGCGTGGGTTCGAATCCCACCTCAGAAAGAGCCCATTGAAAGTACCAAGCAAGAACAAAGCAAACACAGTCATAAGAGCATTACGAGGTGCCAGGATGGCAGAGCGGTCTAAGGCGTTGCGTTCAGGTCGCAGTCTCCCCAGGAGGCGTGGGTTGAATCCCACCTCAGACAGTGCCCATTGAACGTACCAAGTAAGAACAAAGCAAACATATTCAAGAGTGCATTACCAGATGCCAGGATGGCAGAGCGGTCTAAGGCGTTGCGTTCAGGTTGCAGTCACCCCAGGAGGCGTGGGTTCGAATCCCACCTCAGACAGAGCCCATTGAAAGTACCAAGCGAGAAAAAAGCAAACACAGTCAAGAGAGCATTACCAGTTGCCAGGATGGCAGAGCGGTCTAAGGCGTTGCGTTCAGGTCGCAGTCACCCCAGGAGGCGTGGGTTCGAATCCCACCTCAGACAGAGCCCATTGAAAGTACCAAGCAAGAACAAAGCAAACACATTCAAGAGAGCATTACCAGATGCCAGGATGGCAGAGTGGTCTAAGGCGTTGCGTTCAGGTCGCAGTCTCCCCAGGAGGCGTGGGTTCGAATCCCACCTCAGACAGTGCCCATTGAAAGTATCAAGCAAGAACAAAGCAAACACATTCAAGAGAGCATTCCCAGATGCCAGGATGGCAGAGTGGTCTAAGGCGTTGCGTTCAGGTTGCAGTCTCCCCAGGAGGCGTGGGTTCGAATCCCACCTCAGACAGAGCCCATTGAAAGTACCAAGCAAGAAAAAAACAAACACAGTCAAGAGAGAATTACCAGTTGCCAAGATGGCAGAGCGGTCTAAGGCGTTGCGTTCAGGTCACAGTCTCCCCAGGAGGCGTGGGTTCGAATCCCACCTCAGACAGAGCCCATTGAAAGTACCAAGCAATAACAAAGCAAACACAGTCAAGAGAGCATTACCAGCTGCCAGGATGGCAGTGTGTTCTAAGACGTTGCGTTCAGGTCGCAGTCACCCTAGGAGGCGTGGGTTCGAATCCCACCTCAGACAGAGCCCATTGAAAGTACCAAGCAAGAAAAAAGCAAACACAGTCAAGAGAGCATTACCAGTTGCCAGGATGGCAGAGCGGTCTAAGGCCTTGCGTTCAGGTCGCAGTCACCCCAGGAGGCGTGGGTTCGAATACCACCTCAGACAGAGCCCATTGAAAGTACCAAGCAAGAACAAAGCAAACACATTCAAGAGAGCATTTCCAGATGCCAGGATGGCAGAGTGGTCTTAGGCGTTGCGTTCAGGTTGCAGTCTCCCCAGGAGGCGTGGGTTCGAATCCCACCTCAGAAAGAGCCCATTGAAAGTACCAAGCAAGAACAAAGCAAACACAGTCATAAGAGCATTACGAGGTGCCAGGATGGCAGAGCGGTCTAAGGCGTTGCGTTCAGGTCGCAGTCTCCCCAGGAGGCGTGGGTTGAATCCCACCTCAGACAGTGCCCATTGAACGTACCAAGTAAGAACAAAGCAAACATATTCAAGAGTGCATTACCAGATGCCAGGATGGCAGAGCGGTCTAAGGCGTTGCGTTCAGGTTGCAGTCACCCCAGGAGGCGTGGGTTCGAATCCCACCTCAGACAGAGCCCATTGAAAGTACCAAGCGAGAAAAAAGCAAACACAGTCAAGAGAGCATTACCAGTTGCCAGGATGGCAGAGCGGTCTAAGGCGTTGCGTTCAGGTCGCAGTCACCCCAGGAGGCGTGGGTTCGAATCCCACCTCAGACAGAGCCCATTGAAAGTACCAAGCAAGAACAAAGCAAACACATTCAAGAGAGCATTACCAGATGCCAGGATGGCAGAGTGGTCTAAGGCGTTGCGTTCAGGTCGCAGTCTCCCCAGGAGGCGTGGGTTCGAATCCCACCTCAGACAGTGCCCATTGAAAGTATCAAGCAAGAACAAAGCAAACACATTCAAGAGAGCATTCCCAGATGCCAGGATGGCAGAGTGGTCTAAGGCGTTGCGTTCAGGTTGCAGTCTCCCCAGGAGGCGTGGGTTCGAATCCCACCTCAGACAGAGCCCATTGAAAGTACCTAGCAAGAAAAAAGCAAACACAGTCAAGAGAGAGGTACCAGTTGCCAGGATGGCAGAGCGATATAAGGCGTTGCGTTCAGGTCGCAGTCTCCCCAGGAGGCGTGGGTTCGAATCCCACCTCAGACAGAGCCCATGAAAGTACCAAGCAATAACAAAGCAAACACAGTCAAGAGAGCATTACCAGGTGCCAGGATGGCAGAGCGGTCTAAGGCGTTGCGTTCAGGTCGCAGTCTCCCCAGGACGCAGGGGTTCGAATCCCACCTCAGACAGAGCCCATTGAAAGTACCAAGCAAGAACAAAGCAAACACAGTCATAAGAGCATTACGAGGTGCCAGGATGGCAGAGCGGTCTAAGGCGTTGCGTTCAGGTCGCAGTCTCCCCAGGAGGCGTGGGTTGAATCCCACCTCAGACAGTGCCCATTGAAAGTCCCAAGCAAGAACAAAGCAAACACATTCAAGAGAGCATTACCAGATGCCAGGATGGCAGAGCGGTCTAAGGCGTTGCGTTCAGGTCGCAGTCTCCCCAGGAGGCGTGGTTTCGAGTCCCACCTCAGACAGTGCCCATTGAAAGTACCAAGCAAGAACAAAGCAAACACAGTCAAGAGAGCATTACCAGATGCCAGGATAGAAGAGCGGTCGAAGGCGTTGCGTTCAGGTCGCAGTCTCCCCAGGAGGCGTGGGTTCGAATCCCACCTCAGACAGATCCCATTGAAAGTACCAAGCAATAACAAAGCAAACACAGTCAAGAGATCATTACCAGTTGCCAGGATGGCAGAGCGGTCTCAGGCGTTGCGTTCAGGTCGCAGTCTCCCCAGGAGGCGTGGTTTCGAATCCCACCTCAGACAGAGCCCATTGAAAGTACCAAGCAATAACAAAGCAAACAAAGTCAAGAGAGCATTACCAGTTGCCAGGATGGCAGAGCGGTCTAAGGCCTTGCGTTCAGGTCGCAGTCTCCCCAGGAGGCGTGGATTCGAATCCCGCCTCAGACAGAGCCCATTGAACGTACCAAGCAAGGAAAAAGCAAACACAGTCAAGAGAGCATTACCAGATGCCAGGATGGCAGAGCGGTCTAAGGCGTTGCGTTCAGGTCGCAGTCACCCCAGTAGGCGTGGGTTCGAATCCCACCTCAGACAGAGCCCATTGAAAGTACCAAGCAAGAACAAAGCAAACACAGTCATGAGAGCATTAACAGGTGCCAGGATGGCAGAGCGGTCTACGGCGTCGCGTTCAGGTCGCATTCACCCCAGGAGGCGTGGGTTCGAATCCCACCTCAGACAGAGCCCATTGAAAGTACCAAGCAATAACAAAGCAAACAAAGTCAAGAGAGCAATACCAGTTGCCAGGATGGCAGAGCGGTCTAAGGCGTTGCGTTCAGGTCGCAGTCACCCCAGGAGGCGTGGGTTCGAATCCCACCTCAGACAGAGCCCATTGAAAGTACCAAGCAATAACAAAGCAAACAAAGTCAAGAGAGCATTACCAGTTGCCGGGATGGCAGAGCGGTCTACGGCGTTGCGTTCAGGTCGCAGTCACCCCAGGAGGCGTGGGTTCGAATCCCGCCTCAGACAGAGCCCATTGAAAGTACCAAGCAATAACAAAGCAAACAAAGTCAAGAGAGCATTACCAGTTGCCAGGATGGCAGAGCGGTCTAAGGCGTTGCGTTCAGGTCGCAGTCTCCCCAGGAGGCGTGGGTTCGAATCCCGCCTCATACAGAGCCCATTGAAAGTACCAAGCAAGAACAAAGCAAACACAGTCAAGAGAGAGGTACCAGTTTCCAGGATGGCAGAGCGGTCTAAGGCGTTGCGTTCAGGTCGCAGTAACCCCAGGAGGCGTGGGTTCGAATCCCACCTCAGACAGAGCCCATTGATAGTACCAAGCAAGAAAAAAGAGAACACATTCAAGAGAGCATTACCAGATGCCAGGATGGCAGAGTAGTCAAAGGCGTTGCGTTCAGGTCGCAGTCTCCCCAGGACGCAGGGGTTTGAATCCCACCTCAGACAGAGCCCATTGAAAGTACCAAGCAAGAACAAAGCAAACACAGTCATAAGAGCATTACGAGGTGCCAGGATGGCAGAGCGGTCTAAGGCGTTGCGTTCAGGTCGCAGTCTCCCCAGGAGGCGTGGGTTGAATCCCACCTCAGACAGTGCCCATTGAAAGTACCAAGCAAGAACAAAGCAAACACATTCAAGAGAGCATTACCAGATGCCAGGATGGCAGAGCGGTCTAAGGCGTTGCGTTCAGGTCGCAGTCTCCCCAGGAGGCGTGGTTTCGAATCCCACCTCAGACAGTGCCCATTGAAAGTACCAAGCAAGAACAAAGCAAACACAGTCAAGAGAGCATTACCAGTTGCCAGGATGGCAGAGCGGTCTAAGGCCTTGCGTTCAGGTCGCAGTCACCCCAGGAGGCGTGGGTTCGAATACCACCTCAGACAGAGCCCATTGAAAGTACCAAGCAAGAACAAAGCAAACACATTCAAGAGAGCATTTCCAGATGCCAGGATGGCAGAGTGGTCTTAGGCGTTGCGTTCAGGTTGCAGTCTCCCCAGGAGGCGTGGGTTCGAATCCCACCTCAGAAAGAGCCCATTGAAAGTACCAAGCAAGAACAAAGCAAACACAGTCATAAGAGCATTACGAGGTGCCAGGATGGCAGAGCGGTCTAAGGCGTTGCGTTCAGGTCGCAGTCTCCCCAGGAGGCGTGGGTTGAATCCCACCTCAGACAGTGCCCATTGAACGTACCAAGTAAGAACAAAGCAAACATATTCAAGAGTGCATTACCAGATGCCAGGATGGCAGAGCGGTCTAAGGCGTTGCGTTCAGGTTGCAGTCACCCCAGGAGGCGTGGGTTCGAATCCCACCTCAGACAGAGCCCATTGAAAGTACCAAGCGAGAAAAAAGCAAACACAGTCAAGAGAGCATTACCAGTTGCCAGGATGGCAGAGCGGTCTAAGGCGTTGCGTTCAGGTCGCAGTCACCCCAGGAGGCGTGGGTTCGAATCCCACCTCAGACAGAGCCCATTGAAAGTACCAAGCAAGAACAAAGCAAACACATTCAAGAGAGCATTACCAGATGCCAGGATGGCAGAGTGGTCTAAGGCGTTGCGTTCAGGTCGCAGTCTCCCCAGGAGGCGTGGGTTCGAATCCCACCTCAGACAGTGCCCATTGAAAGTATCAAGCAAGAACAAAGCAAACACATTCAAGAGAGCATTCCCAGATGCCAGGATGGCAGAGTGGTCTAAGGCGTTGCGTTCAGGTTGCAGTCTCCCCAGGAGGCGTGGGTTCGAATCCCACCTCAGACAGAGCCCATTGAAAGTACCTAGCAAGAAAAAAGCAAACACAGTCAAGAGAGAGGTACCAGTTGCCAGGATGGCAGAGCGATATAAGGCGTTGCGTTCAGGTCGCAGTCTCCCCAGGAGGCGTGGGTTCGAATCCCACCTCAGACAGAGCCCATGAAAGTACCAAGCAATAACAAAGCAAACACAGTCAAGAGAGCATTACCAGGTGCCAGGATGGCAGAGCGGTCTAAGGCGTTGCGTTCAGGTCGCAGTCTCCCCAGGACGCAGGGGTTCGAATCCCACCTCAGACAGAGCCCATTGAAAGTACCAAGCAAGAACAAAGCAAACACAGTCATAAGAGCATTACGAGGTGCCAGGATGGCAGAGCGGTCTAAGGCGTTGCGTTCAGGTCGCAGTCTCCCCAGGAGGCGTGGGTTGAATCCCACCTCAGACAGTGCCCATTGAAAGTCCCAAGCAAGAACAAAGCAAACACATTCAAGAGAGCATTACCAGATGCCAGGATGGCAGAGCGGTCTAAGGCGTTGCGTTCAGGTCGCAGTCTCCCCAGGAGGCGTGGTTTCGAGTCCCACCTCAGACAGTGCCCATTGAAAGTACCAAGCAAGAACAAAGCAAACACAGTCAAGAGAGCATTACCAGATGCCAGGATAGAAGAGCGGTCGAAGGCGTTGCGTTCAGGTCGCAGTCTCCCCAGGAGGCGTGGGTTCGAATCCCACCTCAGACAGATCCCATTGAAAGTACCAAGCAATAACAAAGCAAACACAGTCAAGAGATCATTACCAGTTGCCAGGATGGCAGAGCGGTCTCAGGCGTTGCGTTCAGGTCGCAGTCTCCCCAGGAGGCGTGGTTTCGAATCCCACCTCAGACAGAGCCCATTGAAAGTACCAAGCAATAACAAAGCAAACAAAGTCAAGAGAGCATTACCAGTTGCCAGGATGGCAGAGCGGTCTAAGGCGTTGCGTTCAGGTCGCAGTCTCCCCAGGAGGCGTGGATTCGAATCCCGCCTCAGACAGAGCCCATTGAACGTACCAAGCAAGGAAAAAGCAAACACAGTCAAGAGAGCATTACCAGATGCCAGGATGGCAGAGCGGTCTAAGGCGTTGCGTTCAGGTCGCAGTCACCCCAGTAGGCGTGGGTTCGAATCCCACCTCAGACAGAGCCCATTGAAAGTACCAAGCAAGAACAAAGCAAACACAGTCATGAGAGCATTAACAGGTGCCAGGATGGCAGAGCGGTCTACGGCGTCGCGTTCAGGTCGCATTCACCCCAGGAGGCGTGGGTTCGAATCCCACCTCAGACAGAGCCCATTGAAAGTACCAAGCAATAACAAAGCAAACAAAGTCAAGAGAGCAATACCAGTTGCCAGGATGGCAGAGCGGTCTAAGGCGTTGCGTTCAGGTCGCAGTCACCCCAGGAGGCGTGGGTTCGAATCCCACCTCAGACAGAGCCCATTGAAAGTACCAAGCAATAACAAAGCAAACAAAGTCAAGAGAGCATTACCAGTTGCCGGGATGGCAGAGCGGTCTACGGCGTTGCGTTCAGGTCGCAGTCACCCCAGGAGGCGTGGGTTCGAATCCCGCCTCAGACAGAGCCCATTGAAAGTACCAAGCAATAACAAAGCAAACAAAGTCAAGAGAGCATTACCAGTTGCCAGGATGGCAGAGCGGTCTAAGGCGTTGCGTTCAGGTCGCAGTCTCCCCAGGAGGCGTGGGTTCGAATCCCGCCTCATACAGAGCCCATTGAAAGTACCAAGCAAGAACAAAGCAAACACAGTCAAGAGAGAGGTACCAGTTTCCAGGATGGCAGAGCGGTCTAAGGCGTTGCGTTCAGGTCGCAGTAACCCCAGGAGGCGTGGGTTCGAATCCCACCTCAGACAGAGCCCATTGATAGTACCAAGCAAGAAAAAAGAGAACACATTCAAGAGAGCATTACCAGATGCCAGGATGGCAGAGTAGTCAAAGGCGTTGCGTTCAGGTCGCAGTCTCCCCAGGACGCAGGGGTTTGAATCCCACCTCAGACAGAGCCCATTGAAAGTACCAAGCAAGAACAAAGCAAACACAGTCATAAGAGCATTACGAGGTGCCAGGATGGCAGAGCGGTCTAAGGCGTTGCGTTCAGGTCGCAGTCTCCCCAGGAGGCGTGGGTTGAATCCCACCTCAGACAGTGCCCATTGAAAGTACCAAGCAAGAACAAAGCAAACACATTCAAGAGAGCATTACCAGATGCCAGGATGGCAGAGCGGTCTAAGGCGTTGCGTTCAGGTCGCAGTCTCCCCAGGAGGCGTGGTTTCGAATCCCACCTCAGACAGTGCCCATTGAAAGTACCAAGCAAGAACAAAGCAAACACAGTCAAGAGAGCATTACCAGATGCCAGGATGGCAGAGCGGTCGAAGGCGTTGCGTTCAGGTCGCAGTCTCCCCAGGAGGCGTGGGTTCGAATCCCACCTCAGACAGATCCCATTGAAAGTACCAAGCAATAACAAAGCAAACACAGTCAAGAGAGCATTACCAGTTGCCAGGATGGCAGAGCGGTCTCAGGCGTTGCGTTCAGGTCGCAGTCTCCCCAGGAGGCGTGGTTTCGAATCCCACCTCAGACAGAGCCCATTGAAAGTACCAAGCAATAACAAAGCAAACAAAGTCAAGAGAGCATTACCAGTTGCCAGGATGGCAGAGCGTTCTAAGGCGTTGCGTTCAGGTCGCAGTCTCCCCAGGAGGCGTGGTTTCGAATCCCACCGAAGACAGTGCCCATTGAAAGTACCAAGCAAGAACAAAGCAAACACAGTCAAGAGAGCATTACCAAATGCCAGGATGGCAGAGCGGTCGAAGGCGTTGCGTTCAGGTCGCAGTCTCCCCAGGAGGCGTGGGTTCGAATCCCGCCTCTGACAGAGCCCATTGAAAGTACCGAGCAAGAAAAAAGCAAACACAGTCAAGAGAGCATTACCAGTTGCCAGGATGGCAGAACGGTCTAAGGCGTTGCGTTCAGGTCGCAGTCTCCCCAGGAGGCGTGGGTTCGAATCCCGCCTCTGACAGAGCCCATTGAACGTACCGAGCAAGAAAAAAGCAAACACAGTCAAGAGAGCATTACCAGCTGCCAGGATGGCAGAGCGGTCTAAGGCGTTGCGTTCAGGTCGCAGTCTCCCCAGGAGGCGTGGGTTCGAATCCCGCCTCAGACAGAGCCCATTGAAAGTACCGAGCAAGAACAAAGCAAACACAGTCAAGAGAGCATTACCAGCTGCCAGGATGGCAGAGCGGTCTAAGGTGTCGCGTTCAGGTCGCATTCACCCCAGGAGGCGTGGGTTCGAATCCCGCCTCAGACAGAGCCCTTTGAAAGTACCAAGCAAGAACAAAGCAAACACAGTCATGAGAGCATTAACAGGTGCCAGGATGGCAGAGCGGTCTACGGCGTCGCGTTCAGGTCGCATTCACCCCAGGAGGCGTGGGTTTGAATCCCACCTCAGACAGAGCCCATTGAAAGTACCAAGCAATAACAAAGCAAACAAAGTCAAGAGAGCATTACCAGTTGCCAGGATGGCAGAGCGGTCTAAGGCGTTGCGTTCAGGTCGCAGTCACCCCAGGAGGCGTGGGATCGAATCCCACCTCAGACAGAGCCCATTGAAAGTACCAAGCAATAACAAAGCAAACAAAGTCAAGAGAGCATTACCAGTTGCCAGGATGGCAGAGCGGTCTAAGGCGTTGCGTTCAGGTCGCAGTCTCCCCAGGATGCGTGGGTTCGAATCCCGCCTCAGACAGAGCCCATTGAAAGTACCGAGCAAGAACAAAGCAAACACAGTCAAGAGAGCATTACCAGCTGCCAGGATGGCAGAGCGGTCTAAGGCGTCGCGTTCAGGTCGCATTCACCCCAGGAGGCGTGGGTTCGAATCCCGCCTCAGACAGAGCCCTTTGAAAGTACCAAGCAAGAACAAAGCAAACACAGTCATGAGAGCATTAACAGGTGCCAGGATTGCAGAGCGGTCTACGGCGTCGCGTTCAGGTCGCATTCACCCCAGGAGGCGTGGGTTCGAATCCCACCTCAGACAGAGCCCATTGAAAGTACCAAGCAATAACAAAGCAAACAAAGTCAAGAGAGCATTACCAGTTGTCAGGATGGCAGAGCGGTCTAAGGCGTTGCGTTCAGGTCGCAGTCTCCCCAGGACGCAGGGGTTCGAATCCCACCTCAGACAGAGCCCATTGAAAGTACCAAGCAAGAACAAAGCAAACACAGTCATAAGAGCATTACGAGGTGCCAGGATGGCAGAGCGGTCTAAGGCGTTGCGTTCAGGTCGCAGTCTCCCCAGGAGGCGTGGGTTGAATCCCACCTCAGACAGTGCCCATTGAAAGTCCCAAGCAAGAACAAAGCAAACACATTCAAGAGAGCATTACCAGATGCCAGGATGGCAGAGCGGTCTAAGGCGTTGCGTTCAGGTCGCAGTCTCCCCAGGAGGCGTGGTTTCGAGTCCCACCTCAGACAGTGCCCATTGAAAGTACCAAGCAAGAACAAAGCAAACACAGTCAAGAGAGCATTACCAGATGCCAGGATAGAAGAGCGGTCGAAGGCGTTGCGTTCAGGTCGCAGTCTCCCCAGGAGGCGTGGGTTCGAATCCCACCTCAGACAGATCCCATTGAAAGTACCAAGCAATAACAAAGCAAACACAGTCAAGAGATCATTACCAGTTGCCAGGATGGCAGAGCGGTCTCAGGCGTTGCGTTCAGGTCGCAGTCTCCCCAGGAGGCGTGGTTTCGAATCCCACCTCAGACAGAGCCCATTGAAAGTACCAAGCCATAACAAAGCAAACAAAGTCAAGAGAGCATTACCAGTTGCCAGGATGGCAGAGCGGTCTAAGGTGTTGCGTTCAGGTCGCAGTCTCCCCAGGAGGCGTGGATTCGAATCCCGCCTCAGACAGAGCCCATTGAACGTACCAAGCAAGGAAAAAGCAAACACAGTCAAGAGAGCATTACCAGATGCCAGGATGGCAGAGCGGTCTAAGGCGTTGCGTTCAGGTCGCAGTCACCCCAGTAGGCGTGGGTTCGAATCCCACCTCAGACAGAGCCCATTGAAAGTACCAAGCAAGAACAAAGCAAACACAGTCATGAGAGCATTAACAGGTGCCAGGATGGCAGAGCGGTCTACGGCGTCGCGTTCAGGTCGCATTCACCCCAGGAGGCGTGGGTTCGAATCCCACCTCAGACAGAGCCCATTGAAAGTACCAAGCAATAACAAAGCAAACAAAGTCAAGAGAGCAATACCAGTTGCCAGGATGGCAGAGCGGTCTAAGGCGTTGCGTTCAGGTCGCAGTCACCCCAGGAGGCGTGGGTTCGAATCCCACCTCAGACAGAGCCCATTGAAAGTACCAAGCAATAACAAAGCAAACAAAGTCAAGAGAGCATTACCAGTTGCCGGGATGGCAGAGCGGTCTACGGCGTTGCGTTCAGGTCGCAGTCACCCCAGGAGGCGTGGGTTCGAATCCCGCCTCAGACAGAGCCCATTGAAAGTACCAAGCAATAACAAAGCAAACAAAGTCAAGAGAGCATTACCAGTTGCCAGGATGGCAGAGCGGTCTAAGGCGTTGCGTTCAGGTCGCAGTCTCCCCAGGAGGCGTGGGTTCGAATCCCGCCTCATACAGAGCCCATTGAAAGTACCAAGCAAGAACAAAGCAAACACAGTCAAGAGAGAGGTACCAGTTTCCAGGATGGCAGAGCGGTCTAAGGCGTTGCGTTCAGGTCGCAGTAACCCCAGGAGGCGTGGGTTCGAATCCCACCTCAGACAGAGCCCATTGAAAGTACCAAGCCATAACAAAGCAAACAAAGTCAAGAGAGCATTACCAGTTGCCAGGATGGCAGAGCGGTCTAAGGTGTTGCGTTCAGGTCGCAGTCTCCCCAGGAGGCGTGGATTCGAATCCCGCCTCAGACAGAGCCCATTGAACGTACCAAGCAAGGAAAAAGCAAACACAGTCAAGAGAGCATTACCAGATGCCAGGATGGCAGAGCGGTCTAAGGCGTTGCGTTCAGGTCGCAGTCACCCCAGTAGGCGTGGGTTCGAATCCCACCTCAGACAGAGCCCATTGAAAGTACCAAGCAAGAACAAAGCAAACACAGTCATGAGAGCATTAACAGGTGCCAGGATGGCAGAGCGGTCTACGGCGTCGCGTTCAGGTCGCATTCACCCCAGGAGGCGTGGGTTCGAATCCCACCTCAGACAGAGCCCATTGAAAGTACCAAGCAATAACAAAGCAAACAAAGTCAAGAGAGCAATACCAGTTGCCAGGATGGCAGAGCGGTCTAAGGCGTTGCGTTCAGGTCGCAGTCACCCCAGGAGGCGTGGGTTCGAATCCCACCTCAGACAGAGCCCATTGAAAGTACCAAGCAATAACAAAGCAAACAAAGTCAAGAGAGCATTACCAGTTGCCGGGATGGCAGAGCGGTCTACGGCGTTGCGTTCAGGTCGCAGTCACCCCAGGAGGCGTGGGTTCGAATCCCGCCTCAGACAGAGCCCATTGAAAGTACCAAGCAATAACAAAGCAAACAAAGTCAAGAGAGCATTACCAGTTGCCAGGATGGCAGAGCGGTCTAAGGCGTTGCGTTCAGGTCGCAGTCTCCCCAGGAGGCGTGGGTTCGAATCCCGCCTCATACAGAGCCCATTGAAAGTACCAAGCAAGAACAAAGCAAACACAGTCAAGAGAGAGGTACCAGTTTCCAGGATGGCAGAGCGGTCTAAGGCGTTGCGTTCAGGTCGCAGTAACCCCAGGAGGCGTGGGTTCGAATCCCACCTCAGACAGAGCCCATTGATAGTACCAAGCAAGAAAAAAGAGAACACATTCAAGAGAGCATTACCAGATGCCAGGATGGCAGAGTAGTCAAAGGCGTTGCGTTCAGGTCGCAGTCTCCCCAGGACGCAGGGGTTTGAATCCCACCTCAGACAGAGCCCATTGAAAGTACCAAGCAAGAACAAAGCAAACACAGTCATAAGAGCATTACGAGGTGCCAGGATGGCAGAGCGGTCTAAGGCGTTGCGTTCAGGTCGCAGTCTCCCCAGGAGGCGTGGGTTGAATCCCACCTCAGACAGTGCCCATTGAAAGTACCAAGCAAGAACAAAGCAAACACATTCAAGAGAGCATTACCAGATGCCAGGATGGCAGAGCGGTCTAAGGCGTTGCGTTCAGGTCGCAGTCTCCCCAGGAGGCGTGGTTTCGAATCCCACCTCAGACAGTGCCCATTGAAAGTACCAAGCAAGAACAAAGCAAACACAGTCAAGAGAGCATTACCAGATGCCAGGATGGCAGAGCGGTCGAAGGCGTTGCGTTCAGGTCGCAGTCTCCCCAGGAGGCGTGGGTTCGAATCCCACCTCAGACAGATCCCATTGAAAGTACCAAGCAATAACAAAGCAAACACAGTCAAGAGAGCATTACCAGTTGCCAGGATGGCAGAGCGGTCTCAGGCGTTGCGTTCAGGTCGCAGTCTCCCCAGGAGGCGTGGTTTCGAATCCCACCTCAGACAGAGCCCATTGAAAGTACCAAGCAATAACAAAGCAAACAAAGTCAAGAGAGCATTACCAGTTGCCAGGATGGCAGAGCGTTCTAAGGCGTTGCGTTCAGGTCGCAGTCTCCCCAGGAGGCGTGGTTTCGAATCCCACCGAAGACAGTGCCCATTGAAAGTACCAAGCAAGAACAAAGCAAACACAGTCAAGAGAGCATTACCAAATGCCAGGATGGCAGAGCGGTCGAAGGCGTTGCGTTCAGGTCGCAGTCTCCCCAGGAGGCGTGGGTTCGAATCCCGCCTCTGACAGAGCCCATTGAACGTACCGAGCAAGAAAAAAGCAAACACAGTCAAGAGAGCATTACCAGTTGCCAGGATGGCAGAACGGTCTAAGGCGTTGCGTTCAGGTCGCAGTCTCCCCAGGAGGCGTGGGTTCGAATCCCGCCTCTGACAGAGCCCATTGAACGTACCGAGCAAGAAAAAAGCAAACACAGTCAAGAGAGCATTACCAGCTGCCAGGATGGCAGAGCGGTCTAAGGCGTTGCGTTCAGGTCGCAGTCTCCCCAGGAGGCGTGGGTTCGAATCCCGCCTCAGACAGAGCCCATTGAAAGTACCGAGCAAGAACAAAGCAAACACAGTCAAGAGAGCATTACCAGCTGCCAGGATGGCAGAGCGGTCTAAGGTGTCGCGTTCAGGTCGCATTCACCCCAGGAGGCGTGGGTTCGAATCCCGCCTCAGACAGAGCCCTTTGAAAGTACCAAGCAAGAACAAAGCAAACACAGTCATGAGAGCATTAACAGGTGCCAGGATGGCAGAGCGGTCTACGGCGTCGCGTTCAGGTCGCATTCACCCCAGGAGGCGTGGGTTTGAATCCCACCTCAGACAGAGCCCATTGAAAGTACCAAGCAATAACAAAGCAAACAAAGTCAAGAGAGCATTACCAGTTGCCAGGATGGCAGAGCGGTCTAAGGCGTTGCGTTCAGGTCGCAGTCACCCCAGGAGGCGTGGGATCGAATCCCACCTCAGACAGAGCCCATTGAAAGTACCAAGCAATAACAAAGCAAACAAAGTCAAGAGAGCATTACCAGTTGCCAGGATGGCAGAGCGGTCTAAGGCGTTGCGTTCAGGTCGCAGTCTCCCCAGGATGCGTGGGTTCGAATCCCGCCTCAGACAGAGCCCATTGAAAGTACCGAGCAAGAACAAAGCAAACACAGTCAAGAGAGCATTACCAGCTGCCAGGATGGCAGAGCGGTCTAAGGCGTCGCGTTCAGGTCGCATTCACCCCAGGAGGCGTGGGTTCGAATCCCGCCTCAGACAGAGCCCTTTGAAAGTACCAAGCAAGAACAAAGCAAACACAGTCATGAGAGCATTAACAGGTGCCAGGATTGCAGAGCGGTCTACGGCGTCGCGTTCAGGTCGCATTCACCCCAGGAGGCGTGGGTTCGAATCCCACCTCAGACAGAGCCCATTGAAAGTACCAAGCAATAACAAAGCAAACAAAGTCAAGAGAGCATTACCAGTTGTCAGGATGGCAGAGCGGTCTAAGGCGTTGCGTTCAGGTCGCAGTCACCCCAGGAGGCGTGGGTTCGAATCCCACCTCAGACAGAGCCCATTGAAAGTACCAAGCAATAACAAAGCAAACAAAGTCAAGAGAGCATTACCAGTTGCCAGGATGGCAGAGCGGTCTACGGCGTTGCGTTCAGGTCGCAGTCACCCCAGGAGGCGTGGGTTCGAATCCCACCTCAGACAGAGCCCATTGAAAGTACCAAGCAATAACAAAGCAAACAAAGTCAAGAGAGCATTACCAGTTGCCAGGATGGCAGAGCGGTCTAAGGCGTTGCGTTCAGGTCGCAGTCTCCCCAGGAGGCGTGGGTTCGAATCCCGCCTCAGACAGAGCCCATTGAAAGTACCAAGCAAGAACAAAGCAAACACAGTCAAGAGAGAGGTACCAGTTGCCAGGATGGCAGAGCGGTCTAAGGCGTTGCGTTCAGGTCGCAGTAACCCCAGGAGGCGTGGGTTCGAATCCCACCACAGACAGAGCCCATTGATAGTACCAAGCAAGAAAAAAGAGAACACATTCAAGAGAGCATTACCAGATGCCAGGATGGCAGAGCGGTCTAAGGCGTTGCGTTCAGGTCGCAGTCTCCCCAGGAGGTGTGGGTTCGAATCCCGCCTCAGACAGAGCCCATTGAAAGTACCAAGCAAGAACAAAGCAAACACAGTCAAGAGAGAGGTACCTGTTGCCAGGATGGCAGAGCGGTCTAAGGCGTTGCGTTCAGGTCGCAGTAACCCCAGGAGGCGTGGGTTCGAATCCTACCTCAGACAGAGCCCATTGATAGTACCAAGCAAGAAAAAAGCAAACACAGTCAAGAGAGAATTACCAGTTGCCAAGATGGCAGAGCGGTCTAAGGCGTTGCGTTCAGGTCGCAGTCTCCCCAGGAGGCGTGGGTTCGAATCCCACCTCAGACAGAGCCCATTGAAATTACCAAGCAAGAAAAAAGCAAACACATTCAAGAGAGCATTTCCAGATGCCAGGATGGCAGAGTGGTCTAAGGCGTTGCGTTCAGGTTGCAGTCTCCCCAGGAGGCGTGGGTTCGAATCCCACCTCAGAAAGAGCCCATTGAAATTACCAAGCAAGAACAAAGCAAACACAGTCATAAGAGCATTACGAGGTGCCAGGATGGCAGAGCGGTCTAAGGCGTTGCGTTCAGGTCGCAGTCTCCCCAGGAGGCGTGGGTTGAATCCCACCTCAGACAGTGCCCATTGAAAGTACCAAGTAAGAACAAAGCAAACATATTCAAGAGTGCATTACCAGATGCCAGGATGGCAGAGCGGTCTAAGGCGTTGTGTTCAGGTTGCAGTCACCCCAGGAGGCGTGGGTTCGAATCCCACCTCAGA
Organism: Idiotropiscis lumnitzeri; assembly: GCF_059441095.1. Classification (NCBI taxonomy): domain Eukaryota; kingdom Metazoa; phylum Chordata; class Actinopteri; order Syngnathiformes; family Syngnathidae; genus Idiotropiscis; species Idiotropiscis lumnitzeri. The sequence continues at coordinate 919,007 of NW_028283578.1, read as the reverse complement.
CAGAGCCCATTGAAAGTACCAAGCGAGAAAAAAGCAAACACAGTCAAGAGAGCATTACCAGTTGCCAGGATGGCAGAGCGGTCTAAGGCGTTGCGTTCAGGTCGCAGTCACCCCAGGAGGCGTGGTTTCGAATCCCACCTCAGACAGAGCCCATTGAAAGTACCAAGCAAGAACAAAGCAAACACATTCAAGAGAGCATTACCAGATGCCAGGATGGCAGAGTGGTCTAAGGCGTTGCGTTCAGGTTGCAGTCTCCCCAGGAGGCGTGGTTTCGAATCCCACCTCAGACAGAGCCCATTGAAAGTACCAAGCAAGAACAAAGCAAACACATTCAAGAGAGCATTCCCAGATGCCAGGATGGCAGAGTGGTCTAAGGCGTTGCGTTCAGGTCGCAGTCACCCCAGGAGGCGTGGGTTCGAATCCCACCTCAGACAGAGCCCATTGAAAGTACCAAGCAAGAACAAAGCAAACACATTCAAGAGAGCATTACCAGATGCCAGGATGGCAGAGTGGTCTAAGGCGTTGCGTTCAGGTTGCAGTCTCCCCAGGAGGCGTGGTTTCGAATCCCACCTCAGACAGTGCCCATTGAAAGTACCAAGCAAGAACAAAGCAAACACATTCAAGAGAGCATTCCCAGATGCCAGGATGGCAGAGTGGTCTAAGGCGTTGCGTTCAGGTTGCAGTCTCCCCAGGAGGCGTGGGTTCGAATCCCACCTCAGACAGAGCCCATTGAAAGTACCTAGCAAGAAAAAAGCAAACACAGTCAAGAGAGAGGTACCAGTTGCCAGGATGGCAGAGCGGTATAAGGCGTTGCGTTCAGGTCGCAGTCTCCCCAGGAGGCGTGGGTTCGAATCCCACCTCAGACAGAGCCCATGAAAGTACCAAGCAATAACAAAGCAAACACAGTCAAGAGAGCATTACCAGGTGCCAGGATGGCAGAGCGGTCTAAGGCGTTGCGTTCAGGTCGCAGTCTCCCCAGGACGCAGGGGTTCGAATCCCACCTCAGACAGAGCCCATTGAAAGTACCAAGCAAGAACAAAGCAAACACAGTCATAAGAGCATTACGAGGTGCCAGGATGGCAGAGCGGTCTGAGGCGTTGCGTTCAGGTCGCAGTCTCCCCAGGAGGCGTGGGTTGAATCCCACCTCAGACAGTGCCCATTGAAAGTCCCAAGCAAGAACAAAGCAAACACAGTCAAGAGAGCATTACCAGATGCCAGGATGGAAGAGCGGTCGAAGGCGTTGCGTTCAGGTCGCAGTCTCCCCAGGAGGCGTGGGTTCGAATCCCACCTCAGACAGATCCCATTGAAAGTACCAAGCAATAACAAAGCAAACACAGTCAAGAGAGCATTACCAGTTGCCAGGATGGCAGAGCGGTCTCAGGCGTTGCGTTCAGGTCGCAGTCTCCCCAGGAGGCGTGGGTTCGAATCCCACCTCAGACAGAGCCCATTGAAAGTACCAAGCAATAACAAAGCAAACAAAGTCAAGAGAGCATTACCAGTTGCCAGGATGGCAGAGCGGTCTAAGGCGTTGCGTTCAGGTCGCAGTCACCCCAGGAGGCGTGGGTTCGAATCCCACCTCAGACAGAGCCCATTGAAAGTACCAAGCAATAACAAAGCAAACAAAGTCAAGAGAGCATTACCAGTTGCCGGGATGGCAGAACGGTCTACGGCGTTGCGTTCAGGTCGCAGTCACCCCAGGAGGCGTGGGTTCGAATCCCGCCTCAGACAGATCCCATTGAAAGTACCAAGCAATAACAAAGCAAACACAGTCAAGAGAGCATTACCAGTTGCCAGGATGGCAGAGCGGTCTCAGGCGTTGCGTTCAGGTCGCAGTCTCCCCAGGAGGCGTGGTTTCGAATCCCACCTCAGACAGAGCCCATTGAAAGTACCAAGCAATAACAAAGCAAACAAAGTCAAGAGAGCATTACCAGTTGCCAGGATGGCAGAGCGGTCTAAGGCGTTGCGTTCAGATCGCAGTCTCCCCAGGAGGCGTGGTTTCGAATCCCACCGAAGACAGTGCCCATTGAAAGTACCAAGCAAGAACAAAGCAAACACAGTCAAGAGAGCATTACCAAATGCCAGGATGGCAGAGCGGTCGAAGGCGTTGCGTTCAGGTCGCAGTCTCCCCAGGAGGCGTGGGTTCGAATCCCGCCTCTGACAGAGCCCATTGAACGTACCGAGCAAGAAAAAATCAAACACAGTCAAGAGAGCATTACCAGTTGCCAGGATGGCAGAACGGTCTAAGGCGTTGCGTTCAGGTCGCAGTCTCCCCAGGAGGCGTGGGTTCGAATCCCGCCTCTGACAGAGCCCATTGAACGTACCGAGCAAGAAAAAAGCAAACACAGTCAAGAGAGCATTACCAGCTGCCAGGATGGCAGAGCGGTCTAAGGCGTTGCGTTCAGGTCGCAGTCTCCCCAGGAGGCGTGGGTTCGAATCCCGCCTCAGACAGAGCCCATTGAAAGTACCGAGCAAGAACAAAGCAAACACAGTCAAGAGAGCATTACCAGCTGCCAGGATGGCAGAGCGGTCTAAGGCGTCGCATTCAGGTCGCATTCACCCCAGGAGGCGTGGGTTCGAATCCCGCCTCAGACAGAGCCCTTTGAAAGTACCAAGCAAGAACAAAGCAAACACAGTCATGAGAGCATTAACAGGTGCCAGGATGGCAGAGCGGTCTACGGCGTCGCGTTCAGGTCGCATTCACCCCAGGAGGCGTGGGTTTGAATCCCACCTCAGACAGAGCCCATTGAATGTACCAAGCAATAACAAAGCAAACAAAGTCAAGAGAGCATTACCAGTTGCCAGGATGGCAGAGCGGTCTAAGGCGTTGCGTTCAGGTCGCAGTCACCCCAGGAGGCGTGGGTTTGAATCCCACCTCAGACAGAGCCCATTGAAAGTACCAAGCAATAACAAAGCAAACAAAGTCAAGAGAGCATTACCAGTTGCCAGGATGGCAGAGCGGTCTAAGGCGTTGCGTTCAGGTCGCAGTCTCCCCAGGATGCGTGGGTTCGAATCCCGCCTCAGACAGAGCCCATTGAAAGTACCGAGCAAGAACAAAGCAAACACAGTCAAGAGAGCATTACCAGCTGCCAGGATGGCAGAGCGGTCTAAGGCGTCGCGTTCAGGTCGCATTCACCCCAGGAGGCGTGGGTTCGAATCCCGCCTCAGACAGAGCCCTTTGAAAGTACCAAGCAAGAACAAAGCAAACACAGTCATGAGAGCATTAACAGGTGCCAGGATGGCAGAGCGGTCTACGGCGTCGCGTTCAGGTCGCATTCACCCCAGGGGGCGTGGGTTCGAATCCCACCTCAGACAGAGCCCATTGAAAGTACCAAGCAATAACAAAGCAAACAAAGTCAAGAGAGCATTACCAGTTGCCAGGATGGCAGAGCGGTCTAAGGCGTTGCGTTCAGGTCGCAGTCACCCCAGGAGGCGTGGGTTCGAATCCCACCTCAGACAGAGCCCATTGAAAGTACCAAGCAATAACAAAGCAAACAAAGTCAAGAGAGCATTACCAGTTGCCAGGATGGCAGAGCGGTCTAAGGCGTTGCGTTCAGGTCGCAGTCTCCCCAGGAGGCGTGGGTTCGAATCCCGCCTCAGACAGAGCCCATTGAAAGTACCAAGCAAGAACAAAGCAAACACAGTCAAGAGAGAGGTACCAGTTGCCAGGATGGCAGAGCGGTCTAAGGCGTTGCGTTCAGGTCGCAGTAACCCCAGGAGGCGTGGGTTCGAATCCCACCACAGACAGAGCCCATTGATAGTACCAAGCAAGAAAAAAGAGAACACAGTCAAGAGAGCATTACCAGATGCCAGGATGGCAGAGCGGTCTAAGGCGTTGCGTTCAGGTCGCAGTCTCCCCAGGAGGTGTGGGTTCGAATCCCGCCTCAGACAGAGCCCATTGAAAGTACCAAGCAAGAACAAAGCAAACACAGTCAAGAGAGAGGTACCAGTTGCCAGGATGGCAGAGCGGTCTAAGGCGTTGCGTTCAGGTCGCAGTAACCCCAGGAGGCGTGGGTTCGAATCCTACCTCAGACAGAGCCCATTGATAGTACCAAGCAAGAAAAAAGCAAACACAGTCAAGAGAGAATTACCAGTTGCCAAGATGGCAGAGCGGTCTAAGGCGTTGCGTTCAGGTCGCAGTCTCCCCAGGAGGCGTGGGTTCGAATCCCACCTCAGACAGAGCCCATTGAAATTACCAAGCAAGAAAAAAGCAAACACATTCAAGAGAGCATTTCCAGATGCCAGGATGGCAGAGTGGTCTAAGGCGTTGCGTTCAGGTTGCAGTCTCCCCAGGAGGCGTGGGTTCGAATCCCACCTCAGAAAGAGCCCATTGAAATTACCAAGCAAGAACAAAGCAAACACAGTCATAAGAGCATTACGAGGTGCCAGGATGGCAGAGCGGTCTAAGGCGTTGCGTTCAGGTCGCAGTCTCCCCAGGAGGCGTGGGTTGAATCCCACCTCAGACAGTGCCCATTGAAAGTACCAAGTAAGAACAAAGCAAACATATTCAAGAGTGCATTACCAGATGCCAGGATGGCAGAGCGGTCTAAGGCGTTGTGTTCAGGTTGCAGTCACCCCAGGAGGCGTGGGTTCGAATCCCACCTCAGACAGAGCCCATTGAAAGTACCAAGCGAGAAAAAAGCAAACACAGTCAAGAGAGCATTACCAGTTGCCAGGATGGCAGAGCGGTCTAAGGCGTTGCGTTCAGGTCGCAGTCACCCCAGGAGGCGTGGGTTCGAATCCCACCTCAGACAGAGCCCATTGAAAGTACCAAGCAAGAACAAAGCAAACACATTCAAGAGAGCATTACCAGATGCCAGGATGGCAGAGTGGTCTAAGGCGTTGCGTTCAGGTCGCAGTCTCCCCAGGAGGCGTGGGTTCGAATCCCACCTCAGACAGTGCCCATTGAAAGTACCAAGCAAGAACAAAGCAAACACATTCAAGAGAGCATTCCCAGATGCCAGGATGGCAGAGTGGTCTAAGGCGTTGCGTTCAGGTTGCAGTCTCCCCAGGAGGCGTGGGTTCGAATCCCACCTCAGACAGAGCCCATTGAAAGTACCTAGCAAGAAAAAAGCAAACACAGTCAAGAGAGAGGTACCAGTTGCCAGGATGGCAGAGCGGTATAAGGCGTTGCGTTCAGGTCGCAGTCTCCCCAGGAGGCGTGGGTTCGAATCCCACCTCAGACAGAGCCCATGAAAGTACCAAGCAATAACAAAGCAAACACAGTCAAGAGAGCATTACCAGGTGCCAGGATGGCAGAGCGGTCTAAGGCGTTGCGTTCAGGTCGCAGTCTCCCCAGGACGCAGGGGTTCGAATCCCACCTCAGACAGAGCCCATTGAAAGTACCAAGCAAGAACAAAGCAAACACAGTCATAAGAGCATTACGAGGTGCCAGGATGGCAGAGCGGTCTGAGGCGTTGCGTTCAGGTCGCAGTCTCCCCAGGAGGCTTGGGTTGAATCCCACCTCAGACAGTGCCCATTGAAAGTCCCAAGCAAGAACAAAGCAAACACAGTCAAGAGAGCATTACCAGATGCCAGGATGGAAGAGCGGTCGAAGGCGTTGCGTTCAGGTCGCAGTCTCCCCAGGAGGCGTGGGTTCGAATCCCACCTCAGACAGATCCCATTGAAAGTACCAAGCAATAACAAAGCAAACACAGTCAAGAGAGCATTACCAGTTGCCAGGATGGCAGAGCGGTCTCAGGCGTTGCGTTCAGGTCGCAGTCTCCCCAGGAGGCGTGGGTTCGAATCCCACCTCAGACAGAGCCCATTGAAAGTACCAAGCAATAACAAAGCAAACAAAGTCAAGAGAGCATTACCAGTTGCCAGGATGGCAGAGCGGTCTAAGGCGTTGCGTTCAGGTCGCAGTCACCCCAGAAGGCGTGGGTTCGAATCCCACCTCAGACAGAGCCCATTGAAAGTACCAAGCAATAACAAAGCAAACAAAGTCAAGAGAGCATTACCAGTTGCCGGGATGGCAGAACGGTCTACGGCGTTGCGTTCAGGTCGCAGTCACCCCAGGAGGCGTGGGTTCCAATCCCGCCTCAGACAGATCCCATTGAAAGTACCAAGCAATAACAAAGCAAACACAGTCAAGAGAGCATTACCAGTTGCCAGGATGGCAGAGCGGTCTCAGGCGTTGCGTTCAGGTCGCAGTCTCCCCAGGAGGCGTGGTTTCGAATCCCACCTCAGACAGAGCCCATTGAAAGTACCAAGCAATAACAAAGCAAACAAAGTCAAGAGAGCATTACCAGTTGCCAGGATGGCAGAGCGGTCTAAGGCGTTGCGTTCAGGTCGCAGTCTCCCCAGGAGGCGTGGTTTCGAATCCCACCGAAGACAGTGCCCATTGAAAGTACCAAGCAAGAACAAAGCAAACACAGTCAAGAGAGCATTACCAAATGCCAGGATGGCAGAGCGGTCGAAGGCGTTGCGTTCAGGTCGCAGTCTCCCCAGGAGGCGTGGGTTCGAATCCCGCCTCTGACAGAGCCCATTGAACGTACCGAGCAAGAAAAAATCAAACACAGTCAAGAGAGCATTACCAGTTGCCAGGATGGCAGAACGGTCTAAGGCGTTGCGTTCAGGTCGCAGTCTCCCCAGGAGGCGTGGGTTCGAATCCCGCCTCTGACAGAGCCCATTGAACGTACCGAGCAAGAAAAAAGCAAACACAGTCAAGAGAGCATTACCAGCTGCCAGGATGGCAGAGCGGTCTAAGGCGTTGCGTTCAGGTCGCAGTCTCCCCAGGAGGCGTGGGTTCGAATCCCACCTCAGACAGAGCCCATTGAAAGTACCAAGCAATAACAAAGCAAACAAAGTCAAGAGAGCATTACCAGTTGCCAGGATGGCAGAGCGGTCTAAGGCGTTGCGTTCAGGTCGCAGTCACCCCAGAAGGCGTGGGTTCGAATCCCACCTCAGACAGAGCCCATTGAAAGTACCAAGCAATAACAAAGCAAACAAAGTCAAGAGAGCATTACCAGTTGCCGGGATGGCAGAACGGTCTACGGCGTTGCGTTCAGGTCGCAGTCACCCCAGGAGGCGTGGGTTCCAATCCCGCCTCAGACAGATCCCATTGAAAGTACCAAGCAATAACAAAGCAAACACAGTCAAGAGAGCATTACCAGTTGCCAGGATGGCAGAGCGGTCTCAGGCGTTGCGTTCAGGTCGCAGTCTCCCCAGGAGGCGTGGTTTCGAATCCCACCTCAGACAGAGCCCATTGAAAGTACCAAGCAATAACAAAGCAAACAAAGTCAAGAGAGCATTACCAGTTGCCAGGATGGCAGAGCGGTCTAAGGCGTTGCGTTCAGGTCGCAGTCTCCCCAGGAGGCGTGGTTTCGAATCCCACCGAAGACAGTGCCCATTGAAAGTACCAAGCAAGAACAAAGCAAACACAGTCAAGAGAGCATTACCAAATGCCAGGATGGCAGAGCGGTCGAAGGCGTTGCGTTCAGGTCGCAGTCTCCCCAGGAGGCGTGGGTTCGAATCCCGCCTCTGACAGAGCCCATTGAACGTACCGAGCAAGAAAAAATCAAACACAGTCAAGAGAGCATTACCAGTTGCCAGGATGGCAGAACGGTCTAAGGCGTTGCGTTCAGGTCGCAGTCTCCCCAGGAGGCGTGGGTTCGAATCCCGCCTCTGACAGAGCCCATTGAACGTACCGAGCAAGAAAAAAGCAAACACAGTCAAGAGAGCATTACCAGCTGCCAGGATGGCAGAGCGGTCTAAGGCGTTGCGTTCAGGTCGCAGTCTCCCCAGGAGGCGTGGGTTCGAATCCCGCCTCAGACAGAGCCCATTGAAAGTACCGAGCAAGAACAAAGCAAACACAGTCAAGAGAGCATTACCAGCTGCCAGGATGGCAGAGCGGTCTAAGGCGTCGCATTCAGGTCGCATTCACCCCAGGAGGCGTGGGTTCGAATCCCGCCTCAGACAGAGCCCTTTGAAAGTACCAAGCAAGAACAAAGCAAACACAGTCATGAGAGCATTAACAGGTGCCAGGATGGCAGAGCGGTCTACGGCGTCGCGTTCAGGTCGCATTCACCCCAGGAGGCGTGGGTTTGAATCCCACCTCAGACAGAGCCCATTGAAAGTACCAAGCAATAACAAAGCAAACAAAGTCAAGAGAGCATTACCAGTTGCCAGGATGGCAGAGCGGTCTAAGGCGTTGCGTTCAGGTCGCAGTCACCCCAGGAGGCGTGGGTTCGAATCCCACCTCAGACAGAGCCCATTGAAAGTACCAAGCAATAACAAAGCAAACAAAGTCAAGAGAGCATTACCAGTTGCCAGGATGGCAGAGCGGTCTAAGGCGTTGTGTTCAGGTCGCAGTCTCCCCAGGATGCGTGGGTTCGAATCCCGCCTCAGACAGAGCCCACTGAAAGTACCGAGCAAGAACAAAGCAAACACAGTCAAGAGAGCATTACCAGCTGCCAGGATGGCAGAGCGGTCTAAGGCGTCGCGTTCAGGTCGCATTCACCCCAGGAGGCGTGGGTTCGAATCCCGCCTCAGACAGAGCCCTTTGAAAGTACCAAGCAAGAACAAAGCAAACACAGTCATGAGAGCATTAACAGGTGCCAGGATGGCAGAGCGGTCTACGGCGTCGCGTTCAGGTCGCATTCACCCCAGGGGGCGTGGGTTCGAATCCCACCTCAGACAGAGCCCATTGAAAGTACCAAGCAATAACAAAGCAAACAAAGTCAAGAGAGCATTACCAGTTGCCAGGATGGCAGAGCGGTCTAAGGCGTTGCGTTCAGGTCGCAGTCACCCCAGGAGGCGTGGGTTCGAATCCCACCTCAGACAGAGCCCATTGAAAGTACCAAGCAATAACAAAGCAAACAAAGTCAAGAGAGCATTACCAGTTGCCAGGATGGCAGAGCGGTCTAAGGCGTTGCGTTCAGGTCGCAGTCTCCCCAGGAGGCGTGGGTTCGAATCCCGCCTCAGACAGAGCCCATTGAAAGTACCAAGCAAGAACAAAGCAAACACAGTCAAGAGAGAGGTACCAGTTGCCAGGATGGCAGAGCGGTCTAAGGCGTTGCGTTCAGGTCGCAGTAACCCCAGGAGGCGTGGGTTCGAATCCCACCACAGACAGAGCCCATTGATAGTACCAAGCAAGAAAAAAGAGAACACATTCAAGAGAGCATTACCAGATGCCAGGATGGCAGAGCGGTCTAAGGCGTTGCGTTCAGGTCGCAGTCTCCCCAGGAGGTGTGGGTTCGAATCCCGCCTCAGACAGAGCCCATTGAAAGTACCAAGCAAGAACAAAGCAAACACAGTCAAGAGAGAGGTACCAGTTGCCAGGATGGCAGAGCGGTCTAAGGCGTTGCGTTCAGGTCGCAGTAACCCCAGGAGGCGTGGGTTCGAATCCTACCTCAGACAGAGCCCATTGATAGTACCAAGCAAGAAAAAAGCAAACACAGTCAAGAGAGAATTACCAGTTGCCAGGATGGCAGAGCGGTCTAAGGCGTTGCGTTCAGGTCGCAGTCACCCCAGGAGGCGTGGGTTCGAATCCCACCTCAGACAGAGCCCATTGAAAGTACCAAGCAATAACAAAACAAACAAAGTCAAGAGAGCATTACCAGTTGCCGGGATGGCAGAACGGTCTACGGCGTTGCGTTCAGGTCGCAGTCACCCCAGGAGGCGTGGGTTCGAATCCCGCCTCAGACAGATCCCATTGAAAGTACCAAGCAATAACAAAGCAAACACAGTCAAGAGAGCATTACCAGTTGCCAGGATGGCAGAGCGGTCTCAGGCGTTGCGTTCAGGTCGCAGTCTCCCCAGGAGGCGTGGTTTCGAATCCCACCTCAGACAGAGCCCATTGAAAGTACCAAGCAATAACAAAGCAAACAAAGTCAAGAGAGCATTACCAGTTGCCAGGATGGCAGAGCGGTCTAAGGCGTTGCGTTCAGGTCGCAGTCTCCCCAGGAGGCGTGGTTTCGAATCCCACCTCAGACAGAGCCCATTGAAAGTACCAAGCAATAACAAAGCAAACAAAGTCAAGAGAGCATTACCAGTTGCCAGGATGGCAGAGCGGTCTAAGGCGTTGCGTTCAGGTCGCAGTCTCCCCAGGAGGCGTGGTTTCGAATCCCACCTCAGACAGAGCCCATTGAAAGTACCAAGCAATAACAAAGCAAACAAAGTCAAGAGAGCATTACCAGTTGCCAGGATGGCAGAGCGGTCTAAGGCGTTGCGTTCAGGTCGCAGTCTCCCCAGGAGGCGTGGTTTCGAATCCCACCGAAGACAGTGCCCATTGAAAGTACCAAGCAAGAACAAAGCAAACAAAGTCAAGAGAGCATTACCAAATGCCGGGATGGCAGAACGGTCTACGGCGTTGCGTTCAGGTCGCAGTCACCCCAGGAGGCGTGGGTTCGAATCCCGCCTCAGACAGATCCCATTGAAAGTACCAAGCAATAACAAAGCAAACACAGTCAAGAGAGCATTACCAGTTGCCAGGATGGCAGAGCGGTCTCAGGCGTTGCGTTCAGGTCGCAGTCTCCCCAGGAGGCGTGGTTTCGAATCCCACCTCAGACAGAGCCCATTGAAAGTACCAAGCAATAACAAAGCAAACAAAGTCAAGAGAGCATTACCAGTTGCCAGGATGGCAGAGCGGTCTAAGGCGTTGCGTTCAGGTCGCAGTCTCCCCAGGAGGCGTGGTTTCGAATCCCACCGAAGACAGTGCCCATTGAAAGTACCAAGCAAGAAAAAAGAGAACACATTCAAGAGAGCATTACCAGATGCCAGGATGGCAGAGCGGTCTAAGGCGTTGCGTTCAGGTCGCAGTCTCCCCAGGAGGTGTGGGTTCGAATCCCGCCTCAGACAGAGCCCATTGAAAGTACCAAGCAAGAACAAAGCAAACACAGTCAAGAGAGAGGTACCAGTTGCCAGGATGGCAGAGCGGTCTAAGGCGTTGCGTTCAGGTCGCAGTAACCCCAGGAGGCGTGGGTTCGAATCCTACCTCAGACAGAGCCCATTGATAGTACCAAGCAAGAAAAAAGCAAACACAGTCAAGAGAGCATTACCAGCTGCCAGGATGGCAGAGCGGTCTAAGGCGTCGCATTCAGGTCGCATTCACCCCAGGAGGCGTGGGTTCGAATCCCGCCTCAGACAGAGCCCTTTGAAAGTACCAAGCAAGAACAAAGCAAACACAGTCATGAGAGCATTAACAGGTGCCAGGATGGCAGAGCGGTCTACGGCGTCGCGTTCAGGTCGCATTCACCCCAGGAGGCGTGGGTTTGAATCCCACCTCAGACAGAGCCCATTGAAAGTACCAAGCAATAACAAAGCAAACAAAATCAAGAGAGCATTACCAGTTGCCAGGATGGCAGAGCGGTCTAAGGCGTTGCGTTCAGGTCGCAGTCACCCCAGGAGGCGTGGGTTCGAATCCCACCTCAGACAGAGCCCATTGAAAGTACCAAGCAATAACAAAGCAAACAAAGTCAAGAGAGCATTACCAGTTGCCAGGATGGCAGAGCGGTCTAAGGCGTTGTGTTCAGGTCGCAGTCTCCCCAGGATGCGTGGGTTCGAATCCCGCCTCAGACAGAGCCCATTGAAAGTACCGAGCAAGAACAAAGCAAACACAGTCAAGAGAGCATTACCAGCTGCCAGGATGGCAGAGCGGTCTAAGGCGTCGCGTTCAGGTCGCATTCACCCCAGGAGGCGTGGGTTCGAATCCCGCCTCAGACAGAGCCCTTTGAAAGTACCAAGCAAGAACAAAGCAAACACAGTCATGAGAGCATTAACAGGTGCCAGGATGGCAGAGCGGTCTACGGCGTCGCGTTCAGGTCGCATTCACCCCAGGGGGCGTGGGTTCGAATCCCACCTCAGACAGAGCCCATTGAAAGTACCAAGCAATAACAAAGCAAACAAAGTCAAGAGAGCATTACCAGTTGCCAGGATGGCAGAGCGGTCTAAGGCGTTGCGTTCAGGTCGCAGTCACCCCAGGAGGCGTGGGTTCGAATCCCACCTCAGACAGAGCCCATTGAAAGTACCAAGCAATAACAAAGCAAACAAAGTCAAGAGAGCATTACCAGTTGCCAGGATGGCAGAGCGGTCTAAGGCGTTGCGTTCAGGTCGCAGTCTCCCCAGGAGGCGTGGTTTCGAATCCCACCTCAGACAGAGCCCATTGAAAGTACCAAGCAATAACAAAGCAAACAAAGTCAAGAGAGCATTACCAGTTGCCAGGATGGCAGAGCGGTCTAAGGCGTTGCGTTCAGGTCGCAGTCTCCCCAGGAGGCGTGGTTTCGAATCCCACCTCAGACAGAGCCCATTGAAAGTACCAAGCAATAACAAAGCAAACAAAGTCAAGAGAGCATTACCAGTTGCCAGGATGGCAGAGCGGTCTAAGGCGTTGCGTTCAGGTCGCAGTCTCCCCAGGAGGCGTGGTTTCGAATCCCACCGAAGACAGTGCCCATTGAAAGTACCAAGCAAGAACAAAGCAAACAAAGTCAAGAGAGCATTACCAAATGCCGGGATGGCAGAACGGTCTACGGCGTTGCGTTCAGGTCGCAGTCACCCCAGGAGGCGTGGGTTCGAATCCCGCCTCAGACAGATCCCATTGAAAGTACCAAGCAATAACAAAGCAAACACAGTCAAGAGAGCATTACCAGTTGCCAGGATGGCAGAGCGGTCTAAGGCGTTGCGTTCAGGTCGCAGTCACCCCAGGAGGCGTGGGTTCGAATCCCACCTCAGACAGAGCCCATTGAAAGTACCAAGCAAGAACAAAGCAAACACATTTAAGAGAGCATTACCAGATCCCAGGATGGCAGAGTGGTCTAAGGCGTTGCGTTCAGGTCGCAGTCTCCCCAGGAGGCGTGGGTTCGAATCCCACCTCAGACAGTGCCCATTGAAAGTACCAAGCAAGAACAAAGCAAACACATTCAAGAGAGCATTCCCAGATGCCAGGATGGCAGAGTGGTCTAAGGCGTTGCGTTCAGGTTGCAGTCTCCCCAGGAGGCGTGGGTTCGAATCCCACCTCAGACAGAGCCCATTGAAAGTACCTAGCAAGAAAAAAGCAAACACAGTCAAGAGAGAGGTACCAGTTGCCAGGATGGCAGAGCGGTATAAGGCGTTGCGTTCAGGTCGCAGTCTCCCCAGGAGGCGTGGGTTCGAATCCCACCTCAGACAGAGCCCATGAAAGTACCAAGCAATAACAAAGCAAACACAGTCAAGAGAGCATTACCAGGTGCCAGGATGGCAGAGCGGTCTAAGGCGTTGCGTTCAGGTCGCAGTCACCCCAGGAGGCGTGGGTTCGAATCCCACCTCAGACAGAGCCCATTGAAAGTACCAAGCAAGAACAAAGCAAACACATTCAAGAGAGCATTACCAGATGCCAGGATGGCAGAGTGGTCTAAGGCGTTGCGTTCAGGTCGCAGTCTCCCCAGGAGGCGTGGGTTCGAATCCCACCTCAGACAGTGCCCATTGAAAGTACCAAGCAAGAACAAAGCAAACACATTCAAGAGAGCATTCCCAGATGCCAGGATGGCAGAGTGGTCTAAGGCGTTGCGTTCAGGTTGCAGTCTCCCCAGGAGGCGTGGGTTCGAATCCCACCTCAGACAGAGCCCATTGAAAGTACCTAGCAAGAAAAAAGCAAACACAGTCAAGAGAGAGGTACCAGTTGCCAGGATGGCAGAGCGGTATAAGGCGTTGCGTTCAGGTCGCAGTCTCCCCAGGAGGCGTGGGTTCGAATCCCACCTCAGACAGAGCCCATGAAAGTACCAAGCAATAACAAAGCAAACACAGTCAAGAGAGCATTACCAGGTGCCAGGATGGCAGAGCGGTCTAAGGCGTTGCGTTCAGGTCGCAGTCTCCCCAGGACGCAGGGGTTCGAATCCCACCTCAGACAGAGCCCATTGAAAGTACCAAGCAAGAACAAAGCAAACACAGTCATAAGAGCATTACGAGGTGCCAGGATGGCAGAGCGGTCTGAGGCGTTGCGTTCAGGTCGCAGTCTCCCCAGGAGGCTTGGGTTGAATCCCACCTCAGACAGTGCCCATTGAAAGTCCCAAGCAAGAACAAAGCAAACACAGTCAAGAGAGCATTACCAGATGCCAGGATGGAAGAGCGGTCGAAGGCGTTGCGTTCAGGTCGCAGTCTCCCCAGGAGGCGTGGGTTCGAATCCCACCTCAGACAGATCCCATTGAAAGTCCCAAGCAAGAACAAAGCAAACACAGTCAAGAGAGCATTACCAGATGCCAGGATGGAAGAGCGGTCGAAGGCGTTGCGTTCAGGTCGCAGTCTCCCCAGGAGGCGTGGGTTCGAATCCCACCTCAGACAGATCCCATTGAAAGTACCAAGCAATAACAAAGCAAACACAGTCAAGAGAGCATTACCAGTTGCCAGGATGGCAGAGCGGTCTCAGGCGTTGCGTTCAGGTCGCAGTCTCCCCAGGAGGCGTGGGTTCGAATCCCACCTCAGACAGAGCCCATTGAAAGTACCAAGCAATAACAAAGCAAACAAAGTCAAGAGAGCATTACCAGTTGCCAGGATGGCAGAGCGGTCTAAGGCGTTGCGTTCAGGTCGCAGTCACCCCAGAAGGCGTGGGTTCGAATCCCACCTCAGACAGAGCCCATTGAAAGTACCAAGCAATAACAAAGCAAACAAAGTCAAGAGAGCATTACCAGTTGCCGGGATGGCAGAACGGTCTACGGCGTTGCGTTCAGGTCGCAGTCACCCCAGGAGGCGTGGGTTCCAATCCCGCCTCAGACAGATCCCATTGAAAGTACCAAGCAATAACAAAGCAAACACAGTCAAGAGAGCATTACCAGTTGCCAGGATGGCAGAGCGGTCTCAGGCGTTGCGTTCAGGTCGCAGTCTCCCCAGGAGGCGTGGTTTCGAATCCCACCTCAGACAGAGCCCATTGAAAGTACCAAGCAATAACAAAGCAAACAAAGTCAAGAGAGCATTACCAGTTGCCAGGATGGCAGAGCGGTCTAAGGCGTTGCGTTCAGGTCGCAGTCTCCCCAGGAGGCGTGGTTTCGAATCCCACCGAAGACAGTGCCCATTGAAAGTACCAAGCAAGAACAAAGCAAACACAGTCAAGAGAGCATTACCAAATGCCAGGATGGCAGAGCGGTCGAAGGCGTTGCGTTCAGGTCGCAGTCTCCCCAGGAGGCGTGGGTTCGAATCCCGCCTCTGACAGAGCCCATTGAACGTACCGAGCAAGAAAAAATCAAACACAGTCAAGAGAGCATTACCAGTTGCCAGGATGGCAGAACGGTCTAAGGCGTTGCGTTCAGGTCGCAGTCTCCCCAGGAAGCGTGGGTTCGAATCCCGCCTCTGACAGAGCCCATTGAACGTACCGAGCAAGAAAAAAGCAAACACAGTCAAGAGAGCATTACCAGCTGCCAGGATGGCAGAGCGGTCTAAGGCGTTGCGTTCAGGTCGCAGTCTCCCCAGGAGGCGTGGGTTCGAATCCCGCCTCAGACAGAGCCCATTGAAAGTACCGAGCAAGAACAAAGCAAACACAGTCAAGAGAGCATTACCAGCTGCCAGGATGGCAGAGCGGTCTAAGGCGTCGCATTCAGGTCGCATTCACCCCAGGAGGCGTGGGTTCGAATCCCGCCTCAGACAGAGCCCTTTGAAAGTACCAAGCAAGAACAAAGCAAACACAGTCATGAGAGCATTAACAGGTGCCAGGATGGCAGAGCGGTCTACGGCGTCGCGTTCAGGTCGCATTCACCCCAGGAGGCGTGGGTTTGAATCCCACCTCAGACAGAGCCCATTGAAAGTACCAAGCAATAACAAAGCAAACAAAGTCAAGAGAGCATTACCAGTTGCCAGGATGGCAGAGCGGTCTCAGGCGTTGCGTTCAGGTCGCAGCCTCCCCAGGAGGCGTGGTTTCGAATCCCACCTCAGACAGAGCCCGTTGAAAGTACCAAGCAATAACAAAGCAAACAAAGTCAAGAGAGCATTACCAGTTGCCAGGATGGCAGAGCGGTCTAAGGCGTTGCGTTCAGGTCGCAGTCTCCCCAGGAGGCGTGGGTTCGAATCCCGCCTCTGACAGAGCCCATTGAACGTACCGAGCAAGAAAAAAGAAAACACAGTCAAGAGAGCATTACCAGCTGCCAGGATGGCAGAGCGGTCTAAGGCGTTGCGTTCAGGTCGCAGTCTCCCCAGGAGGCGTGGGTTCGAATCCCGCCTCAGACAGAGCCCATTGAAAGCACCGAGCAAGGACAAAGCAAACACAGTCAAGAGAGAGGTACCAGTTGCCAGGATGGCAGAGTTGTCTAAGGCGTTGCGTTCAGGTCACAGTAACCCCAGGAGGCGTGGGTTCGAATCCCACCTCAGACAGAGCCCATTGATAGTACCAAGCAAGAAAAAAGCAAACACAGTCAAGAGAGAATTACCAGTTGCCAGGATGGCAGAGCGGTCTAAGGCGTTGCGTTCAGGTCGCAGTCTCCCCAGGAGGCGTGGATTCGAATCCCACCTCAGACAGAGCCCATTGAAAGTACGAAGCAATAACAAAGCAAACAAAGTCAAGAGAGCATTACCAGTTGCCAGGATGGCAGAGCGGTCTAAGGCGTTGCGTTCAGGTCGCAGTCTCCCCAGGAGGCATGGGTTCGAATCCCACCTCAGACAGAGCCCATTGAAAGTACCAAGCAATAACAAAGCAAACAAAGTCAAGAGAGCATTACCAGTTGCCAGGATGGCAGAGCGGTCTAAGGCGTTGCGTTCAGGTCGCAGTCTCCCCAGGAGGCGTGGGTTCGAATCCCACCTCAGACAGAGCCCATTGAAAGTACCAAGCAATAACAAAGCAAACACAGTGATGAGAGCATTACCAGGTGCCAGGATGGCAGAGCGGTCTAAGGCGTTGCGTTCAGGTCGCTGCAACCCCAGGAGGCGTGGGTTCGAATCCCACCTCAGACAGAGCCCATTGATAGTACCAAGCAAGAAAAAAGCAAACACAGTCAAGAGAGAATTACCTGTTGCCAGGATGGCAGAGCGGTCTAAGGCGTTGCGTTCAGGTTGCTGCAACCCCAGGAGGCGTGGGTTCGAATCCCACCTCAGACAGAGCCCATTGATAGTACCAAGCAAGAAAAAAGCAAACACAGTCAAGAGAGAATTACCTGTTGCCAGGATGGCAG
Organism: Idiotropiscis lumnitzeri; assembly: GCF_059441095.1. NCBI lineage: Eukaryota > Metazoa > Chordata > Actinopteri > Syngnathiformes > Syngnathidae > Idiotropiscis > Idiotropiscis lumnitzeri. The sequence goes on along the minus strand of NW_028283578.1, from coordinate 901,947 downwards.
AGCGGTCTAAGGCGTTGCGTTCAGGTCGCAGTCTCCCGAGGAGGCGTGGGTTCGAATCCCACCTCAGAAAGAGCCCATTGAAAGTACCAAGCAATAACAAAGCAAACACAGTCAAGAGAGCATTACCAGTTGCCAGGATGGCAGAGCGGTCTAAGGCGTTGCGTTCAGGTCGCAGTCTCCCCAGGAGGCGTGGGTTCGAATCCCACCTCAGACAGAGCCCATTGAAAGTACCAAGCAATAACAAAGCAAACAAAGTCAAGAGAGCATTACCAGTTCCCAGGATGGCAGAGCGGTCTAAGGCGTTGCGTTTAGGTCGCAGTCTCCCCAGGAGGCGTGGTTTCGAATCCCACCTCAGACAGAGCCCATTGAAAGTACCAAGAAATAACAAAGCAAACACAGTCAAGAGAGAATTACCAGTTGCCAGGATGGCAGAGCGGTCTAAGGCGTTGCGTTCAGGTCGCAGTCTCCCCAGGAGGCGTGGGTTCGAATCCCACCTCAGACAGAGCCCATTGAAAGTACCAAGCAATAACAAAGCAAACACAGTCAAGAGAGAATTACAAGTTGCCAGGATGGCAGAGCGGTCTAAGGCGTTGCGTTCAGGTCGCAGTAACCCCAGGAGGCGTGGGTTCGAATCCCACCTCAGACAGAGCCCATTGAAAGTACCAAGCAATAACAAAGCAAACACAGTCAAGAGAGCATTACTAGGTGCCAGGATGGCAGAGCGGTCTAAGGCGTTGCGTTCAGGTCGCAGTCACCCCAGGAGGCGTGGGTTCGAATCCCACCTCAGACAGAGCCCATTGAAAGTACCAAGCAATAACAAAGCAAACACATTCAAGAGAGCATTACCAGATGCCTGGATGGCAGAGTGGTCTAAGGCGTTGCGTTCAGGTCGCAGTCTCCCCAGGAGGCGTGGGTTCGAATCCCGCCTCAGACAGTGCCCATTGAAAGTACCAAGCAAGAACAAAGCAAACACATTCAAGAGAGCATTACCAGATGCCAGGATGGCAGAGCGGTCTAAGGCGTTGCGTTCAGGTCGCAGTCTCCCCAGGAGGCGTGGGTTCGAATCCCGCCTCAGACAGAGCCCATTGAAAGTACCAAGCAAGAACAAAGCAAACACAGTCAAGAGAGAGGTACCATTTGCCAGGATGGCAGAGCGGTCTAAGGCGTTGCGTTCAGGTCGCAGTCTCCCCAGGAGGCGTGGGTTCGAATCCCGCCTCAGACAGAGCCCATTGAAAGTACAAAGCAAGAACAAAGCAAACACAGTCAAGAGAGCATTACCAGTTGCCAGGATGCCAGAGCGGTCTAAGGCGTTGCGTTCAGGTCGCAGTAACCCCAGGAGGCGTGGGTTCGAATCCCACCTCAGACAGAGCCCATTGAAAGTACCAAGCAATAACAAAGCAAACACAGTCAAGAGAGCATTACCAGGTGCCAGGATGGCAGTGTGTTCTAAGGCGTTGCGTTCAGGTCGCAGTCACCCCAGGAGGCGTGGGTTCGAATCCCACCTCAGACAGAGCCCATTGAGAGTACCAAGCAAGAACAAAGCAAACACAGTCAAGAGAGCATTACCAGTTGCCAGGATGGCAGAGCGGTCTAAGGCGTTGCGTTCAGGTCGCAGTAACCCCAGGAGGCGTGGGTTCGAATCCCACCTCAGACAGAGCCCATTGAGAGTACCAAGCAAGAAAAAAGCAAACACAGTCAAGAGAGCATTACCAGGTGCCAGGATGGCAGTGTGTTCTAAGGCGTTGCGTTCAGGTCGCAGTCACCCCAGGAGGCGTGGGTTCGAATCCCACCTCTGACAGAGCCCATTGAAAGTACCAAGCAAGAACAAAGCAAACACAGTCAAGAGAGAGGTACCAGTTGCCAGGATGGCAGAGCGGTCTAAGGCGTTGCGTTCAGGTCGCAGTAACCCCAGGAGGCGTGGGTTCGAATACCACCTCAGACAGAGCCCATTGATAGTACCAAGCAAGAAAAAAGAGAACACATTCAAGAGAGCATTACCAGATGCCAGGATGGCAGAGTGGTCTAAGGCGTTGCGTTCAGGTCGCAGTCTCCCCAGGAGGCGTGGGTTCGAATCCCACCTCAGACAGAGCCCATTGATAGTACCAAGCAAGAAAAAAGAGAACACATTCAAGAGAGCATTACCAGATGCCAGGATGGCAGAGCGGTCTAAGGAGTTGCGCTCAGGTCGCAGACTCCCCAGGAGGCGTGGGTTCGAATCCCGCATCAGACAGAGCCCATTGAAAGTACCAAGCAAGAACAAAGCAAACACAGTCAAGAGAGAGGTACCAGTTGCCAGGATGGCAGAGCGGTCTAAGGCGTTGCGTTCAGGTCGCAGTAACCCCAGGAGGCGTGGGTTCGAATCCCACCTCAGACAGAGGCCATTGATAGTAGCAAGCAAGAAAAAAGCAAACACAGTCAAGAGAGAATTACCAGTTGCCAAGATGGCAGAGCGGTCTAAGGCGTTGCGTTCAGGTCGCAGTCTCCCCAGGAGGCGTGGGTTCGAATCCCACCTCAGACAGAGCCCATTGAAAGTACCAAGCAATAACAAAGCAAACACAGTCAAGAGAGCATTACCAGTTGCCAGGATGGGAGAGCGGTCTAAGGCGTTGCGTTCAGGTCGCAGTCTCCCCAGGAGGCGTGGGTTCGAATCCCACCTCAGACAGAGCCCATTGAAAGTACCAAGCAATAACAAAACAAACAAAGTCAAGAGAGCATTATCAGTTGCCAGGATGGCAGAGCGGTCTAAGGCGTTGCGTTCAGGTCGCAGTCTCCCCAGGAGGCGTGGGTTCGAATCCCACCTCAGACAGTGCGTATTGAAAGTACCAAGCAAGAACAAAGCAAACACAGTCAAGAGAGCATTACCAGATGCCAGGATGGCAGAGCGGTCTAAGGCGTTGCGTTCAGGTTGCAGTCTCCCCAGGAGGCGTGGGTTGAATCCCACCTCAGACAGTGCCCATTGAAAGTACCAAGCAAGAACAAAGCAAACACATTCAAGAGAGCATTACCAGATGCCAGGATGGCAGAGCGGTCTAAGGCGTTGCGTTCAGGTCGCAGTCTCCCCAGGAGGCGTGGTTTCGAATCCCACCTCAGACAGTGCCCATTGAAAGTACCAATCAAGAACAAAGCAAACACAGTCAAGAGAGCATTACCAGATGCCAGGATGGCAGAGCGGTCGAAGGCGTTGCGTTCAGGTCGCAGTCTCCCCAGGAGGCGTGGGTTCGAATCCCACCTCAGACAGATCCCATTGAAAGTACCAAGCAATAACAAAGCAAACACAGTCAAGAGAGCATTACCAGTTGCCAGGATGGCAGAGCGGTCTCAGGCGTTGCGTTCAGGTCGCAGCCTCCCCAGGAGGCGTGGTTTCGAATCCCACCTCAGACAGAGCCCATTGAAAGTACCAAGCAATAACAAAGCAAACAAAGTCAAGAGAGCATTACCAGTTGCCAGGATGGCAGAGCGGTCTAAGGCGTTGCGTTCAGGTCGCAGTCTCCCCAGGAGGCGTGGGTTCGAATCCCGCCTCAGACAGAGCCCATTGAACGTACCAAGCAAGAAAAAAGCAAACACAGTCAAGAGAGCATTACCAGTTGCCAGGATGGCAGAGCGGTCTCAGGCGTTGCGTTCAGGTCGCAGTCTCCCCAGGAGGCGTGGGTTCGAATCCCGCCTCTGACAGAGCCCATTGAACGTACCGAGCAAGAAAAAAGAAAACACAGTCAAGAGAGCATTACCAGCTGCCAGGATGGCAGAGCGGTCTAAGGCGTTGCGTTCAGGTCGCAGTCTCCCCAGGAGGCGTGGGTTCGAATCCCGCCTCAGACAGAGCCCATTGAAAGTACCGAGCAAGAACAAAGCAAACACAGTCAAGAGAGAGGTACCAGTTGCCAGGATGGCAGAGTTGTCTAAGGCGTTGCGTTCAGGTCACAGTAACCCCAGGAGGCGTGGGTTCGAATCCCACCTCAGACAGAGCCCATTGATAGTACCAAGCAAGAAAAAAGCAAACACAGTCAAGAGAGAATTACCAGTTGCCAGGATGGCAGAGCGGTCTAAGGCGTTGCGTTCAGGTCGCAGTCTCCCCAGGAGGCGTGGATTCGAATCCCACCTCAGACAGAGCCCATTGAAAGTACGAAGCAATAACAAAGCAAACACAGTCAAGAGAGCATTACCAGTTGCCAGGATGGCAGAGCGGTCTAAGGCGTTGCGTTCAGGTCGCAGTCTCCCCAGGAGGCATGGGTTCGAATCCCACCTCAGACAGAGCCCATTGAAAGTACCAAGCAATAACAAAGCAAACAAAGTCAAGAGAGCATTACCAGTTGCCAGGATGGCAGAGCGGTCTAAGGCGTTGCGTTCAGGTCGCAGTCTCCCCAGGAGGCGTGGGTTCGAATCCCACCTCAGACAGAGCCCATTGAAAGTACCAAGCAATAACAAAGCAAACACAGTGATGAGAGCATTACCAGGTGCCAGGATGGCAGAGCGGTCTAAGGCGTTGCGTTCAGGTCGCAGTCTCCCCAGGACGCAGGGGTTCGAATCCCACCTCAGACAGAGCCCATTGAAAGTACCAAGCAATAACAAAGCAAACACAGTCAAGAGAGAATTACAAGTTGCCAGGATGGCAGAGCGGTCTAAGGCGTTGCGTTCAGGTCGCAGTAACCCCAGGAGGCGTGGGTTCGAATCCCACCTCAGACAGAGCCCATTGAAAGTACCAAGCAATAACAAAGCAAACACAGTCAAGAGAGCATTACTAGGTGCCAGGATGGCAGAGCGGTCTAAGGCGTTGCGTTCAGGTCGCAGTCACCCCAGGAGGCGTGGGTTCGAATCCCACCTCAGACAGAGCCCATTGAAAGTACCAAGCAATAACAAAGCAAACACATTCAAGAGAGCATTACCAGATGCCTGGATGGCAGAGTGGTCTAAGGCGTTGCGTTCAGGTCGCAGTCTCCCCAGGAGGCGTGGGTTCGAATCCCGCCTCAGACAGTGCCCATTGAAAGTACCAAGCAAGAACAAAGCAAACACATTCAAGAGAGCATTACCAGATGCCAGGATGGCAGAGCGGTCTAAGGCGTTGCGTTCAGGTCGCAGTCTCCCCAGGAGGCGTGGGTTCGAATCCCGCCTCAGACAGAGCCCATTGAAAGTACCAAGCAAGAACAAAGCAAACACAGTCAAGAGAGAGGTACCATTTGCCAGGATGGCAGAGCGGTCTAAGGCGTTGCGTTCAGGTCGCAGTCTCCCCAGGAGGCGTGGGTTCGAATCCCGCCTCAGACAGAGCCCATTGAAAGTACAAAGCAAGAACAAAGCAAACACAGTCAAGAGAGCATTACCAGTTGCCAGGATGCCAGAGCGGTCTAAGGCGTTGCGTTCAGGTCGCAGTAACCCCAGGAGGCGTGGGTTCGAATCCCACCTCAGACAGAGCCCATTGAAAGTACCAAGCAATAACAAAGCAAACACAGTCAAGAGAGCATTACCAGGTGCCAGGATGGCAGTGTGTTCTAAGGCGTTGCGTTCAGGTCGCAGTCACCCCAGGAGGCGTGGGTTCGAATCCCACCTCAGACAGAGCCCATTGAGAGTACCAAGCAAGAACAAAGCAAACACAGTCAAGAGAGCATTACCAGTTGCCAGGATGGCAGAGCGGTCTAAGGCGTTGCGTTCAGGTCGCAGTAACCCCAGGAGGCGTGGGTTCGAATCCCACCTCAGACAGAGCCCATTGAGAGTACCAAGCAAGAAAAAAGCAAACACAGTCAAGAGAGCATTACCAGGTGCCAGGATGGCAGTGTGTTCTAAGGCGTTGCGTTCAGGTCGCAGTCACCCCAGGAGGCGTGGGTTCGAATCCCACCTCTGACAGAGCCCATTGAAAGTACCAAGCAAGAACAAAGCAAACACAGTCAAGAGAGAGGTACCAGTTGCCAGGATGGCAGAGCGGTCTAAGGCGTTGCGTTCAGGTCGCAGTAACCCCAGGAGGCGTGGGTTCGAATCCCACCTCAGACAGAGCCCATTGATAGTACCAAGCAAGAAAAAAGAGAACACATTCAAGAGAGCATTACCAGATGCCAGGATGGCAGAGTGGTCTAAGGCGTTGCGTTCAGGTCGCAGTCTCCCCAGGAGGCGTGGGTTCGAATCCCACCTCAGACAGAGCCCATTGATAGTACCAAGCAAGAAAAAAGAGAACACATTCAAGAGAGCATTACCAGATGCCAGGATGGCAGAGCGGTCTAAGGAGTTGCGCTCAGGTCGCAGACTCCCCAGGAGGCGTGGGTTCGAATCCCGCATCAGACAGAGCCCATTGAAAGTACCAAGCAAGAACAAAGCAAACACAGTCAAGAGAGAGGTACCAGTTGCCAGGATGGCAGAGCGGTCTAAGGCGTTGCGTTCAGGTCGCAGTAACCCCAGGAGGCGTGGGTTCGAATCCCACCTCAGACAGAGGCCATTGATAGTAGCAAGCAAGAAAAAAGCAAACACAGTCAAGAGAGAATTACCAGTTGCCAAGATGGCAGAGCGGTCTAAGGCGTTGCGTTCAGGTCGCAGTCTCCCCAGGAGGCGTGGGTTCGAATCCCACCTCAGACAGAGCCCATTGAAAGTACCAAGCAATAACAAAGCAAACACAGTCAAGAGAGCATTACCAGTTGCCAGGATGGGAGAGCGGTCTAAGGCGTTGCGTTCAGGTCGCAGTCTCCCCAGGAGGCGTGGGTTCGAATCCCACCTCAGACAGAGCCCATTGAAAGTACCAAGCAATAACAAAACAAACAAAGTCAAGAGAGCATTATCAGTTGCCAGGATGGCAGAGCGGTCTAAGGCGTTGCGTTCAGGTCGCAGTCTCCCCAGGAGGCGTGGGTTCGAATCCCACCTCAGACAGTGCGTATTGAAAGTACCAAGCAAGAACAAAGCAAACACAGTCAAGAGAGCATTACCAGATGCCAGGATGGCAGAGCGGTCTAAGGCGTTGCGTTCAGGTTGCAGTCTCCCCAGGAGGCGTGGGTTGAATCCCACCTCAGACAGTGCCCATTGAAAGTACCAAGCAAGAACAAAGCAAACACATTCAAGAGAGCATTACCAGATGCCAGGATGGCAGAGCGGTCTAAGGCGTTGCGTTCAGGTCGCAGTCTCCCCAGGAGGCGTGGTTTCGAATCCCACCTCAGACAGTGCCCATTGAAAGTACCAATCAAGAACAAAGCAAACACAGTCAAGAGAGCATTACCAGATGCCAGGATGGCAGAGCGGTCGAAGGCGTTGCGTTCAGGTCGCAGTCTCCCCAGGAGGCGTGGGTTCGAATCCCACCTCAGACAGATCCCATTGAAAGTACCAAGCAATAACAAAGCAAACACAGTCAAGAGAGCATTACCAGTTGCCAGGATGGCAGAGCGGTCTCAGGCGTTGCGTTCAGGTCGCAGCCTCCCCAGGAGGCGTGGTTTCGAATCCCACCTCAGACAGAGCCCATTGAAAGTACCAAGCAATAACAAAGCAAACAAAGTCAAGAGAGCATTACCAGTTGCCAGGATGGCAGAGCGGTCTAAGGCGTTGCGTTCAGGTCGCAGTCTCCCCAGGAGGCGTGGGTTCGAATCCCGCCTCAGACAGAGCCCATTGAACGTACCAAGCAAGAAAAAAGCAAACACAGTCAAGAGAGCATTACCAGTTGCCAGGATGGCAGAGCGGTCTCAGGCGTTGCGTTCAGGTCGCAGTCTCCCCAGGAGGCGTGGGTTCGAATCCCGCCTCTGACAGAGCCCATTGAACGTACCGAGCAAGAAAAAAGAAAACACAGTCAAGAGAGCATTACCAGCTGCCAGGATGGCAGAGCGGTCTAAGGCGTTGCGTTCAGGTCGCAGTCTCCCCAGGAGGCGTGGGTTCGAATCCCGCCTCAGACAGAGCCCATTGAAAGTACCGAGCAAGAACAAAGCAAACACAGTCAAGAGAGAGGTACCAGTTGCCAGGATGGCAGAGTTGTCTAAGGCGTTGCGTTCAGGTCACAGTAACCCCAGGAGGCGTGGGTTCGAATCCCACCTCAGACAGAGCCCATTGATAGTACCAAGCAAGAAAAAAGCAAACACAGTCAAGAGAGAATTACCAGTTGCCAGGATGGCAGAGCGGTCTAAGGCGTTGCGTTCAGGTCGCAGTCTCCCCAGGAGGCGTGGATTCGAATCCCACCTCAGACAGAGCCCATTGAAAGTACGAAGCAATAACAAAGCAAACACAGTCAAGAGAGCATTACCAGTTGCCAGGATGGCAGAGCGGTCTAAGGCGTTGCGTTCAGGTCGCAGTCTCCCCAGGAGGCATGGGTTCGAATCCCACCTCAGACAGAGCCCATTGAAAGTACCAAGCAATAACAAAGCAAACAAAGTCAAGAGAGCATTACCAGTTGCCAGGATGGCAGAGCGGTCTAAGGCGTTGCGTTCAGGTCGCAGTCTCCCCAGGAGGCGTGGGTTCGAATCCCACCTCAGACAGAGCCCATTGAAAGTACCAAGCAATAACAAAGCAAACACAGTGATGAGAGCATTACCAGGTGCCAGGATGGCAGAGCGGTCTAAGGCGTTGCGTTCAGGTCGCAGTCTCCCCAGGACGCAGGGGTTCGAATCCCACCTCAGACAGAGCCCATTGAAAGTACCAAGCAAGAACAAAGCAAACACAGTGATGAGAGCATTACCAGTTGCCAGGATGGCAGAGCGTTCTAAGGCATTGCGTTCAGGTCGCAGTCTCCCCAGGACACGTGGGTTCGAATCCCACTTCAGACAGAGCCCATTGAAAGTACCAGCAAGAACAAAGCAAACACATTCAAGAGAGCATTACCAGGTGCCAGGATGGCAGAGTGGTCAAAGACGCTGCGTTCTGGTCGCAGTCTCCCCAGGAGGTGTGGGTTCGAATCCCGGCTCAGACAGAGCCCATTGAAAGTACCAAGCAATTACAAAGCAAACACAGTCAAGAGAGCATTACCAGTTGCCAGGATGGGAGAGCGGTCTAAGGCGTTGCGTTCAGGTCGCAGTCTCCCGAGGAGGCGTGGGTTCGAATCCCAAGAACAAAGCAAACACATTCAAGAGAGCATTACCAGATGCCAGGATGGCAGAGTGGTCTAAGGCGTTGCGTTCAGGTCGCAGTCTTCCCAGGAGGCGTGGGTTCGAATCCCGCCTCAGACAGAGCCCATTGAAAGTACCAAGCAATAACAAAGCAAACAAAGTCAAGAGAGCATTACCAGTTGCCAGGATGGCAGAGCGGTCTAAGGCGTTGCGTTCAGGTCGCAGTCTCCCCAGGAGGCGTGGGTTCGAATCCCAAGAACAAAGGAAACACAGTCAAGAGAGAGGTACCAGTTGCCAGGATGGCAGAGCGGTCTAAGGCGTTGCGTTCAGGTTGCTGCAACCCCAGGAGGCGTGGGTTCGAATCCCACCTCAGACAGAGCCCATTGATAGTACCAAGCAAGAAAAAAGCAAACACAGTCAAGAGAGAATTACCTGTTGCCAGGATGGCAGAGCGGTCTAAGGCGTTGCGTTCAGGTCGCAGTCTCCCGAGGAGGCATGGGTTCGAATCCCACCTCAGAAAGAGCCCATTGAAAGTACCAAGCAATAACAAAGCAAACACAGTCAAGAGAGCATTACCAGTTGCCAGGATGGCAGAGCGGTCTAAGGCGTTGCGTTCAGGTCGCAGTCTCCCCAGGAGGCGTGGGTTCGAATCCCGCCTCAGACAGAGTCCATTGAAAGTACCAAGCAATAACAAAGCAAACAAAGTCAAGAGAGCATTACCAGTTGCCAGGATGGCAGAGCGGTCTAAGGCGTTGCGTTCAGGTCGCAGTCTCCCCAGGAGGCGTGGGTTCGAATCCCAAGAACAAAGGAAACACAGTCAAGAGAGAGGTACCAGTTGCCAGGATGGCAGAGCGGTCTAAGGCGTTGCGTTCAGGTTGCTGCAACCCCAGGAGGCGTGGGTTCGAATCCCACCTCAGACAGAGCCCATTGATAGTACCAAGCAAGAAAAAAGCAAACACAGTCAAGAGAGAATTACCTGTTGCCAGGATGGCAGAGCGGTCTAAGGCGTTGCGTTCAGGTCGCAGTCTCCCGAGGAGGATTGGGTTCGAATCCCACCTCAGAGAGAGCCCATTGAAAGTACCAAGCAATAACAAAGCAAACACAGTCAAGAGAGCATTACCAGTTGCCAGGATGGCAGAGCGGTCTAAGGCGTTGCGTTCAGGTCGCAGTCTCCCCAGGAGGCGTGGGTTCGAATCCCACCTCAGACAGAGCCCATTGAAAGTACCAAGCAATAACAAAGCAAACAAAGTCAAGAGAGCATTACCAGTTGCCAGGATGGCAGAGTGGTCTAAGGCGTTGCGTTCAGGTCGCAGACTCCCCAGGAGGCGTGGGTTCGAATCCCGCCTCAGACAGAGCCCATTGAAAGTACCAAGCAAGAACAAAGCAAACACAGTCAAGAGAGAGGTACCAGTTGCCAGGATGGCAGAGCGGTCTAAGGCGTTGCGTTCAGGTCGCAGTAACCCCAGGAGGCGTGGGTTCGAATCCCACCTCAGACAGAGGCCATTGATAGTAGCAAGCAAGAAAAAAGCAAACACAGTCAAGAGAGAATTACCAGTTGCCAAGATGGCAGAGCGGTCTAAGGCGTTGCGTTCAGGTCGCAGTCTCCCCAGGAGGCGTGGGTTCGAATCCCACCTCAGACAGAGCCCATTGAAAGTACCAAGCAATAACAAAGCAAACACAGTCAAGAGAGCATTACCAGTTGCCAGGATGGGAGAGCGGTCTAAGGCGTTGCGTTCAGGTCGCAGTCTCCCCAGGAGGCGTGGGTTCGAATCCCACCTCAGACAGAGCCCATTGAAAGTACCAAGCAATAACAAAACAAACAAAGTCAAGAGAGCATTATCAGTTGCCAGGATGGCAGAGCGGTCTAAGGCGTTGCGTTCAGATCGCAGTCTCCCCAGTAGGCGTGGGTTCGAATCCCGCCTCAGACATTGCCCATTGAAAGTACCAAGCAAGAACAAAGCAAACACATTCAAGAGAGCATTACCAGCTGCCAGGATGGCAGAGCGGTCTAAGGCGTTGCGTTCAGATCGCAGTCTCCCCAGGAGGCGTGGTTTCGAATCCCGCCTCAGACAGTGCCCATTGAAAGTACCAAGCAATAATAAAGCAAACACAGTCAAGAGAGCATTACCAGTTGCCAGGATGGCAGAGCGGTCTAAGGCGTTGCGTTCAGGTCGCAGTCTCCCCAGGAGGCGTGGGTTCGAATCCCACCTCAGACAGTGCGTATTGAAAGTACCAAGCAAGAACAAAGCAAACACAGTCAAGAGAGCATTACCAGATGCCAGGATGGCAGAGCGGTCTAAGGCGTTGCGTTCAGGTTGCAGTCTCCCCAGGAGGCGTGGGTTGAATCCCACCTCAGACAGTGCCCATTGAAAGTACCAAGCAAGAACAAAGCAAACACATTCAAGAGAGCATTACCAGATGCCAGGATGGCAGAGCGGTCTAAGGCGTTGCGTTCAGGTCGCAGTCTCCCCAGGAGGCGGGGTTTCGAATCCCACCTCAGACAGTGCCCATTGAAAGTACCAATCAAGAACAAAGCAAACACAGTCAAGAGAGCATTACCAGATGCCAGGATGGCAGAGCGGTCGAAGGCGTTGCGTTCAGGTCGCAGTCTCCCCAGGAGGCGTGGGTTCGAATCCCACCTCAGACAGATCCCATTGAAAGTACCAAGCAATAACAAAGCAAACACAGTCAAGAGAGCATTACCAGTTGCCAGGATGGCAGAGCGGTCTCAGGCGTTGCGTTCAGGTCGCAGCCTCCCCAGGAGGCGTGGTTTCGAATCCCACCTCAGACAGAGCCCATTGAAAGTACCAAGCAATAACAAAGCAAACAAAGTCAAGAGAGCATTACCAGTTGCCAGGATCGCAGAGCGGTCTAAGGCGTTGCGTTCAGGTCGCAGTCTCCCCAGGAGGCGTGGGTTCGAATCCCACCTCAGACAGAGCCCATTGAAAGTACCAAGCAATAACAAAGCAAGCACAGTCAAGAGAGCATTACCAGTTGCCAGGATGGGAGAGCGGTCTAAGGCGTTGCGTTCAGGTCGCAGTCTCCCCAGGAGGCGTGGGTTCGAATCCCACCTCAGACAGAGCCCATTGAAAGTACCAAGCAATAACAAAACAAACAAAGTCAAGAGAGCATTATCAGTTGCCAGGATGGCAGAGCGGTCTAAGGCGTTGCGTTCAGATCGCAGTCTCCCCAGTAGGCGTGGGTTCGAATCCCGCCTCAGACATTGCCCATTGAAAGTACCAAGCAAGAACAAAGCAAACACATTCAAGAGAGCATTACCAGCTGCCAGGATGGCAGAGCGGTCTAAGGCGTTGCGTTCAGATCGCAGTCTTCCCAGGAGGCGTGGTTTCGAATCCCGCCTCAGACAGTGCCCATTGAAAGTACCAAGCAATAATAAAGCAAACACAGTCAAGAGAGCATTACCAGTTGCCAGGATGGCAGAGCGGTCTAAGGCGTTGCGTTCAGGTCGCAGTCTCCCCAGGAGGCGTGGGTTCGAATCCCACCTCAGACAGTGCGTATTGAAAGTACCAAGCAAGAACAAAGCAAACACAGTCAAGAGAGCATTACCAGATGCCAGGATGGCAGAGCGGTCTAAGGCGTTGCGTTCAGGTTGCAGTCTCCCCAGGAGGCGTGGGTTGAATCCCACCTCAGACAGTGCCCATTGAAAGTACCAAGCAAGAACAAAGCAAACACATTCAAGAGAGCATTACCAGATGCCAGGATGGCAGAGCGGTCTAAGGCGTTGCGTTCAGGTCGCAGTCTCCCCAGGAGGCGTGGTTTCGAATCCCACCTCAGACAGTGCCCATTGAAAGTACCAATCAAGAACAAAGCAAACACAGTCAAGAGAGCATTACCAGATGCCAGGATGGCAGAGCGGTCGAAGGCGTTGCGTTCAGGTCGCAGTCTCCCCAGGAGGTGTGGGTTCGAATCCCACCTCAGACAGATCCCATTGAAAGTACCAAGCAATAACAAAGCAAACACAGTCAAGAGAGCATTACCAGTTGCCAGGATGGCAGAGCGGTCTCAGGCGTTGCGTTCAGGTCGCAGCCTCCCCAGGAGGCGTGGTTTCGAATCCCACCTCAGACAGAGCCCATTGAAAGTACCAAGCAATAACAAAGCAAACAAAGTCAAGAGAGCATTACCAGTTGCCAGGATGGCAGAGCGGTCTGAGGCGTTGCGTTCAGGTCGCAGTCTCCCCAGGAGGCGTGGGTTCGAATCCCGCGTCAGACAGAGCCCATTGAACGTACCAAGCAAGAAAAAAGCAAACACAGTCAAGAGAGCATTACCAGTTGCCAGGATGGCAGAGCGGTCTCAGGCGTTTCGTTCAGGTCGCAGTCTCCCCAGGAGGCGTGGGTTCGAATCCCGCCTCTGACAGAGCCCATTGAACGTACCAAGCAAGAAAAAAGAAAACACAGTCAAGAGAGCATTACCAGCTGCCAGGATGGCAGAGCGGTCTAAGGCGTTGCGTTCAGGTCGCAGTCTCCCCAGGAGGCGTGGGTTCGAATCCCGCCTCAGACAGAGCCCATTGAAAGTACCGAGCAAGAACAAAGCAAACACAGTCAAGAGAGAGGTACCAGTTGCCAGGATGGCAGAGTTGTCTAAGGCGTTGCGTTCAGGTCACAGTAACCCCAGGAGGCGTGGGTTCGAATCCCACCTCAGACAGAGCCCATTGATAGTACCAAGCAAGAAAAAAGCAAACACAGTCAAGAGAGAATTACCAGTTGCCAGGATGGCAGAGCGGTCTAAGGCGTTGCGTTCAGGTCGCAGTCTCCCCAGGAGGCGTGGATTCGAATCCCACCTCAGACAGAGCCCATTGAAAGTACGAAGCAATAACAAAGCAAACACAGTCAAGAGAGCATTACCAGTTGCCAGGATGGCAGAGCGGTCTAAGGCGTTGCGTTCAGGTCGCAGTCTCCCCAGGAGGCATGGGTTCGAATCCCACCTCAGACAGAGCCCATTGAAAGTACCAAGCAATAACAAAGCAAACAAAGTCAAGAGAGCATTACCAGTTGCCAGGATGGCAGAGCGGTCTAAGGCGTTGCGTTCAGGTCGCAGTCTCCCCAGGAGGCGTGGGTTCGAATCCCACCTCAGACAGAGCCCATTGAAAGTACCAAGCAATAACAAAGCAAACACAGTGATGAGAGCATTACCAGGTGCCAGGATGGCAGAGCGGTCTAAGGCGTTGCGTTCAGGTCGCAGTCTCCCCAGGACGCAGGGGTTCGAATCCCACCTCAGACAGAGCCCATTGAAAGTACCAAGCAAGAACAAAGCAAACACAGTGATGAGAGCATTACCAGTTGCCAGGATGGCAGAGCGTTCTAAGGCGTTGCGTTCAGGTCGCAGTCTCCCCAGGACACGTGGGTTCGAATCCCACTTCAGACAGAGCCCATTGAAAGTACCAGCAAGAACAAAGCAAACACATTCAAGAGAGGATTACCAGGTGCCAGGATGGCAGAGTGGTCAAAGACGCTGCGTTCAGGTCGCAGTCTCCCCAGGAGGTGTGGGTTCGAATCCCGGCTCAGACAGAGCCCATTGAAAGTACCAAGCAATTCCAAAGCAAACACAGTCAAGAGAGCATTACCAGTTGCCAGGATGGGAGAGCGGTCTAAGGCGTTGCGTTCAGGTCGCAGTCTCCCGAGGAGGCGTGGGTTCGAATCCCAAGAACAAAGCAAACACATTCAAGAGAGCATTACCAGATGCCAGGATGGCAGAGTGGTCTAAGGCGTTACGTTCAGGTCGCAGTCTCCCCAGGACGCAGGGGTTCGAATCCCAACTCAGACAGAGCCCATTGAAAGTACCAAGCAAGAACAAAGCAAACACAGTCATAAGAGCATTACGAGGTGCGAGGATGGCAGAGCGGTCTAAGGCGTTGCGTTCAGGTTGCAGTCTCCCCAGGAGGCGTGGGTTGAATCCCACCTCAGACAGTGCCCATTGAAAGTACCAAGCAAGAACAAAGCAAACACATTCAAGAGAGCATTACCAGATGCCAGGATGGCAGAGCGGTCTAAGGCGTTGCGTTCAGGTCGCAGTCTCCCCAGGAGGCGTGGGTTCGAATCCCACCTCAGACAGTGCGTATTGAAAGTACCAAGCAAGAACAAAGCAAACACAGTCAAGAGAGCATTACCAGATGCCAGGATGGCAGAGCGGTCTAAGGCGTTGCGTTCAGGTTGCAGTCTCCCCAGGAGGCGTGGGTTGAATCCCACCTCAGACAGTGCCCATTGAAAGTACCAAGCAAGAACAAAGCAAACACATTCAAGAGAGCATTACCAGATGCCAGGATGGCAGAGCGGTCTAAGGCGTTGCGTTCAGGTCGCAGTCTCCCCAGGAGGCGTGGGTTCGTATCCCACCTCAGACAGAGCCCATTGAAAGTACCTAGCAAGAAAAAAGCAAACACAGTCAAGAGAGAGGTACCAGTTGCCAGGATGGCAGAGCGGTCTAAGGCGTTGCGTTCAGGTCGCAGTCTCCCCAGGAGGCGTGGGTTCGAATCCCACCTCAGACAGAGCCCATTGAAAGTACCAAGCAATAACAAAGCAAACACAGTCAAGAGAGCATTACCAGATGCCAGGATGGCAGAGCGGTCTAAGGCGTTACGTTCAGGTCGCAGTCTCCCCAGGACGCAGGGGTTCGAATCCCAACTCAGACAGAGCCCATTGAAAGTACCAAGCAAGAACAAAGCAAACACAGTCATAAGAGCATTACGAGGTGCGAGGATGGCAGAGCGGTCTAAGGCGTTGCGTTCAGGTTGCAGTCTCCCCAGGAGGCGTGGGTTGAATCCCACTCAGACAGTGCCCATTGAAAGTACCAAGCAAGAACAAAGCAAACACATTCAAGAGAGCATTACCAGATGCCAGGATGGCAGAGCGGTCTAAGGCGTTGCGTTCAGGTCGCAGTCTCCCCAGGAGGCGTGGTTTCGAATCCCACCTCAGACAGTGCCCATTGAAAGTACCAAGCAAGAACAAAGCAAACACAGTCAAGAGAGCATTACCAGATGCCAGGATGGCAGAGCGGTCGAAGGCGTTGCGTTCAGGTCGCAGTCTCCCCAGGAGGCGTGGGTTCGAATCCCACCTCAGACAGATCCCATTGAAAGTACCAAGCAATAACAAAGCAAACACAGTCAAGAGAGCATTACCAGTTGCCAGGATGGCAGAGCGGTCTCAGGCGTTGCGTTCAGGTCGCAGCCTCCCCAGGAGGCGTGGTTTCGAATCCCACCTCAGACAGAGCCCATTGAAAGTACCAAGCAATAACAAAGCAAACAAAGTCAAGAGAGCAATACCAGTTGCCAGGATGGCAGAGCGGTCTAAGGCGTTGCGTTCAGGTCGCAGTCTCCCCAGGAGGCGTGGGTTTGAATCCCGCCTCAGACAGAGCCCATTGAACGTACCAAGCAAGAAAAAAGCAAACACAGTCAAGAGAGCATTACCAGTTGCCAGGATGGCAGAGCGGTCTAAGGCGTTGCGTTCAGGTCGCAGTCTCCCCAGGAGGCGTGGGTTCGAATCCCGCCTCTGACAGAGCCCATTGAACGTACCGAGCAAGAAAAAAGCAAACACAGTCAAGAGAGCATTACCAGCTGCCAGGATGGCAGAGTGGTCTAAGGCGTTGCGTTCAGGTCGCAGTCTCCCCAGGAGGCGTGGGTTCGAATCCCGCCTCAGACAGAGCCCATTGAAAGTACCGAGCAAGAACAAAGCAAACACAGTCAAGAGAGCATTACCAGCTGCCAGGATGGCAGAGCGGTCTAAGGCGTCGCGTTCAGGTCGCATTCACCCCAGGAGGCGTGGGTTCGAATCCCGCCTCAGACAGAGCCCTTTGAAAGTACCAAGCAAGAACAAAGCAAACACAGTCATGAGAGCATTAACAGGTGCCAGGATGGCAGAGCGGTCTACGGCGTCGCGTTCAGGTCGCATTCACCCCAGGAGGCGTGGGTTCGAATCCCACCTCAGACAGAGCCCATTGAAAGTACCAAGCAATAAAAAAGCAAACAAAGTCAAGAGAGCATTACCAGTTGCCAGGATGGCAGAGCGGTCTAAGGCGTTGAGTTCAGGTCGCAGTCACCCCAGGAGGCGTGGGTTCGAATCGCACCTCAGACAGAGCCCATTGAAAGTACCAAGCAATAACAAAGCAAACAAAGTCAAGAGAGCATTACCAGTTGCCAGGATGGCAGAGCGGTCTACGGCGTTGCGTTCAGGTCGCAGTCACACCAGGAGGCGTGGGTTCGGATCCCACCTCAGACAGAGCCCATTGAAAGTACCAAGCAAGAACAAAGCAAAAAAAGTCAAGAGAGCATTACCAGTTGCCAGGATGGCAGAGCGGTCTAAGGCGTTGCGTTCAGGTCGCAGTCTCCCCAGGAGGCGTGGGTTCGAATCCCACCTCAGACAGAGCCCATTGATAGTACCAAGCAAGAAAAAAGAGAACACATTCAAGAGAGCATTACCAGATGCCAGGATGGCAGAGTGGTCTAAGGCGTTGCGTTCAGGTCGCAGACTCCCCAGGAGGCGTGGGTTCGAATCCCACCTCAGACAGAGCCCATTGAAAGTACCAAGCAAGAACAAAGCAAACACAGTCAAGAGAGAGGTACCAGTTGCCAGGATGGCAGAGCGGTCTAAGGCGTTGCGTTCAGGTCGCAGTAACCCCAGGAGGCGTGGGTTCGAATCCCACCTCAGACAGAGGCCATTGATAGTAGCAAGCAAGAAAAAAGCAAACACAGTCAAGAGAGAATTACCAGTTGCCAAGATGGCAGAGCGGTCTAAGGCGTTGCGTTCAGGTCGCAGTCTCCCCAGGAGGCGTGGGTTCGAATCCCACCTCAGACAGAGCCCATTGAAAGTACCAAGCAATAACAAAGCAAACACAGTCAAGAGAGCATTACCAGTTGCCAGGATGGGAGAGCGGTCTAAGGCGTTGCGTTCAGGTCGCAGTCTCCCCAGGAGGCGTGGGTTCGAATCCCACCTCAGACTGAGCCCATTGATAGTACCAAGCAAGAAAAAAGAGAACACCTTCAAGAGAGCATTACCAGATGCCAGGATGGCAGAGTGGTCTAAGGCGTTGCGTTCAGGTCGCAGACTCCCCAGGAGGCGTGGGTTCGAATCCCGCCTCAGACAGAGCCCATTGAAAGTACCAAGCAAGAACAAAGCAAACACAGTCAAGAGAGAGGTACCAGTTGCCAGGATGGCAGAGCGGTCTAAGGCGTTGCGTTCAGGTCGCAGTAACCCCAGGAGGCGTGGGTTCGAATCCCACCTCAGACAGAGGCCATTGATAGTAGCAAGCAAGAAAAAAGCAAACACAGTCAAGAGAGAATTACCAGTTGCCAAGATGGCAGAGCGGTCTAAGGCGTTGCGTTCAGGTCGCAGTCTCCCCAGGAGGCGTGGGTTCGAATCCCACCTCAGACAGAGCCCATTGAAAGTACCAAGCAATAACAAAGCAAACACAGTCAAGAGAGCATTACCAGTTGCCAGGATGGGAGAGCGGTCTAAGGCGTTGCGTTCAGGTCGCAGTCTCCCCAGGAGGCGTGGGTTCGAATCCCACCTCAGACAGAGCCCATTGAAAGTACCAAGCAATAACAAAACAAACAAAGTCAAGAGAGCATTATCAGTTGCCAGGATGGCAGAGCGGTCTAAGGCGTTGCGTTCAGATCGCAGTCTCCCCAGTAGGCGTGGGTTCGAATCCCGCCTCAGACATTGCCCATTGAAAGTACCAAGCAAGAACAAAGCAAACACATTCAAGAGAGCATTACCAGCTGCCAGGATGGCAGAGCGGTCTAAGGCGTTGCGTTCAGATCGCAGTCTCCCCAGGAGGCGTGGTTACGAATCCCGCCTCAGACAGTGCCCATTGAAAGTACCAAGCAATAATAAAGCAAACACAGTCAAGAGAGCATTACCAGTTGCCAGGATGGCAGAGCGGTCTAAGGCGTTGCGTTCAGGTCGCAGTCTCCCCAGGAGGCGTGGGTTCGAATCCCACCTCAGACAGTGCGTATTGAAAGTACCAAGCAAGAACAAAGCAAACACAGTCAAGAGAGCATTACCAGATGCCAGGATGGCAGAGCGGTCTAAGGCGTTGCGTTCAGGTTGCAGTCTCCCCAGGAGGCGTGGGTTGAATCCCACCTCAGACAGTGCCCATTGAAAGTACCAAGCAAGAACAAAGCAAACACATTCAAGAGAGCATTACCAGATGCCAGGATGGCAGAGCGGTCGAAGGCGTTGCGTTCAGGTCGCAGTCTCCCCAGGAGGCGTGGGTTCGAATCCCACCTCAGACAGAGCCCATTGAAAGTACCAAGCAATAACAAAGCAAACAAAGTCAAGAGAGCATTACCAGTTGCCAGGATGTCAGAGCGGTCTAAGGCGTTGCGTTCAGGTCGCAGTCTCCCCAGGAGGCGTGGGTTCGAATCCCGCGTCAGACAGAGCCCATTGAACGTACCAAGCAAGAAAAAAGCAAACACAGTCAAGCGAGCATTACCAGTTGCCAGGATGGCAGAGCGGTCTCAGGCGTTGCGTTCAGGTCGCTGTCTCCCCAGGAGGCGTGGGTTCGAATCCCGCCTCTGACAGAGCCCATTGAACGTACCAAGCAAGAAAAAAGAAAACACAGTCAAGAGAGCATTACCAGCTGCCAGGATGGCAGAGCGGTCTAAGGCGTTGCGTTCAGGTCGCAGTCTCCCCAGGAGGCGTGGGTTCGAATCCCGCCTCAGACAGAGCCCATTGAAAGTACCGAGCAAGAACAAAGCAAACACAGTCAAGAGAGAGGTACCAGTTGCCAGGATGGCAGAGTTGTCTAAGGCGTTGCGTTCAGGTCGCAGTCTCCCCAGGAGGCGTGGGTTCGAATCCCACCTCAGACAGAGCCCATTGATAGTACCAAGCAAGAAAAAAGCAAACTCAGTCAAGAGAGAATTACCAGTTGCCAGGATGGCAGAGCGGTCTAAGGCGTTGCGTTCAGGTCGCAGTCTCCCCAGGAGGCGTGGATTCGAATCCCACCTCAGACAGAGACCATTGAAAGTACGAAGCAATAACAAAGCAAACACAGTCAAGAGAGCATTACCAGTTGCCAGGATGGCAGAGCGGTCTAAGGCGTTGCGTTCAGGTCGCAGTCTCCCCAGGAGGCATGGGTTCGAATCCCACCTCAGACAGAGCCCATTGAAAGTACCAAGCAATAACAAAGCAAACAAAGTCAAGAGAGCATTACCAGTTGCCAGGATGGCAGAGCGGTCTAAGGCGTTGCGTTCAGGTCGCAGTCTCCCCAGGAGGCGTGGGTTCGAATCCCACCTCAGACAGAGCCCATTGAAAGTACCAAGCAATAACAAAGCAAACACAGTGATGAGAGCATTACCAGGTGCCAGGATGGCAGAGCGGTCTAAGGCGTTGCGTTCAGGTCGCAGTCTCCCCAGGACGCAGGGGTTCGAATCCCACCTCAGACAGAGCCCATTGAAAGTACCAAGCAAGAACAAAGCAAACACAGTGATGAGAGCATTACCAGTTGCCAGGATGGCAGAGCGTTCTAAGGCGTTGCGTTCAGGTCGCAGTCTCCCCAGGACACGTGGGTTCGAATCCCACTTCAGACAGAGCCCATTGAAAGTACCAGCAAGAACAAAGCAAACACATTCAAGAGAGCATTACCAGGTGCCAGGATGGCAGAGTGGTCAAAGACGCTGCGTTCAGGTCGCAGTCTCCCCAGGAGGTGTGGGTTCGAATCCCGGCTCAGACAGAGCCCATTGAAAGTACCAAGCAATTACAAAGCAAACACAGTCAAGAGAGCATTACCAGTTGCCAGGATGGGAGAGCGGTCTAAGGCGTTGCGTTCAGGTCGCAGTCTCCCGAGGAGGCGTGGGTTCGAATCCCAAGAACAAAGCAAACACATTCAAGAGAGCATTACCAGATGCCAGGATGGCAGAGTGGTCTAAGGCGTTGCGTTCAGGTCGCAGTCTTCCCAGGAGGCGTGGGTTCGAATCCCGCCTCAGACAGAGCCCATTGAAAGTACCAAGCAAGAACAAAGCAAACAAAGTCAAGAGAGCATTACCAGTTGCCAGGATGGCAGAGCGGTCTAAGGCGTTGCGTTCAGGTCGCAGTCTCCCCAGGAGGCGTGGGTTCGAATCCCAAGAACAAAGGAAACACAGTCAAGAGAGAGGTACCAGTTGCCAGGATGGCAGAGCGGTCTAAGGCGTTGCGTTCAGGTTGCTGCAACCCCAGGAGGCGTGGGTTCGAATCCCACCTCAGACAGAGCCCATTGATAGTACCAAGCAAGAAAAAAGCAAACACAGTCAAGAGAGAATTACCTGTTGCCAGGATGGCAGAGCGGTCTAAGGCGTTGCGTTCAGGTCGCAGTCTCCCGAGGAGGCATGGGTTCGAATCCCACCTCAGAAAGAGCCCATTGAAAGTACCAAGCAATAACAAAGCAAACACAGTCAAGAGAGCATTACCAGTTGCCAGGATGGCAGAGCGGTCTAAGGCGTTGCATTCAGGTCGCAGTCTCCCCAGGAGGCGTGGGTTCGAATCCCGCCTCAGACAGAGCCCATTGAAAGTACCAAGCAATAACAAAGCAAACAAAGTCAAGAGAGCATTACCAGTTGCCAGGATGGCAGAGCGGTCTAAGGCGTTGCGTTCAGGTCGCAGTCTCCCCAGGAGGCGTGGGTTCGAATCCCAAGAACAAAGGAAACACAGTCAAGAGAGAGGTACCAGTTGCCAGGATGGCAGAGCGGTCTAAGGCGTTGCGTTCAGGTTGCTGCAACCCCAGGAGGCGTGGGTTCGAATCCCACCTCAGACAGAGCCCATTGATAGTACCAAGCAAGAAAAAAGCAAACACAGTCAAGAGAGAATTACCTGTTGCCAGGATGGCAGAGCGGTCTAAGGCGTTGCGTTCAGGTCGCAGTCTCCCGAGGAGGCATGGGTTCGAATCCCACCTCAGAAAGAGCCCATTGAAAGTACCAAGCAATAACAAAGCAAACACAGTCAAGAGAGCATTACCAGTTGCCAGGATGGCAGAGCGGTCTAAGGCGTTGCGTTCTGGTCGCAGTCTCCCCAGGAGGCGTGGGTTCGAATCCCACCTCAGACAGAGCCCATTGAAAGTACCAAGCAATAACAAAGCAAACAAAGTCAAGAGAGCATTACCAGTTGCCAGGATGGCAGAGTGGTCTAAGGCGTTGCGTTCAGGTCGCAGACTCCCCAGGAGGCGTGGGTTCGAATCCCGCCTCAGACAGAGCCCATTGAAAGTACCAAGCAAGAACAAAGCAAACACAGTCAAGAGAGAGGTACCAGTTGCCAGGATGGCAGAGCGGTCTAAGGCGTTGCGTTCAGGTCGCAGTAACCCCAGGAGGCGTGGGTTCGAATCCCACCTCAGACAGAGGCCATTGATAGTAGCAAGCAAGAAAAAAGCAAACACAGTCAAGAGAGAATTACCAGTTGCCAAGATGGCAGAGCGGTCTAAGGCGTTGCGTTCAGGTCGCAGTCTCCCCAGGAGGCGTGGGTTCGAATCCCACCTCAGACAGAGCCCATTGAAAGTACCAAGCAATAACAAAGCAAACACAGTCAAGAGAGCATTACCAGTTGCCAGGATGGGAGAGCGGTCTAAGGCGTTGCGTTCAGGTCGCAGTCTCCCCAGGAGGCGTGGGTTCGAATCCCACCTCAGACAGAGCCCATTGAAAGTACCAAGCAATAACAAAACAAACAAAGTCAAGAGAGCATTATCAGTTGCCAGGATGGCAGAGCGGTCTAAGGCGTTGCGTTCAGATCGCAGTCTCCCCAGTAGGCGTGGGTTCGAATCCCGCCTCAGACATTGCCCATTGAAAGTACCAAGCAAGAACAAAGCAAACACATTCAAGAGAGCATTACCAGCTGCCAGGATGGCAGAGCGGTCTAAGGCGTTGCGTTCAGATCGCAGTTTCCCCAGGAGGCGTGGTTTCGAATCCCGCCTCAGACAGTGCCCATTGAAAGTACCAAGCAATAATAAAGCAAACACAGTCAAGAGAGCATTACCAGTTGCCAGGATGGCAGAGCGGTCTAAGGCGTTGCGTTCAGGTCGCAGTCTCCCCAGGAGGCGTGGGTTCGAATCCCACCTCAGACAGTGCGTATTGAAAGTACCAAGCGAGAACAAAGCAAACACAGTCAAGAGAGCATTACCAGATGCCAGGATGGCAGAGCGGTCTAAGGCGTTGCGTTCAGGTTGCAGTCTCCCCAGGAGGCGTGGGTTGAATCCCACCTCAGACAGTGCCCATTGAAAGTACCAAGCAAGAACAAAGCAAACACATTCAAGAGAGCATTACCAGATGCCAGGATGGCAGAGCGGTCTAAGGCGTTGCGTTCAGGTCGCAGTCTCCCCAGGAGGCGTGGTTTCGAATCCCACCTCAGACAGTGCCCATTGAAAGTACCAATCAAGAACAAAGCAAACACAGTCAAGAGAGCATTACCAGATGCCAGGATGGCAGAGCGGTCGAAGGCGTTGCGTTCAGGTCGCAGTCTCCCCAGGAGGCGTGGGTTCGAATCCCACCTCAGACAGATCCCATTGAAAGTACCAAGCAATAACAAAGCAAACACAGTCAAGAGAGCATTACCAGTTGCCAGGATGGCAGAGCGGTCTCAGGCGTTGCGTTCAGGTCGCAGCCTCCCCAGGAGGCGTGGTTTCGAATCCCACCTCAGACAGAGCCCATTGAAAGTACCAAGCAATAACAAAGCAAACAAAGTCAAGAGAGCATTACCAGTTGCCAGGATGGCAGAGCGGTCTAAGGCGTTGCGTTCAGGTCGCAGTCTCCCCAGGAGGCGTGGGTTCGAATCCCGCCTCAGACAGAGCCCATTGAACGTACCAAGCAAGAAAAAAGCAAACACAGTCAAGAGAGCATTACCAGTTGCCAGGATGGCAGAGCGGTCTAAGGCGTTGCGTTCAGGTCGCAGTCTCCCCAGGAGGCGTGGGTTCGAATCCCACCTCAGACAGTGCGTATTGAAAGTACCAAGCAAGAACAAAGCAAACACAGTCAAGAGAGCATTACCAGATGCCAGGATGGCAGAGCGGTCTAAGGCGTTGCGTTCAGGTTGCAGTCTCCCCAGGAGGCGTGGGTTGAATCCCACCTCAGACAGTGCCCATTGAAAGTACCAAGCAAGAACAAAGCAAACACATTCAAGAGAGCATTACCAGATGCCAGGATGGCAGAGCGGTCTAAGGCGTTGCGTTCAGGTCGCAGTCTCCCCAGGAGGCGTGGTTTCGAATCCCACCTCAGACAGTGCCCATTGAAAGTACCAATCAAGAACAAAGCAAACACAGTCAAGAGAGCATTACCAGATGCCAGGATGGCAGAGCGGTCGAAGGCGTTGCGTTCAGGTCGCAGTCTCCCCAGGAGGCGTGGGTTCGAATCCCACCTCAGACAGATCCCATTGAAAGTACCAAGCAATAACAAAGCAAACACAGTCAAGAGAGCATTACCAGTTGCCAGGATGGCAGAGCGGTCTCAGGCGTTGCGTTCAGGTCGCAGCCTCCCCAGGAGGCGTGGTTTCGAATCCCACCTCAGACAGAGCCCATTGAAAGTACCAAGCAATAACAAAGCAAACAAAGTCAAGAGAGCAATACCAGTTGCCAGGATGGCAGAGCGGTCTAAGGCGTTGCGTTCAGGTCGCAGTCTCCCCAGGAGGCGTGGGTTTGAATCCCGCCTCAGACAGAGCCCATTGAACGTACCAAGCAAGAAAAAAGCAAACACAGTCAAGAGAGCATTACCAGTTGCCAGGATGGCAGAGCGGTCTAAGGCGTTGCGTTCAGGTCGCAGTCTCCCCAGGAGGCGTGGGTTCGAATCCCGCCTCTGACAGAGCCCATTGAACGTACCGAGCAAGAAAAAAGCAAACACAGTCAAGAGAGCATTACCAGCTGCCAGGATGGCAGAGTGGTCTAAGGCGTTGCGTTCAGGTCGCAGTCTCCCCAGGAGGCGTGGGTTCGAATCCCGCCTCAGACAGAGCCCATTGAAAGTACCGAGCAAGAACAAAGCAAACACAGTCAAGAGAGCATTACCAGCTGCCAGGATGGCAGAGCGGTCTAAGGCGTCGCGTTCAGGTCGCATTCACCCCAGGAGGCGTGGGTTCGAATCCCGCCTCAGACAGAGCCCTTTGAAAGTACCAAGCAAGAACAAAGCAAACACAGTCAAGAGAGCATTACCAGTTGCCAGGATGGCAGAGCGGTCTAAGGCGTTGCGTTCAGGTTGCAGTCTCCCCAGGAGGCGTGGGTTCGAATCCCACATCAGACAGAGCCCATTGAAAGTACCAAGCAATAACAAAGCAAACAAAGTCAAGAGAGCATTACCAGTTGCCAGGATGGCAGAGCGGTCTAAGGCGTTGAGTTCAGGTCGCAGTCACCCCAGGAGGCGTGGGTTCGAATCCCACCTCAGACAGAGCCCATTGAAAGTACCAAGCAATAACAAAGCAAACAAAGTCAAGAGAGCATTACCAGTTGCCAGGATGGCAGAGCGGTCTACGGCGTTGCGTTCAGGTCGCAGTCACACCAGGAGGCGTGGGTTCGGATCCCACCTCAGACAGAGCCCATTGAAAGTACCAAGCAAGAACAAAGCAAAAAAAGTCAAGAGAGCATTACCAGTTGCCAGGATGGCAGAGCGGTCTAAGGCGTTGCGTTCAGGTCGCAGTCTCCCCAGGAGGCGTGGGTTCGAATCCCACCTCAGACAGAGCCCATTGATAGTACCAAGCAAGAAAAAAGAGAACACATTCAAGAGAGCATTACCAGATGCCAGGATGGCAGAGTGGTCTAAGGCGTTGCGTTCAGGTCGCAGACTCCCCAGGAGGCGTGGGTTCGAATCCCGCCTCAGACAGAGCCCATTGAAAGTACCAAGCAAGAACAAAGCAAACACAGTCAAGAGAGCATTATCAGTTGCCAGGATGGCAGAGCGGTCTAAGGCGTTGCGTTCAGATCGCAGTCTCCCCAGTAGGCGTGGGTTCGAATCCCGCCTCAGACATTGCCCATTGAAAGTACCAAGCAAGAACAAAGCAAACACATTCAAGAGAGCATTACCAGCTGCCAGGATGGCAGAGCGGTCTAAGGCGTTGCGTTCAGATCGCAGTTTCCCCAGGAGGCGTGGTTTCGAATCCCGCCTCAGACAGTGCCCATTGAAAGTACCAAGCAATAATAAAGCAAACACAGTCAAGAGAGCATTACCAGTTGCCAGGATGGCAGAGCGGTCTAAGGCGTTGCGTTCAGGTCGCAGTCTCCCCAGGAGGCGTGGGTTCGAATCCCACCTCAGACAGTGCGTATTGAAAGTACCAAGCGAGAACAAAGCAAACACAGTCAAGAGAGCATTACCAGATGCCAGGATGGCAGAGCGGTCTAAGGCGTTGCGTTCAGGTTGCAGTCTCCCCAGGAGGCGTGGGTTGAATCCCACCTCAGACAGTGCCCATTGAAAGTACCAAGCAAGAACAAAGCAAACACATTCAAGAGAGCATTACCAGATGCCAGGATGGCAGAGCGGTCTAAGGCGTTGCGTTCAGGTCGCAGTCTCCCCAGGAGGCGTGGTTTCGAATCCCACCTCAGACAGTGCCCATTGAAAGTACCAATCAAGAACAAAGCAAACACAGTCAAGAGAGCATTACCAGATGCCAGGATGGCAGAGCGGTCGAAGGCGTTGCGTTCAGGTCGCAGTCTCCCCAGGAGGCGTGGGTTCGAATCCCACCTCAGACAGATCCCATTGAAAGTACCAAGCAATAACAAAGCAAACACAGTCAAGAGAGCATTACCAGTTGCCAGGATGGCAGAGCGGTCTCAGGCGTTGCGTTCAGGTCGCAGCCTCCCCAGGAGGCGTGGTTTCGAATCCCACCTCAGACAGAGCCCATTGAAAGTACCAAGCAATAACAAAGCAAACAAAGTCAAGAGAGCATTACCAGTTGCCAGGATGGCAGAGCGGTCTAAGGCGTTGCGTTCAGGTCGCAGTCTCCCCAGGAGGCGTGGGTTCGAATCCCGCCTCAGACAGAGCCCATTGAACGTACCAAGCAAGAAAAAAGCAAACACAGTCAAGAGAGCATTACCAGTTGCCAGGATGGCAGAGCGGTCTAAGGCGTTGCGTTCAGGTCGCAGTCTCCCCAGGAGGCGTGGGTTCGAATCCCACCTCAGACAGTGCGTATTGAAAGTACCAAGCAAGAACAAAGCAAACACAGTCAAGAGAGCATTACCAGATGCCAGGATGGCAGAGCGGTCTAAGGCGTTGCGTTCAGGTTGCAGTCTCCCCAGGAGGCGTGGGTTGAATCCCACCTCAGACAGTGCCCATTGAAAGTACCAAGCAAGAACAAAGCAAACACATTCAAGAGAGCATTACCAGATGCCAGGATGGCAGAGCGGTCTAAGGCGTTGCGTTCAGGTCGCAGTCTCCCCAGGAGGCGTGGTTTCGAATCCCACCTCAGACAGTGCCCATTGAAAGTACCAATCAAGAACAAAGCAAACACAGTCAAGAGAGCATTACCAGATGCCAGGATGGCAGAGCGGTCTAAGGCGTTGCGTTCAGGTCGCAGTCTCCCCAGGAGGCGTGGTTTCGAATCCCACCTCAGACAGTGCCCATTGAAAGTACCAATCAAGAACAAAGCAAACACAGTCAAGAGAGCATTACCAGATGCCAGGATGGCAGAGCGGTCGAAGGCGTTGCGTTCAGGTTGCAGTCTCCCCAGGAGGCGTGGGTTGAATCCCACCTCAGACAGTGCCCATTGAAAGTACCAAGCAATAACAAAGCAAACACAGTCAAGAGAGCATTACCAGTTGCCAGGATGGCAGAGCGGTCTCAGGCGTTGCGTTCAGGTCGCAGCCTCCCCAGGAGGCGTGGTTTCGAATCCCACCTCAGACAGAGCCCATTGAAAGTACCAAGCAATAACAAAGCAAACAAAGTCAAGAGAGCATTACCAGTTGCCAGGATGGCAGAGCGGTCTAAGGCGTTGCGTTCAGGTCGCAGTCTCCCCAGGAGGCGTGGGTTCGAATCCCGCGTCAGACAGAGCCCATTGAACGTACCAAGCAAGAAAAAAGCAAACACAGTCAAGAGAGCATTACCAGTTGCCAGGATGGCAGAGCGGTCTCAGGCGTTGCGTTCAGGTCGCAGTCTCCCCAGGAGGAGTGGGTTCGAATCCCGCCTCTGACAGAGCCCATTGAACGTACCAAGCAAGAAAAAAGAAAACACAGTCAAGAGAGCATTACCAGCTGCCAGGATGGCAGAGCGGTCTAAGGCGTTGCGTTCAGGTCGCAGTCTCCCCAGGAGGCGTGGGTTCGAATCCCGCCTCAGACAGAGCCCATTGAAAGTACCGAGCAAGAACAAAGCAAACACAGTCAAGAGAGAGGTACCAGTTGCCAGGATGGCAGAGTTGTCTAAGGCGTTGCGTTCAGGTCGCAGTCTCCCCAGGAGGCGTGGGTTCGAATCCCACCTCAGACAGAGCCCATTGATAGTACCAAGCAAGAAAAAAGCAAACTCAGTCAAGAGAGAATTACCAGTTGCCAGGATGGCAGAGCGGTCTAAGGCGTTGCGTTCAGGTCGCAGTCTCCCCAGGAGGCGTGGATTCGAATCCCACCTCAGACAGAGCCCATTGAAAGTACGAAGCAATAACAAAGCAAACACAGTCAAGAGAGCATTACCAGTTGCCAGGATGGCAGAGCGGTCTAAGGCGTTGCGTTCAGGTCGCAGTCTCCCCAGGAGGCATGGGTTCGAATCCCACCTCAGACAGAGCCCATTGAAAGTACCAAGCAATAACAAAGCAAACACAGTGATGAGAGCATTACCAGGTGCCAGGATGGCAGAGCGGTCTAAGGCGTTGCGTTCAGGTCGCAGTCTCCCCAGGACGCAGGGGTTCGAATCCCACCTCAGACAGAGCCCATTGAAAGTACCAAGCAAGAACAAAGCAAACACAGTGATGAGAGCATTACCAGTTGCCAGGATGGCAGAGCGTTCTAAGGCGTTGCGTTCAGGTCGCAGTCTCCCCAGGACACGTGGGTTCGAATCCCACTTCAGACAGAGCCCATTGAAAGTACCAGCAAGAACAAAGCAAACACATTCAAGAGAGCATTACCAGGTGCCAGGATGGCAGAGTGGTCAAAGACGCTGCGTTCAGGTCGCAGTCTCCCCAGGAGGTGTGGGTTCGAATCCCGGCTCAGACAGAGCCCATTGAAAGTACCAAGCAATTACAAAGCAAACACAGTCAAGAGAGCATTACCAGTTGCCAGGATGGGAGAGCGGTCTAAGGCGTTGCGTTCAGGTCGCAGTCTCCCGAGGAGGCGTGGGTTCGAATCCCAAGAACAAAGCAAACACATTCAAGAGAGCATTACCAGATGCCAGGATGGCAGAGTGGTCTAAGGCGTTGCGTTCAGGTCGCAGTCTTCCCAGGAGGCGTGGGTTCGAATCCCGCCTCAGACAGAGCCCATTGAAAGTACCAAGCAATAACAAAGCAAACAAAGTCAAGAGAGCATTACCAGTTGCCAGGATGGCAGAGCGGTCTAAGGCGTTGCGTTCAGGTCGCAGTCTCCCCAGGAGGCGTGGGTTCGAATCCCAAGAACAAAGGAAACACAGTCAAGAGAGAGGTACCAGTTGCCAGGATGGCAGAGCGGTCTAAGGCGTTGCGTTCAGGTTGCTGCAACCCCAGGAGGCGTGGGTTCGAATCCCACCTCAGACAGAGCCCATTGATAGTACCAAGCAAGAAAAAAGCAAACACAGTCAAGAGAGAATTATCTGTTGCCAGGATGGCAGAGCGGTCTAAGGCGTTGCGTTCAGGTCGCAGTCTCCCGAGGAGGCATGTGTTCGAATCCCACCTCAGAAAGAGCCCATTGAAAGTACCAAGCAATAACAAAGCAAAAACAGTCAAGAGAGCATTACCAGTTGCCAGGATGGCAGAGCGGTCTAAGGCGTTGCATTCAGGTCGCAGTCTCCCCAGGAGGCGTGGGTTCGAATCCCGCCTCAGACAGAGCCCATTGAAAGTACCAAGCAATAACAAAGCAAACAAAGTCAAGAGAGCATTACCAGTTGCCAGGATGGCAGAGCGGTCTAAGGCGTTGCGTTCAGGTCGCAGTCTCCCCAGGAGGCGTGGGTTCGAATCCCAAGAACAAAGGAAACACAGTCAAGAGAGAGGTACCAGTTGCCAGGATGGCAGAGCGGTCTAAGGCGTTGCGTTCAGGTTGCTGCAACCCCAGGAGGCGTGGGTTCGAATCCCACCTCAGACAGAGCCCATTGATAGTACCAAGCAAGAAAAAAGCAAACACAGTCAAGAGAGAATTACCTGTTGCCAGGATGGCAGAGCGGTCTAAGGCGTTGCGTTCAGGTCGCAGTCTCCCGAGGAGGCATGGGTTCGAATCCCACCTCAGAAAGAGCCCATTGAAAGTACCAAGCAATAACAAAGCAAACACAGTCAAGAGAGCATTACCAGTTGCCAGGATGGCAGAGCGGTCTAAGGCGTTGCGTTCAGGTCGCAGTCTCCCCAGGAGGCGTGGGTTCGAATCCCACCTCAGACAGAGCCCATTGAAAGTACCAAGCAATAACAAAGCAAACAAAGTCAAGAGAGCATTACCAGTTGCCAGGATGGCAGAGTGGTCTAAGGCGTTGCGTTCAGGTGGCAGACTCCCCAGGAGGCGTGGGTTCGAATCCCGCCTCAGACAGAGCCCATTGAAAGTACCAAGCAAGAACAAAGCAAACACAGTCAAGAGAGAGGTACCAGTTGCCAGGATGGCAGAGCGGTCTAAGGCGTTGCGTTCAGGTCGCAGTAACCCCAGGAGGCGTGGGTTCGAATCCCACCTCAGACAGAGGCCATTGATAGTAGCAAGCAAGAAAAAAGCAAACACAGTCAAGAGAGAATTACCAGTTGCCAAGATGGCAGAGCGGTCTAAGGCGTTGCGTTCAGGTCGCAGTCTCCCCAGGAGGCGTGGGTTCGAATCCCACCTCAGACAGAGCCCATTGAAAGTACCAAGCAATAACAAAGCAAACACAGTCAAGAGAGCATTACCAGTTGCCAGGATGGGAGAGCGGTCTAAGGCGTTGCGTTCAGGTCGCAGTCTCCCCAGGAGGCGTGGGTTCGAATCCCACCTCAGACAGAGGCCATTGAAAGTACCAAGCAATAACAAAACAAACAAAGTCAAGAGAGCATTATCAGTTGCCAGGATGGCAGAGCGGTCTAAGGCGTTGCGTTCAGATCGCAGTCTCCCCAGTAGGCGTGGGTTCGAATCCCGCCTCAGACATTGCCCATTGAAAGTACCAAGCAAGAACAAAGCAAACACATTCAAGAGAGCATTACCAGCTGCCAGGATGGCAGAGCGGTCTAAGGCGTTGCGTTCAGATCGCAGTTTCCCCAGGAGGCGTGGTTTCGAATCCCGCCTCAGACAGTGCCCATTGAAAGTACCAAGCAATAATAAAGCAAACACAGTCAAGAGAGCATTACCAGTTGCCAGGATGGCAGAGCGGTCTAAGGCGTTGCGTTCAGGTCGCAGTCTCCCCAGGAGGCGTGGGTTCGAATCCCACCTCAGACAGAGCCCATTGAAAGTACCAAGCAATAACAAAGCAAACACAGTCAAGAGAGCATTACCAGTTGCCAGGATGGGAGAGCGGTCTAAGGCGTTGCGTTCAGGTCGCAGTCTCCCCAGGAGGCGTGGGTTCGAATCCCACCTCAGACAGAGCCCATTGAAAGTACCAAGCAATAACAAAACAAACAAAGTCAAGAGAGCATTATCAGTTGCCAGGATGGCAGAGCGGTCTAAGGCGTTGCGTTCAGATCGCAGTCTCCCCAGTAGGCGTGGGTTCGAATCCCGCCTCAGACATTGCCCATTGAAAGTACCAAGCAAGAACAAAGCAAACACATTCAAGAGAGCATTACCAGCTGCCAGGATGGCAGAGCGGTCTAAGGCGTTGCGTTCAGATCGCAGTTTCCCCAGGAGGCGTGGTTTCGAATCCCGCCTCAGACAGTGCCCATTGAAAGTACCAAGCAATAATAAAGCAAACACAGTCAAGAGAGCATTACCAGTTGCCAGGATGGCAGAGCGGTCTAAGGCGTTGCGTTCAGGTCGCAGTCTCCCCAGGAGGTGTGGGTTCGAATCCCACCTCAGACAGTGCGTATTGAAAGTACCAAGCAAGAACAAAGCAAACACAGTCAAGAGAGCATTACCAGATGCCAGGATGGCAGAGCGGTCTAAGGCGTTGCGTTCAGGTTGCAGTCTCCCCAGGAGGCGTGGGTTGAATCCCACCTCAGACAGTGCCCATTGAAAGTACCAAGCAAGAACAAAGCAAACACATTCAAGAGAGCATTACCAGATGCCAGGATGGCAGAGCGGTCTAAGGCGTTGCGTTCAGGTCGCAGTCTCCCCAGGAGGCGTGGTTTCGAATCCCACCTCAGACAGTGCCCATTGAAAGTACCAATCAAGAACAAAGCAAACACAGTCAAGAGAGCATTACCAGATGCCAGGATGGCAGAGCGGTCGAAGGCGTTGCGTTCAGGTCGCAGTCTCCCCAGGAGGCGTGGGTTCGAATCCCACCTCAGACAGATCCCATTGAAAGTACCAAGCAATAACAAAGCAAACACAGTCAAGAGAGCATTACCAGTTGCCAGGATGGCAGAGCGGTCTCAGGCGTTGCGTTCAGGTCGCAGCCTCCCCAGGAGGCGTGGTTTCGAATCCCACCTCAGACAGAGCCCATTGAAAGTACCAAGCAATAACAAAGCAAACAAAGTCAAGAGAGCATTACCAGTTGCCAGGATGGCAGAGCGGTCTAAGGCGTTGCGTTCAGGTCGCAGTCTCCCCAGGAGGCGTGGGTTCGAATCCCGCCTCAGACAGAGCCCATTGAACGTACCAAGCAAGAAAAAAGCAAACACAGTCAAGAGAGCATTACCAGTTGCCAGGATGGCAGAGCGGTCTCAGGCGTTGCGTTCAGGTCGCAGTCTCCCCAGGAGGCGTGGGTTCGAATCCCGCCTCTGACAGAGCCCATTGAACGTACCGAGCAAGAAAAAAGAAAACACAGTCAAGAGAGCATTACCAGCTGCCAGGATGGCAGAGCGGTCTAAGGCGTTGCGTTCAGGTCGCAGTCTCCCCAGGAGGCGTGGGTTCGAATCCCGCCTCAGACAGAGCCCATTGAAAGTACCGAGCAAGAACAAAGCAAACACAGTCAAGAGAGAGGTACCAGTTGCCAGGATGGCAGAGTTGTCTAAGGCGTTGCGTTCAGGTCACAGTAACCCCAGGAGGCGTGGGTTCGAATCCCACCTCAGACAGAGCCCATTGATAGTACCAAGCAAGAAAAAAGCAAACACAGTCAAGAGAGAATTACCTGTTGCCAGGATGGCAGAGCGGTCTAAGGCGTTGCGTTCAGGTCGCAGTCTCCCGAGGAGGCATGGGTTCGAATCCCAAGAACAAAGGAAACACAGTCAAGAGAGAGGTACCAGTTGCCAGGATGGCAGAGCGGTCTAAGGCGTTGCGTTCAGGTTGCTGCAACCCCAGGAGGCGTGGGTTCGAATCCCACCTCAGACAGAGCCCATTGATAGTACCAAGCAAGAAAAAAGCAAACACAGTCAAGAGAGAATTACCTGTTGCCAGGATGGCAGAGCGGTCTAAGGCGTTGCGTTCAGGTCGCAGTCTCCCGAGGAGGCATGGGTTCGAATCCCACCTCAGAAAGAGCCCATTGAAAGTACCAAGCAATAACAAAGCAAACACAGTCAAGAGAGCATTACCAGTTGCCAGGATGGCAGAGCGGTCTAAGGCGTTGCGTTCAGGTCGCAGTCTCCCCAGGAGGCGTGGGTTCGAATCCCACCTCAGACAGAGCCCATTGAAAGTACCAAGCAATAACAAAGCAAACAAAGTCAAGAGAGCATTACCAGTTGCCAGCATGGCAGAGCGGTCTAAGGTGTTGCGTTCAGGTCGCAGTCTCCCCAGGAGGCGTGGGTTCGAATCCCACCTCAGACAAAGCCCATTGAAAGTACCAAGCAATAACAAAGCAAACACAGTCAAGAGAGAATTACCAGTTGCCAGGATGGCAGAGCGGTCTAAGGCGTTGCGTTCAGGTCGCAGTCTCCCCAGGAGGCGTGGGTTCGAATCCCACCTCAGAAAGAGCCCATTGAAAGTACCAAGCAATAACAAAGCAAACACAGTCAAGAGAGCATTACCAGTTGCCAGGATGGCAGAGCGGTCTAAGGCGTTGCGTTCAGGTCGCAGTCTCCCCAGGAGGCGTGGGTTCGAATCCCACCTCAGACAGAGCCCATTGAAAGTACCAAGCAATAACAAAGCAAACAAAGTCAAGAGAGCATTACCAGTTGCCAGGATGGCAGAGCGGTCTAAGGCGTTGCGTTCAGGTCGCAGTCTCCCCAGGAGGCGTGGGTTCGAATCCCACCTCAGACAGAGCCCATTGAAAGTACCAAGCAATAACAAAGCAAACACAGTCAAGAGAGAATTACCAGTTGCCAGGATGGCAGAGCGGTCTAAGGCTTTGCGTTCAGGTCGCAGTCTCCCCAGGAGGCGTGGGTTCGAATCCCACCTCAGACAGAGCCCATTGAAAGTACCAAGCAATAACAAAGCAAACACAGTCAAGAGAGCATTACCAGGTGCCAGGATGGCAGAGCGGTCTAAGGCGTTGCGTTCAGGTCGCAGTCTCCCCAGGACGCAGGGGTTCGAATCCCACCTCAGACAGAGACCATTGAAAGTACCAAGTGATAACAAAGCAAACAAAGTCAAGAGAGCATTACCAGTTGCCAGGATGGCAGAGCGGTCTAAGGCGTTGCGTTCAGGTCCCAGTCTCCCCAGGAGGCGAGGGTTCGAATCCCACCTCAGACAGAGCCCATTGAAAGTACCAAGCAAGAACAAAGCAAACACATTCAAGAGAGCATTTCCAGATGCCAGGATGGCAGATTGGTCTAAGGCGTTGCGTTCAGGTCGCAGTCTCCCCAGGAGGCGTGGGTTCGAATCCCACCTCAGACAGTGCCCATTGAAAGTACCAAGCAAGAACAAAGCAAACACATTCAAGAGAGCATTCCCAGATGCCAGGATGGCAGAGTGGTCTAAGGCGTTGCGTTCAGGTTGCAGTCTCCCCAGGAGGCGTGGGTTCGAATCCCACCTCAGACAGAGCCCATTGAAAGTACCAAGCAAGAACAAAGCAAACACAGTCATAAGAGCATTACGAGGTGCCAGGATGGCAGAGCGGTCTAAGGCGTTGCGTTCAGGTCGCAGTCTCCCCAGGAGGCGTGGGTTGAATCCCACCTCAGACAGTGCCCATTGAAAGTACCAAGTAAGAACAAAGCAAACACATTCAAGAGTGCATTACCAGATGCCAGGATGGCAGAGCGGTCTAAGGCGTTCCGTTCAGGTTGCAGTCACCCCAGGAGGCGTGGGTTCGAATCCCACCTCAGACAGAGCCCATTGAAAGTACCAAGCGAGAAAAAAGCAAACACAGTCAAGAGAGCATTACCAGTTGCCAGGATGGCAGAGCGGTCTAAGGCGTTGCGTTCAGGTCGCAGTCACCCCAGGAGGCGTGGGTTCGAATCCCACCTCAGACAGAGCCCATTGAAAGTACCAAGCAAGAACAAAGCAAACACATTCAAGAGAGCATTCCCAGATGCCAGGATGGCAGAGCGGTCTAAGGCGTTGCGTTCAAGTCGCAGTCTCCCCAGGAGGCGTGGTTTCGAATCCCACCTCAGACAGAGCCCGTTGAAAATACCAAGCAATAACAAAGCAAACACAGTCAAGAGAGCATTACCAGTTTCCAGGATGGCAGAGCGGTCTCAGGCGTTGCGTTCAGGTCGCAGCCTCCCCAGGAGGCGTGGTTTCGAATCCCACCTCAGACAGAGCCCGTTGAAAGTACCAAGCAATAACAAAGCAAACAAAGTCAAGAGAGCATTACCAGTTGCCAGGATGGCAGAGCGGTCTAAGGCGTTGCGTTCAGGTCGCAGTCTCCTCAGGAGGCGTGGGTTCGAATCCCGCCTCTGACAGAGCCCATTGAACGTACCGAGCAAGAAAAAAGAAAACACAGTCAAGAGAGCATTACCAGCTGCCAGGATGGCAGAGCGGTCTAAGGCGTTGCGTTCAGGTCGCAGTCTCCCCAGGAGGCGTGGGTTCGAATCCCGCCTCAGACAGAGCCCATTGAAAGTACCGAGCAAGGACAAAGCAAACACAGTCAAGAGAGAGGTACCAGTTGCCAGGATGGCAGAGTTGTCTAAGGCGTTGCGTTCAGGTCACAGTAACCCCAGGAGGCGTGGGTTCGAATCCCACCTCAGACAGAGCCCATTGATAGTACCAAGCAAGAAAAAAGCAAACACAGTCAAGAGAGAATTACCAGTTGCCAGGATGGCAGAGCGGTCTAAGGCGTTGCGTTCAGGTCGCAGTCTCCCCAGGAGGCGTGGATTCGAATCCCACCTCAGACAGAGCCCATTGAAAGTACGAAGCAATAACAAAGCAAACAAAGTCAAGAGAGCATTACCAGTTGCCAGGATGGCAGAGCGGTCTAAGGCGTTGCGTTCAGGTCGCAGTCTCCCCAGGAGGCATGGGTTCGAATCCCACCTCAGACAGAGCCCATTGAAAGTACCAAGCAATAACAAAGCAAACAAAGTCAAGAGAGCATTACCAGTTGCCAGGATGGCAGAGCGGTCTAAGGCGTTGCGTTCAGGTCGCAGTCTCCCCAGGAGGCGTGGGTTCGAATCCCACCTCAGACAGAGCCCATTGAAAGTACCAAGCAATAACAAAGCAAACACAGTGATGAGAGCATTACCAGGTGCCAGGATGGCAGAGCGGTCTAAGGCGTTGCGTTCAGGTCGCAGTCTCCCCAGGACGCAGGGGTTCGAATCCCACCTCAGACAGAGCCCATTGAAAGTACCAAGCAAGAACAAAAGCAAACACAGTAAAGAGAGCATTACCAGTTGCCAGGATGGCAGAGCGGTCAAAGGCGTTGCGTTCAGGTCGCAGTCTCCCCAAAACACGTGGGTTCGAATCCCACTTCAGACAGAGCCCATTGAAAGTACCAGCAAGAACAAAGCAAACACATTCAAGAGAGCATTACCAGGTGCCAGGATGGCAGAGTGGTCAAAGACGCTGCGTTCAGGTCGCAGTCTCCCCAGGAGGTGTGGGTTCGAATCCCGGCTCAGACAGAGCCCATTGAAAGTACCAAGCAATTACAAAGCAAACAAAGTCAAGAGAGCATTACCAGTTGCCAGGATGGCAGAGCGGTCTAAGGCGTTGCGTTCAGGTCGCAGTCTCCCGAGGAGGCGTGGGTTCGAATCCCAAGAACAAAGCAAACACATTCAAGAGAGCATTACCAGATGCCAGGATGGCAGAGTGGTCTAAGGCGTTGCGTTCAGGTCGCAGTCTCCCCAGGAGGCGTGGGTTCGAATCCCAAGAACAAAGGAAACACAGTCAAGAGAGAGGTACCAGTTGCCAGGATGGCAGAGCGGTCTAAGGCGTTGCGTTCAGGTTGCTGCAACCCCAGGAGGCGTGGGTTCGAATCCCACCTCAGACAGAGCCCATTGATAGTACCAAGCAAGAAAAAAGCAAACACAGTCAAGAGAGAATTACCTGTTGCCAGGATGGCAGAGCGGTCTAAGGCGTTGCGTTCAGGTCGCAGTCTCCCGAGGAGGCGTGGGTTCGAATCCCACCTCAGAAAGAGCCCATTGAAAGTACCAAGCAATAACAAAGCAAACACAGTCAAGAGAGCATTACCAGTTGCCAGGATGGCAGAGCGGTCTAAGGCGTTGCGTTCTGGTCGCAGTCTCCCCAGGAGGCGTGGGTTCGAATCCCACCTCAGACAGAGCCCATTGAAAGTACCAAGCAATAACAAAGCAAACAAAGTCAAGAGAGCATTACCAGTTCCCAGGATGGCAGAGCGGTCTAAGGCGTTGCGTTCAGGTCGCAGTCTCCCCAGGAGGCGTGGGTTCGAATCCCACCTCAGACAGAGCCCATTGAAAGTACCAAGAAATAACAAAGCAAACACAGTCAAGAGAGAATTACCAGTTGCCAGGATGGCAGAGCGGTCTAAGGCGTTGCGTTCAGGTCGCAGTCTCCCCAGGAGGCGTGGGTTCGAATCCCACCTCAGACAGAGCCCATTGAAAGTACCAAGCAATAACAAAGCAAACACAGTCAAGAGAGAATTACAAGTTGCCAGGATGGCAGAGCGGTCTAAGGCGTTGCGTTCAGGTCGCAGTAACCCCAGGAGGCGTGGGTTCGAATCCCACCTCAGACAGAGCCCATTGAAAGTACCAAGCAATAACAAAGCAAACACAGTCAAGAGAGCATTACTAGGTGCCAGGATGGCAGAGCGGTCTAAGGCGTTGCGTTCAGGTCGCAGTCACCCCAGGAGGCGTGGGTTCGAATCCCACCTCAGACAGAGCCCATTGAAAGTACCAAGCAATAACAAAGCAAACACATTCAAGAGAGCATTACCAGATGCCTGGATGGCAGAGTGGTCTAAGGCGTTGCGTTCAGGTCGCAGTCTCCCCAGGAGGCGTGGGTTCGAATCCCGCCTCAGACAGTGCCCATTGAAAGTACCAAGCAAGAACAAAGCAAACACATTCAAGAGAGCATTACCAGATGCCAGGATGGCAGAGCGGTCTAAGGCGTTGCGTTCAGGTCGCAGTCTCCCCAGGAGGCGTGGGTTCGAATCCCGCCTCAGAAAGAGCCCATTGAAAGTACCAAGCAAGAACAAAGCAAACACAGTCAAGAGAGAGGTACCATTTGCCAGGATGGCAGAGCGGTCTAAGGCGTTGCGTTCAGGTCGCAGTCTCCCCAGGAGGCGTGGGTTCGAATCCCGCCTCAGACAGAGCCCATTGAAAGTACAAAGCAAGAACAAAGCAAACACAGTCAAGAGAGCATTACCAGTTGCCAGGATGCCAGAGCGGTCTAAGGCGTTGCGTTCAGGTCGCAGTAACCCCAGGAGGCGTGGGTTCGAATCCCACCTCAGACAGAGCCCATTGAAAGTACCAAGCAATAACAAAGCAAACACAGTCAAGAGAGCATTACCAGGTGCCAGGATGGCAGTGTGTTCTAAGGCGTTGCGTTCAGGTCGCAGTCACCCCAGGAGGCGTGGGTTCGAATCCCACCTCAGACAGAGCCCATTGAGAGTACCAAGCAAGAACAAAGCAAACACAGTCAAGAGAGCATTACCAGTTGCCAGGATGGCAGAGCGGTCTAAGGCGTTGCGTTCAGGTCGCAGTAACCCCAGGAGGCGTGGGTTCGAATCCCACCTCAGACAGAGCCCATTGAGAGTACCAAGCAAGAAAAAAGCAAACACAGTCAAGAGAGCATTACCAGGTGCCAGGATGGCAGTGTGTTCTAAGGCGTTGCGTTCAGGTCGCAGTCACCCCAGGAGGCGTGGGTTCGAATCCCACCTCTGACAGAGCCCATTGAAAGTACCAAGCAAGAACAAAGCAAACACAGTCAAGAGAGAGGTACCAGTTGCCAGGATGGCAGAGCGGTCTAAGGCGTTGCGTTCAGGTCGCAGTAACCCCAGGAGGCGTGGGTTCGAATCCCACCTCAGACAGAGCCCATTGATAGTACCAAGCAAGAAAAAAGAGAACACATTCAAGAGAGCATTACCAGATGCCAGGATGGCAGAGTGGTCTAAGGCGTTGCGTTCAGGTCGCAGTCTCCCCAGGAGGCATGGGTTCGAATCCCGCCTCAGACAGAGCCCATTGAAAGTACCAAGCAAGAAAAAAGCAAACACAGTCAAGAGAGAATTACCAGTTGCCAAGATGGCAGAGCGGTCTAAGGCGTTGCGTTCAGGTCGCAGTAACCCCAGGAGGCGTGGGTTCGAATCCCACCTCAGACAGAGCCCATTGATAGTACCAAGCAAGAAAAAAGCAAACACAGTCAAGAGAGAATTACCAGTTGCCAAGATGGCAGAGCGGTCTAAGGCGTTGCGTTCAGGTCGCAGTCTCCCCAGGAGGCGTGGGTTCGAATCCCACCTCAGACAGAGCCCATTGAAAGTACCAAGCAATAACAAAGCAAACACAGTCAAGAGAGCATTACCAGTTGCCAGGATGAGAGAGCGGTCTAAGGCGTTGCGTTCAGGTCGCAGTCTCCCCAGGAGGCGTGGGTTCGAATCCCACCTCAGACAGAGCCCATTGAAAGTACCAAGCAATAACAAAACAAACAAAGTCAAGAGAGCATTACCAGTTGCCAGGATGGCAGAGCGGTCTAAGGCGTTGCGTTCAGATCGCAGTCTCCCCAGTAGGCGTGGGTTCGAATCCCGCCTCAGACATTGCCCATTGAAAGTACCAAGCAAGAACAAAGCAAACACATTCAAGAGAGCATTACCAGCTGCCAGGATGGCAGAGCGGTCTAAGGCGTTGCGTTCAGATCGCAGTCTCCCCAGGAGGCGTGGGTTCGAATCCCGCCTCAGACAGTGCCCATTGAAAGTACCAAGCAATAATAAAGCAAACACAGTCAAGAGAGCATTACCATTTGCCAGGATGGCAGAGCGGTCTAAGGCGTTGCGTTCAGGTCGCAGTCTCCCCAGGAGGCGTGGGTTCGAATCCCACCTCAGACAGTGCGCATTGAAAGTACCAAGCAAGAACAAAGCAAACACAGTCAAGAGAGCATTACCAGATGCCAGGATGGCAGAGCGGTCTAAGGCGTTGCGTTCAGGTCGCAGCCTCCCCAGGAGGCGTGGTTTCGAATCCCACCTCAGACAGAGCCCATTGAACGTACCGAGCAAGAAAAAAGAAAACACAGTTAAGAGAGCATTACCAGCTGCCAGGATGGCAGAGCGGTCTAAGGCGTTGCGTTCAGGTCGCAGTCTCCCCAGGAGGCGTGGGTTCGAATCCCGCCTCAGACAGAGCCCATTGAAAGTACCGAGCAAGAACAAAGCAAACACAGTCAAGAGAGCATTACCAGCTGCCAGGATGGCAGAGCGGTCTAAGGCGTCGCGTTCAGGTCGCATTCACCCCAGGAGGCGTGGGTTCGAATCCCGCCTCAGACAGAGCCCTTTGAAAGTACCAAGCAAGAACAAAGCAAACACAGTCATGAGAGCATTAACAGGTGCCAGGATGGCAGAGCGGTCTACGGCGTCACGTTCAGGTCGCATTCACCCCAGGAGGCGTGGGTTCGAATCCCACCTCAGACAGAGCCCATTGAAAGTACCAAGCAATAACAAAGCAAACAAAGTCAAGAGAGCATTACCAGTTGCCAGGATGGCAGAGCGGTCTAAGGCGTTGCGTTCAGGTCGCAGTCACCCCAGGAGGCGTGGGTTCGAATCCCACCTCAGACAGAGCCCATTGAAAGTACCAAGCAATAACAAAGCAAACAAAGTCAAGAGAGCATTACCAGTTTCCAGGATGGCAGAGCGGTCT
This sequence comes from Idiotropiscis lumnitzeri, assembly GCF_059441095.1. Lineage (NCBI taxonomy): Eukaryota > Metazoa > Chordata > Actinopteri > Syngnathiformes > Syngnathidae > Idiotropiscis > Idiotropiscis lumnitzeri. The sequence goes on along the minus strand of NW_028283578.1, from coordinate 860,759 downwards.
ACGGCGTTGCGTTCAGGTCGCAGTCACCCCAGGAGGCGTGGGTTCGAATCCCGCCTCAGACAGAGCCCATTGAAAGTACCAAGCAATAACAAAGCAAACAAAGTCAAGAGAGCATTACCAGTTGCCAGGATGGCGGAGCGGTCTAAGGCGTTGCGTTCAGGTCGCAGTCTCCCCAGGAGGCGTGGGTTCGAATCCCACCTCAGACAGAGCCCATTGAAAGTACAAAGCAAACACAGTCAAGAGAGCATTACCAGTTTCCAGGATGGCAGAGCGGTCTACGGCGTTGCGTTCAGGTCGCAGTCACCCCAGGAGGCGTGGGTTCGAATCCCGCCTCAGACAGAGCCCATTGAAAGTACCAAGCAATAACAAAGCAAACACATTCAAGAGAGCATTACCAGATGCCAGGATGGCAGAGCGGTCTAAGGCGTTGCGTTCAGGTCGCAGTCTCCCCAGGAGGCGTGGGTTCGAATCCCGCCTCAGACAGAGCCCATTGAAAGTACCAAGCAAGAACAAAGCAAACACAGTCAAGAGAGAGGTACCAGTTGCCAGGATGGCAGAGCGGTCTAAGGCGTTGCGTTCAGGTCGCAGTAACCCCAGGAGGCGTGGGTTCGAATCCCACCTCAGACAGAGCCCATTGATAGTACCAAGCAAGAAAAAAGCAAACACAGTCAAGAGAGAATTACCAGTTGCCAAGATGGCAGAGCGGTCTAAGGCGTTGCGTTCAGGTCGCAGTCTCCCCAGGAGGCGTGGGTTTGAATCCCACCTCAGACAGAGCCCATTGAAAGTACCAAGCAAGAAAAAAGCAAACACAGTCAAGAGAGCATTACCAGTTGCCAGGATGGCAGAGCGGTCTAAGGCGTTGCGTTCAGGTCGCAGTCACCCCAGGAGGCGTGGGTTCAAATCCCACCTCAGACAGAGCCCATTGAAAGTACCAAGCAAGAACAAAGCAAACACATTCAAGAGAGCATTTCCAGATGCCAGGATGGCAGAGTGGTCTAAGGCGTTGCGTTCAGGTCGCAGTCTCCCCAGGAGGCGTGGGTTCGAATCCCACCTCAGACAGTGCCCATTGAAAGTACCAAGCAAGAACAAAGCAAACACATTCAAGAGAGCATTCCCAGATGCCAGGATGGCAGAGTGGTCTAAGGCGTTGCGTTCAGGTTGCAGTCTCCCCAGGAGGCGTGGGTTCGAATCCCACCTCAGACAGAGCCCATTGAAAGTACCAAGCAAGAACAAAGCAAACACAGTCAAGAGAGCATTACCAGTTGCCAGGATGGCAGAGCGGTCTAAGGCGTTGCGTTCAGGTCGCATTCACCCCAGGAGGCGTGGGTTCGAATCCCGCCTCAGACAGAGCCCTTTGAAAGTACCAAGCAAGAACAAAGCAAACACAGTCATGAGAGCATTAACAGGTGCCAGGATGGCAGAGCGGTCTACGGCGTCACGTTCAGGTCGCATTCACCCCAGGAGGCGTGGGTTCGAATCCCACCTCAGACAGAGCCCATTGAAAGTACCAAGCAATAACAAAGCAAACAAAGTCAAGAGAGCATTACCAGTTGCCAGGATGGCAGAGCGGTCTAAGGCGTTGCGTTCAGGTCGCAGTCACCCCAGGAGGCGTGGGTTCGAATCCCACCTCAGACAGAGCCCATTGAAAGTACCAAGCAATAACAAAGCAAACACATTCAAGAGAGCATTACCAGATGCCTGGATGGCAGAGTGGTCTAAGGCGTTGCGTTCAGGTCGCAGTCTCCCCAGGAGGCGTGGGTTCGAATCCCGCCTCAGACAGTGCCCATTGAAAGTACCAAGCAAGAACAAAGCAAACACATTCAAGAGAGCATTACCAGATGCCAGGATGGCAGAGCGGTCTAAGGCGTTGCGTTCAGGTCGCAGTCTCCCCAGGAGGCGTGGGTTCGAATCCCGCCTCAGAAAGAGCCCATTGAAAGTACCAAGCAAGAACAAAGCAAACACAGTCAAGAGAGAGGTACCATTTGCCAGGATGGCAGAGCGGTCTAAGGCGTTGCGTTCAGGTCGCAGTCTCCCCAGGAGGCGTGGGTTCGAATCCCGCCTCAGACAGAGCCCATTGAAAGTACAAAGCAAGAACAAAGCAAACACAGTCAAGAGAGCATTACCAGTTGCCAGGATGCCAGAGCGGTCTAAGGCGTTGCGTTCAGGTCGCAGTAACCCCAGGAGGCGTGGGTTCGAATCCCACCTCAGACAGAGCCCATTGAAAGTACCAAGCAATAACAAAGCAAACACAGTCAAGAGAGCATTACCAGGTGCCAGGATGGCAGTGTGTTCTAAGGCGTTGCGTTCAGGTCGCAGTCACCCCAGGAGGCGTGGGTTCGAATCCCACCTCAGACAGAGCCCATTGAGAGTACCAAGCAAGAACAAAGCAAACACAGTCAAGAGAGCATTACCAGTTGCCAGGATGGCAGAGCGGTCTAAGGCGTTGCGTTCAGGTCGCAGTAACCCCAGGAGGCGTGGGTTCGAATCCCACCTCAGACAGAGCCCATTGAGAGTACCAAGCAAGAAAAAAGCAAACACAGTCAAGAGAGCATTACCAGGTGCCAGGATGGCAGTGTGTTCTAAGGCGTTGCGTTCAGGTCGCAGTCACCCCAGGAGGCGTGGGTTCGAATCCCACCTCTGACAGAGCCCATTGAAAGTACCAAGCAAGAACAAAGCAAACACAGTCAAGAGAGAGGTACCAGTTGCCAGGATGGCAGAGCGGTCTAAGGCGTTGCGTTCAGGTCGCAGTAACCCCAGGAGGCGTGGGTTCGAATCCCACCTCAGACAGAGCCCATTGATAGTACCAAGCAAGAAAAAAGAGAACACATTCAAGAGAGCATTACCAGATGCCAGGATGGCAGAGTGGTCTAAGGCGTTGCGTTCAGGTCGCAGTCTCCCCAGGAGGCATGGGTTCGAATCCCGCCTCAGACAGAGCCCATTGAAAGTACCAAGCAAGAAAAAAGCAAACACAGTCAAGAGAGAATTACCAGTTGCCAAGATGGCAGAGCGGTCTAAGGCGTTGCGTTCAGGTCGCAGTAACCCCAGGAGGCGTGGGTTCGAATCCCACCTCAGACAGAGCCCATTGATAGTACCAAGCAAGAAAAAAGCAAACACAGTCAAGAGAGAATTACCAGTTGCCAAGATGGCAGAGCGGTCTAAGGCGTTGCGTTCAGGTCGCAGTCTCCCCAGGAGGCGTGGGTTCGAATCCCACCTCAGACAGAGCCCATTGAAAGTACCAAGCAATAACAAAGCAAACACAGTCAAGAGAGCATTACCAGTTGCCAGGATGAGAGAGCGGTCTAAGGCGTTGCGTTCAGGTCGCAGTCTCCCCAGGAGGCGTGGGTTCGAATCCCACCTCAGACAGAGCCCATTGAAAGTACCAAGCAATAACAAAACAAACAAAGTCAAGAGAGCATTACCAGTTGCCAGGATGGCAGAGCGGTCTAAGGCGTTGCGTTCAGATCGCAGTCTCCCCAGTAGGTGTGGGTTCGAATCCCGCCTCAGACATTGCCCATTGAAAGTACCAAGCAAGAACAAAGCAAACACATTCAAGAGAGCATTACCAGCTGCCAGGATGGCAGAGCGGTCTAAGGCGTTGCGTTCAGATCGCAGTCTCCCCAGGAGGCGTGGGTTCGAATCCCGCCTCAGACAGTGCCCATTGAAAGTACCAAGCAATAATAAAGCAAACACAGTCAAGAGAGCATTACCATTTGCCAGGATGGCAGAGCGGTCTAAGGCGTTGCGTTCAGGTCGCAGTCTCCCCAGGAGGCGTGGGTTCGAATCCCACCTCAGACAGTGCGCATTGAAAGTACCAAGCAAGAACAAAGCAAACACAGTCAAGAGAGCATTACCAGATGCCAGGATGGCAGAGCGGTCTAAGGCGTTGCGTTCAGGTCGCAGCCTCCCCAGGAGGCGTGGTTTCGAATCCCACCTCAGACAGAGCCCATTGAACGTACCGAGCAAGAAAAAAGAAAACACAGTTAAGAGAGCATTACCAGCTGCCAGGATGGCAGAGCGGTCTAAGGCGTTGCGTTCAGGTCGCAGTCTCCCCAGGAGGCGTGGGTTCGAATCCCGCCTCAGACAGAGCCCATTGAAAGTACCGAGCAAGAACAAAGCAAACACAGTCAAGAGAGCATTACCAGCTGCCAGGATGGCAGAGCGGTCTAAGGCGTCGCGTTCAGGTCGCATTCACCCCAGGAGGCGTGGGTTCGAATCCCGCCTCAGACAGAGCCCTTTGAAAGTACCAAGCAAGAACAAAGCAAACACAGTCATGAGAGCATTAACAGGTGCCAGGATGGCAGAGCGGTCTACGGCGTCACGTTCAGGTCGCATTCACCCCAGGAGGCGTGGGTTCGAATCCCACCTCAGACAGAGCCCATTGAAAGTACCAAGCAATAACAAAGCAAACAAAGTCAAGAGAGCATTACCAGTTGCCAGGATGGCAGAGCGGTCTAAGGCGTTGCGTTCAGGTCGCAGTCACCCCAGGAGGCGTGGGTTCGAATCCCACCTCAGACAGAGCCCATTGAAAGTACCAAGCAATAACAAAGCAAACAAAGTCAAGAGAGCATTACCAGTTTCCAGGATGGCAGAGCGGTCTACGGCGTTGCGTTCAGGTCGCAGTCACCCCAGGAGGCGTGGGTTCGAATCCCGCCTCAGACAGAGCCCATTGAAAGTACCAAGCAATAACAAAGCAAACAAAGTCAAGAGAGCATTACCAGTTGCCAGGATGGCGGAGCGGTCTAAGGCGTTGCGTTCAGGTCGCAGTCTCCCCAGGAGGCGTGGGTTCGAATCCCACCTCAGACAGAGCCCATTGAAAGTACAAAGCAAACACAGTCAAGAGAGCATTACCAGTTTCCAGGATGGCAGAGCGGTCTACGGCGTTGCGTTCAGGTCGCAGTCACCCCAGGAGGCGTGGGTTCGAATCCCGCCTCAGACAGAGCCCATTGAAAGTACCAAGCAATAACAAAGCAAACACATTCAAGAGAGCATTACCAGATGCCAGGATGGCAGAGCGGTCTAAGGCGTTGCGTTCAGGTCGCAGTCTCCCCAGGAGGCGTGGGTTCGAATCCCGCCTCAGACAGAGCCCATTGAAAGTACCAAGCAAGAACAAAGCAAACACAGTCAAGAGAGAGGTACCAGTTGCCAGGATGGCAGAGCGGTCTAAGGCGTTGCGTTCAGGTCGCAGTAACCCCAGGAGGCGTGGGTTCGAATCCCACCTCAGACAGAGCCCATTGATAGTACCAAGCAAGAAAAAAGCAAACACAGTCAAGAGAGAATTACCAGTTGCCAAGATGGCAGAGCGGTCTAAGGCGTTGCGTTCAGGTCGCAGTCTCCCCAGGAGGCGTGGGTTTGAATCCCACCTCAGACAGAGCCCATTGAAAGTACCAAGCAAGAAAAAAGCAAACACAGTCAAGAGAGCATTACCAGTTGCCAGGATGGCAGAGCGGTCTAAGGCGTTGCGTTCAGGTCGCAGTCACCCCAGGAGGCGTGGGTTCAAATCCCACCTCAGACAGAGCCCATTGAAAGTACCAAGCAAGAACAAAGCAAACACATTCAAGAGAGCATTTCCAGATGCCAGGATGGCAGAGTGGTCTAAGGCGTTGCGTTCAGGTCGCAGTCTCCCCAGGAGGCGTGGGTTCGAATCCCACCTCAGACAGTGCCCATTGAAAGTACCAAGCAAGAACAAAGCAAACACATTCAAGAGAGCATTCCCAGATGCCAGGATGGCAGAGTGGTCTAAGGCGTTGCGTTCAGGTTGCAGTCTCCCCAGGAGGCGTGGGTTCGAATCCCACCTCAGACAGAGCCCATTGAAAGTACCAAGCAAGAACAAAGCAAACACAGTCAAGAGAGCATTACCAGTTGCCAGGATGGCAGAGCGGTCTAAGGCGTTGCGTTCAGGTCGCATTCACCCCAGGAGGCGTGGGTTCGAATCCCGCCTCAGACAGAGCCCTTTGAAAGTACCAAGCAAGAACAAAGCAAACACAGTCATGAGAGCATTAACAGGTGCCAGGATGGCAGAGCGGTCTACGGCGTCACGTTCAGGTCGCATTCACCCCAGGAGGCGTGGGTTCGAATCCCACCTCAGACAGAGCCCATTGAAAGTACCAAGCAATAACAAAGCAAACAAAGTCAAGAGAGCATTACCAGTTGCCAGGATGGCAGAGCGGTCTAAGGCGTTGCGTTCAGGTCGCAGTCACCCCAGGAGGCGTGGGTTCGAATCCCACCTCAGACAGAGCCCATTGAAAGTACCAAGCAATAAAGAAGCAAACAAAGTCAAGAGAGCATTACCAGTTTCCAGGATGGCAGAGCGGTCTACGGCGTTGCGTTCAGGTCGCAGTCACCCCAGGAGGCGTGGGTTCGAATCCCGCCTCAGACAGAGCCCATTGAAAGTACCAAGCAATAACAAAGCAAACAAAGTCAAGAGAGCATTACCAGTTGCCAGGATGGCAGAGCGGTCTAAGGCGTTGCGTTCAGGTCGCAGTCTCCCCAGGAGGCGTGGGTTCGAATCCCGCCTCAGACAGAGCCCATTGAAAGTACCAAGCAAGAACAAAGCAAACACAGTCAAGAGAGAGGTACCAGTTGCCAGGATGGCAGAGCGGTCTAAGGCGTTGCGTTCAGGTCGCAGTAACCCCAGGAGGCGTGGGTTCGAATCCCACCTCAGACAGAGCCCATTGATAGTACCAAGCAAGAAAAAAGCAAACACAGTCAAGAGAGAATTACCAGTTGCCAAGATGGCAGAGCGGTCTAAGGCGTTGCGTTCAGGTCGCAGTCTCCCCAGGAGGCGTGGGTTTGAATCCCACCTCAGACAGAGCCCATTGAAAGTACCAAGCAAGAAAAAAGCAAACACAGTCAAGAGAGCATTACCAGTTGCCAGGATGGCAGAGCGGTCTAAGGCGTTGCGTTCAGGTCGCAGTCACCCCAGGAGGCGTGGGTTCAAATCCCACCTCAGACAGAGCCCATTGAAAGTACCAAGCAAGAACAAAGCAAACACATTCAAGAGAGCATTTCCAGATGCCAGGATGGCAGATTGGTCTAAGGCGTTGCGTTCAGGTCGCAGTCTCCCCAGGAGGCGTGGGTTCGAATCCCACCTCAGACAGAGCCCATTGAAAGTACCAAGCAAGAACAAAGCAAACACAGTCATAAGAGCATTACGAGGTGCCAGGATGGCAGAGCGGTCTAAGGCGTTGCGTTCAGGTCGCAGTCTCCCCAGGAGGCGTGGGTTGAATCCCACCTCAGACAGTGCCCATTGAAAGTACCAAGTAAGAACAAAGCAAACACATAAGAGTGCATTACCAGATGCCAGGACGGCAGAGCGGTCTAAGGCGTTCCGTTCAGGTTGCAGTCACCCCAGGAGGCGTGGGTTCGAATCCCACCTCAGACAGAGCCCATTGAAAGTACCAAGCGAGAAAAAAGCAAACACAGTCAAGAGAGCATTACCAGTTGCCAGGATGGCAGAGCGGTCTAAGGCGTTGCGTTCAGGTCGCAGTCACCCCAGGAGGCGTGGGTTCGAATCCCACCTCAGACAGAGCCCATTGAAAGTACCAAGCAAGAACAAAGCAAACACATTCAAGAGAGCATTACCAGATGCCAGGATGGCAGAGTGGTCTAAGGCGTTGCGTTCAGGTCGCAGTCTCCCCAGGAGGCGTGGGTTCGAATCCCACCTCAGACAGTGCCCATTGAAAGTACCAAGCAAGAACAAAGCAAACACATTCAAGAGAGCATTCCCAGATGCCAGGATGGCAGAGCGGTCTAAGGCGTTACGTTCAGGTCGCAGTCTCCCCAGGACGCAGGGGTTCGAATCCCACCTCAGACAGAGCCCATTGAAAGTACCAAGCAAGAACAAAGCAAACACAGTCATAAGAGCATTACGAGGTGCCAGGATGGCAGAGCGGTCTAAGGCGTTGCGTTCAGGTTGCAGTCTCCCCAGGAGGCGTGGGTTGAATCCCACCTCAGACAGTGCCCATTGAAAGTACCAAGCAAGAACAAAGCAAACACATTCAAGAGAGCATTACCAGATGCCAGGATGGCAGAGCGGTCTAAGGCGTTGCGTTCAAGTCGCAGTCTCCCCAGGAGGCGTGGGTTCGAATCCCACCTCAGACAGATCCCATTGAAAGTACCAAGCAATAACAAAGCAAACACAGTCAAGAGAGCATTACCAGTTTCCAGGATGGCAGAGCGGTCTCAGGCGTTGCGTTCAGGTCGCAGCCTCCCCAGGAGGCGTGGTTTCGAATCCCACCTCAGACAGAGCCCGTTGAAAGTACCAAGCAATAACAAAGCAAACAAAGTCAAGAGAGCATTACCAGTTGCCAGGATGGCAGAGCGGTCTAAGGCGTTGCGTTCAGGTCGCAGTCTCCCCAGGAGGCGTGGGTTTGAATCCCGCCTCAGACAGAGCACATTGAACGTACCAAGCAAGAAAAAAGCAAACACAGTCAAGAGAGCATTACCAGTTGCCAGGATGGCAGAGCGGTCTAAGGCGTTGCGTTCAGGTCGCCGTCTCCCCAGGAGGCGTGGGTTCGAATCCCGCCTCTGACAGAGCCCATTGAACGTACCGAGCAAGAAAAAAGCAAACACAGTCAAGAGAGCATTACCAGCTGCCAGGAGGGCAGAGCGGTCTAAGGCGTTGCGTTCAGGTCGCAGTCTCCCCAGGAGGCGTGGTTTCGAATCCCGCCTCAGACAGAGCCCATTGAAAGTACAGAGCAAGAACAAAGCAAACACAGTCAAGAGAGCATTACCAGCTGCCAGGATGGCAGAGCGGTCTAAGGCGTCGCGTTCAGGTCGCATTCACCCCAGGAGGCGTGGGTTCGAATCCCGCCTCAGACAGAGCCCTTTGAAAGTACCAAGCAAGAACAAAGCAAACACAGTCATGAGAGCATTAACAGGTGCCAGGATGGCAGAGCGGTCTACGGCGTCGCGTTCAGGTCGCATTCACCCCAGGAGGCGTGGGTTCGAATCCCACCTCAGACAGAGCCCATTGAAAGTACCAAGCAATAACAAAGCAAACAAAGTCAAGAGAGCATTACCAGTTGCCAGGATGGCAGAGCGGTCTACGGCGTTGCGTTCAGGTCGCAGTCACCCCAGGAGGCGTGGGTTCGAATCCCGCCTCAGACAGAGCCCATTGAAAGTACCAAGCAATAACAAAGCAAACAAAGTCAAGAGAGCATTACCAGTTGCCAGGATGGCAGAGCGGTCTAAGGCGTTGCGTTCAGGTCGCAGTCACCCCAGGAGGCGTGGGTTCGAATCCCACCTCAGACAGAGCCCATTGAAAGTACCAAGCAATAACAAAGCAAACAAAGTCAAGAGAGCATTACCAGTTGCCAGGATGGCAGAGCGGTCTACGGCGTTGCGTTCAGGTCGCAGTCACCCCAGGAGGCGTGGGTTCGAATCCCACCTCAGACAGAGCCCATTGAAAGTACCAAGCAAAAACAAAGCAAACAAAGTCAAGAGAGCATTACCAGTTGCCAGGATGGCAGAGCGGTCTAAGGTGTTGCGTTCAGGTCGCAGTCTCCCCAGGAGGCGTGGGTTCGAATCCCGCCTCAGACAGAGCCCATTGAAAGTACCAAGCAAGAACAAAGCAAACACATTCAAGAGAGAGGTACCAGTTGCCAGGATGGCAGAGCGGTCTAAGGCATTGCGTTCAGGTCGCAGTCTCCCCAGGACGCAGGGGTTCGAATCCCACCTCAGACAGAGCCCATTGAAAGTACCAAGCAAGAACAAAGCAAACACAGTCATAAGAGCATTACGAGGTGCCAGGATGGCAGAGCGGTCTAAGGCGTTGCGTTCAGGTCGCAGTCTCCCCAGGAGGCGTGGGTTGAATCCCACCTCAGACAGTGCCCATTGAAAGTACCAAGCAAGAACAAAGCAAACACATTCAAGAGAGCATTACCAGATGCCAGGATGGCAGAGCGGTCTAAGGCGTTGCGTTCAGGTCGCATTCACCCCAGGAGGCGTGGGTTCGAATCCCGCCTCAGACAGAGCCCTTTGAAAGTACCAAGCAAGAACAAAGCAAACACAGTCATGAGAGCATTAACAGGTGCCAGGATGGCAGAGCGGTCTACGGCGTCACGTTCAGGTCGCATTCACCCCAGGAGGCGTGGGTTCGAATCCCACCTCAGACAGAGCCCATTGAAAGTACCAAGCAATAACAAAGCAAACAAAGTCAAGAGAGCATTACCAGTTGCCAGGATGGCAGAGCGGTCTAAGGCGTTGCGTTCAGGTCGCAGTCACCCCAGGAGGCGTGGGTTCGAATCCCACCTCAGACAGAGCCCATTGAAAGTACCAAGCAATAAAGAAGCAAACAAAGTCAAGAGAGCATTACCAGTTTCCAGGATGGCAGAGCGGTCTACGGCGTTGCGTTCAGGTCGCAGTCACCCCAGGAGGCGTGGGTTCGAATCCCGCCTCAGACAGAGCCCATTGAAAGTACCAAGCAATAACAAAGCAAACAAAGTCAAGAGAGCATTACCAGTTGCCAGGATGGCAGAGCGGTCTAAGGCGTTGCGTTCAGGTCGCAGTCTCCCCAGGAGGCGTGGGTTCGAATCCCGCCTCAGACAGAGCCCTTTGAAAGTACCAAGCAAGAACAAAGCAAACACAGTCATGAGAGCATTAACAGGTGCCAGGATGGCAGAGCGGTCTACGGCGTCACGTTCAGGTCGCATTCACCCCAGGAGGCGTGGGTTCGAATCCCACCTCAGACAGAGCCCATTGAAAGTACCAAGCAATAACAAAGCAAACAAAGTCAAGAGAGCATTACCAGTTGCCAGGATGGCAGAGCGGTCTAAGGCGTTGCGTTCAGGTCGCAGCCTCCCCAGGAGGCGTGGTTTCGAATCCCACCTCAGACAGAGCCCATTGAACGTACCGAGCAAGAAAAAAGAAAACACAGTTAAGAGAGCATTACCAGCTGCCAGGATGGCAGAGCGGTCTAAGGCGTTGCGTTCAGGTCGCAGTCTCCCCAGGAGGCGTGGGTTCGAATCCCGCCTCAGACAGAGCCCATTGAAAGTACCGAGCAAGAACAAAGCAAACACAGTCAAGAGAGCATTACCAGCTGCCAGGATGGCAGAGCGGTCTAAGGCGTCGCGTTCAGGTCGCATTCACCCCAGGAGGCGTGGGTTCGAATCCCGCCTCAGACAGAGCCCTTTGAAAGTACCAAGCAAGAACAAAGCAAACACAGTCATGAGAGCATTAACAGGTGCCAGGATGGCAGAGCGGTCTACGGCGTCACGTTCAGGTCGCATTCACCCCAGGAGGCGTGGGTTCGAATCCCACCTCAGACAGAGCCCATTGAAAGTACCAAGCAATAACAAAGCAAACAAAGTCAAGAGAGCATTACCAGTTGCCAGGATGGCAGAGCGGTCTAAGGCGTTGCGTTCAGGTCGCAGTCACCCCAGGAGGCGTGGGTTCGAATCCCACCTCAGACAGAGCCCATTGAAAGTACCAAGCAATAACAAAGCAAACAAAGTCAAGAGAGCATTACCAGTTTCCAGGATGGCAGAGCGGTCTACGGCGTTGCGTTCAGGTCGCAGTCACCCCAGGAGGCGTGGGTTCGAATCCCGCCTCAGACAGAGCCCATTGAAAGTACCAAGCAATAACAAAGCAAACAAAGTCAAGAGAGCATTACCAGTTGCCAGGATGGCGGAGCGGTCTAAGGCGTTGCGTTCAGGTCGCAGTCTCCCCAGGAGGCGTGGGTTCGAATCCCACCTCAGACAGAGCCCATTGAAAGTACAAAGCAAACACAGTCAAGAGAGCATTACCAGTTTCCAGGATGGCAGAGCGGTCTACGGCGTTGCGTTCAGGTCGCAGTCACCCCAGGAGGCGTGGGTTCGAATCCCGCCTCAGACAGAGCCCATTGAAAGTACCAAGCAATAACAAAGCAAACACATTCAAGAGAGCATTACCAGATGCCAGGATGGCAGAGCGGTCTAAGGCGTTGCGTTCAGGTCGCAGTCTCCCCAGGAGGCGTGGGTTCGAATCCCGCCTCAGACAGAGCCCATTGAAAGTACCAAGCAAGAACAAAGCAAACACAGTCAAGAGAGAGGTACCAGTTGCCAGGATGGCAGAGCGGTCTAAGGCGTTGCGTTCAGGTCGCAGTAACCCCAGGAGGCGTGGGTTCGAATCCCACCTCAGACAGAGCCCATTGATAGTACCAAGCAAGAAAAAAGCAAACACAGTCAAGAGAGAATTACCAGTTGCCAAGATGGCAGAGCGGTCTAAGGCGTTGCGTTCAGGTCGCAGTCTCCCCAGGAGGCGTGGGTTTGAATCCCACCTCAGACAGAGCCCATTGAAAGTACCAAGCAAGAAAAAAGCAAACACAGTCAAGAGAGCATTACCAGTTGCCAGGATGGCAGAGCGGTCTAAGGCGTTGCGTTCAGGTCGCAGTCACCCCAGGAGGCGTGGGTTCAAATCCCACCTCAGACAGAGCCCATTGAAAGTACCAAGCAAGAACAAAGCAAACACATTCAAGAGAGCATTTCCAGATGCCAGGATGGCAGAGTGGTCTAAGGCGTTGCGTTCAGGTCGCAGTCTCCCCAGGAGGCGTGGGTTCGAATCCCACCTCAGACAGTGCCCATTGAAAGTACCAAGCAAGAACAAAGCAAACACATTCAAGAGAGCATTCCCAGATGCCAGGATGGCAGAGTGGTCTAAGGCGTTGCGTTCAGGTTGCAGTCTCCCCAGGAGGCGTGGGTTCGAATCCCACCTCAGACAGAGCCCATTGAAAGTACCAAGCAAGAACAAAGCAAACACAGTCAAGAGAGCATTACCAGTTGCCAGGATGGCAGAGCGGTCTAAGGCGTTGCGTTCAGGTCGCATTCACCCCAGGAGGCGTGGGTTCGAATCCCGCCTCAGACAGAGCCCTTTGAAAGTACCAAGCAAGAACAAAGCAAACACAGTCATGAGAGCATTAACAGGTGCCAGGATGGCAGAGCGGTCTACGGCGTCACGTTCAGGTCGCATTCACCCCAGGAGGCGTGGGTTCGAATCCCACCTCAGACAGAGCCCATTGAAAGTACCAAGCAATAACAAAGCAAACAAAGTCAAGAGAGCATTACCAGTTGCCAGGATGGCAGAGCGGTCTAAGGCGTTGCGTTCAGGTCGCAGTCACCCCAGGAGGCGTGGGTTCGAATCCCACCTCAGACAGAGCCCATTGAAAGTACCAAGCAATAAAGAAGCAAACAAAGTCAAGAGAGCATTACCAGTTTCCAGGATGGCAGAGCGGTCTACGGCGTTGCGTTCAGGTCGCAGTCACCCCAGGAGGCGTGGGTTCGAATCCCGCCTCAGACAGAGCCCATTGAAAGTACCAAGCAATAACAAAGCAAACAAAGTCAAGAGAGCATTACCAGTTGCCAGGATGGCAGAGCGGTCTAAGGCGTTGCGTTCAGGTCGCAGTCTCCCCAGGAGGCGTGGGTTCGAATCCCGCCTCAGACAGAGCCCATTGAAAGTACCAAGCAAGAACAAAGCAAACACAGTCAAGAGAGAGGTACCAGTTGCCAGGATGGCAGAGCGGTCTAAGGCGTTGCGTTCAGGTCGCAGTAACCCCAGGAGGCGTGGGTTCGAATCCCACCTCAGACAGAGCCCATTGATAGTACCAAGCAAGAAAAAAGCAAACACAGTCAAGAGAGAATTACCAGTTGCCAAGATGGCAGAGCGGTCTAAGGCGTTGCGTTCAGGTCGCAGTCTCCCCAGGAGGCGTGGGTTTGAATCCCACCTCAGACAGAGCCCATTGAAAGTACCAAGCAAGAAAAAAGCAAACACAGTCAAGAGAGCATTACCAGTTGCCAGGATGGCAGAGCGGTCTAAGGCGTTGCGTTCAGGTCGCAGTCACCCCAGGAGGCGTGGGTTCAAATCCCACCTCAGACAGAGCCCATTGAAAGTACCAAGCAAGAACAAAGCAAACACATTCAAGAGAGCATTTCCAGATGCCAGGATGGCAGATTGGTCTAAGGCGTTGCGTTCAGGTCGCAGTCTCCCCAGGAGGCGTGGGTTCGAATCCCACCTCAGACAGAGCCCATTGAAAGTACCAAGCAAGAACAAAGCAAACACAGTCATAAGAGCATTACGAGGTGCCAGGATGGCAGAGCGGTCTAAGGCGTTGCGTTCAGGTCGCAGTCTCCCCAGGAGGCGTGGGTTGAATCCCACCTCAGACAGTGCCCATTGAAAGTACCAAGTAAGAACAAAGCAAACACATAAGAGTGCATTACCAGATGCCAGGACGGCAGAGCGGTCTAAGGCGTTCCGTTCAGGTTGCAGTCACCCCAGGAGGCGTGGGTTCGAATCCCACCTCAGACAGAGCCCATTGAAAGTACCAAGCGAGAAAAAAGCAAACACAGTCAAGAGAGCATTACCAGTTGCCAGGATGGCAGAGCGGTCTAAGGCGTTGCGTTCAGGTCGCAGTCACCCCAGGAGGCGTGGGTTCGAATCCCACCTCAGACAGAGCCCATTGAAAGTACCAAGCAAGAACAAAGCAAACACATTCAAGAGAGCATTACCAGATGCCAGGATGGCAGAGTGGTCTAAGGCGTTGCGTTCAGGTCGCAGTCTCCCCAGGAGGCGTGGGTTCGAATCCCACCTCAGACAGTGCCCATTGAAAGTACCAAGCAAGAACAAAGCAAACACATTCAAGAGAGCATTCCCAGATGCCAGGATGGCAGAGCGGTCTAAGGCGTTACGTTCAGGTCGCAGTCTCCCCAGGACGCAGGGGTTCGAATCCCACCTCAGACAGAGCCCATTGAAAGTACCAAGCAAGAACAAAGCAAACACAGTCATAAGAGCATTACGAGGTGCCAGGATGGCAGAGCGGTCTAAGGCGTTGCGTTCAGGTTGCAGTCTCCCCAGGAGGCGTGGGTTGAATCCCACCTCAGACAGTGCCCATTGAAAGTACCAAGCAAGAACAAAGCAAACACATTCAAGAGAGCATTACCAGATGCCAGGATGGCAGAGCGGTCTAAGGCGTTGCGTTCAAGTCGCAGTCTCCCCAGGAGGCGTGGGTTCGAATCCCACCTCAGACAGATCCCATTGAAAGTACCAAGCAATAACAAAGCAAACACAGTCAAGAGAGCATTACCAGTTTCCAGGATGGCAGAGCGGTCTCAGGCGTTGCGTTCAGGTCGCAGCCTCCCCAGGAGGCGTGGTTTCGAATCCCACCTCAGACAGAGCCCGTTGAAAGTACCAAGCAATAACAAAGCAAACAAAGTCAAGAGAGCATTACCAGTTGCCAGGATGGCAGAGCGGTCTAAGGCGTTGCGTTCAGGTCGCAGTCTCCCCAGGAGGCGTGGGTTTGAATCCCGCCTCAGACAGAGCACATTGAACGTACCAAGCAAGAAAAAAGCAAACACAGTCAAGAGAGCATTACCAGTTGCCAGGATGGCAGAGCGGTCTAAGGCGTTGCGTTCAGGTCGCCGTCTCCCCAGGAGGCGTGGGTTCGAATCCCGCCTCTGACAGAGCCCATTGAACGTACCGAGCAAGAAAAAAGCAAACACAGTCAAGAGAGCATTACCAGCTGCCAGGAGGGCAGAGCGGTCTAAGGCGTTGCGTTCAGGTCGCAGTCTCCCCAGGAGGCGTGGTTTCGAATCCCGCCTCAGACAGAGCCCATTGAAAGTACAGAGCAAGAACAAAGCAAACACAGTCAAGAGAGCATTACCAGCTGCCAGGATGGCAGAGCGGTCTAAGGCGTCGCGTTCAGGTCGCATTCACCCCAGGAGGCGTGGGTTCGAATCCCGCCTCAGACAGAGCCCTTTGAAAGTACCAAGCAAGAACAAAGCAAACACAGTCATGAGAGCATTAACAGGTGCCAGGATGGCAGAGCGGTCTACGGCGTCGCGTTCAGGTCGCATTCACCCCAGGAGGCGTGGGTTCGAATCCCACCTCAGACAGAGCCCATTGAAAGTACCAAGCAATAACAAAGCAAACAAAGTCAAGAGAGCATTACCAGTTGCCAGGATGGCAGAGCGGTCTACGGCGTTGCGTTCAGGTCGCAGTCACCCCAGGAGGCGTGGGTTCGAATCCCGCCTCAGACAGAGCCCATTGAAAGTACCAAGCAATAACAAAGCAAACAAAGTCAAGAGAGCATTACCAGTTGCCAGGATGGCAGAGCGGTCTAAGGCGTTGCGTTCAGGTCGCAGTCACCCCAGGAGGCGTGGGTTCGAATCCCACCTCAGACAGAGCCCATTGAAAGTACCAAGCAATAACAAAGCAAACAAAGTCAAGAGAGCATTACCAGTTGCCAGGATGGCAGAGCGGTCTACGGCGTTGCGTTCAGGTCGCAGTCACCCCAGGAGGCGTGGGTTCGAATCCCACCTCAGACAGAGCCCATTGAAAGTACCAAGCAAAAACAAAGCAAACAAAGTCAAGAGAGCATTACCAGTTGCCAGGATGGCAGAGCGGTCTAAGGTGTTGCGTTCAGGTCGCAGTCTCCCCAGGAGGCGTGGGTTCGAATCCCGCCTCAGACAGAGCCCATTGAAAGTACCAAGCAAGAACAAAGCAAACACATTCAAGAGAGAGGTACCAGTTGCCAGGATGGCAGAGCGGTCTAAGGCATTGCGTTCAGGTCGCAGTCTCCCCAGGACGCAGGGGTTCGAATCCCACCTCAGACAGAGCCCATTGAAAGTACCAAGCAAGAACAAAGCAAACACAGTCATAAGAGCATTACGAGGTGCCAGGATGGCAGAGCGGTCTAAGGCGTTGCGTTCAGGTCGCAGTCTCCCCAGGAGGCGTGGGTTGAATCCCACCTCAGACAGTGCCCATTGAAAGTACCAAGCAAGAACAAAGCAAACACATTCAAGAGAGCATTACCAGATGCCAGGATGGCAGAGCGGTCTAAGGCGTTGCGTTCAGGTCGCATTCACCCCAGGAGGCGTGGGTTCGAATCCCGCCTCAGACAGAGCCCTTTGAAAGTACCAAGCAAGAACAAAGCAAACACAGTCATGAGAGCATTAACAGGTGCCAGGATGGCAGAGCGGTCTACGGCGTCACGTTCAGGTCGCATTCACCCCAGGAGGCGTGGGTTCGAATCCCACCTCAGACAGAGCCCATTGAAAGTACCAAGCAATAACAAAGCAAACAAAGTCAAGAGAGCATTACCAGTTGCCAGGATGGCAGAGCGGTCTAAGGCGTTGCGTTCAGGTCGCAGTCACCCCAGGAGGCGTGGGTTCGAATCCCACCTCAGACAGAGCCCATTGAAAGTACCAAGCAATAAAGAAGCAAACAAAGTCAAGAGAGCATTACCAGTTTCCAGGATGGCAGAGCGGTCTACGGCGTTGCGTTCAGGTCGCAGTCACCCCAGGAGGCGTGGGTTCGAATCCCGCCTCAGACAGAGCCCATTGAAAGTACCAAGCAATAACAAAGCAAACAAAGTCAAGAGAGCATTACCAGTTGCCAGGATGGCAGAGCGGTCTAAGGCGTTGCGTTCAGGTCGCAGTCTCCCCAGGAGGCGTGGGTTCGAATCCCGCCTCAGACAGAGCCCATTGAAAGTACCAAGCAAGAACAAAGCAAACACAGTCAAGAGAGAGGTACCAGTTGCCAGGATGGCAGAGCGGTCTAAGGCGTTGCGTTCAGGTCGCAGTAACCCCAGGAGGCGTGGGTTCGAATCCCACCTCAGACAGAGCCCATTGATAGTACCAAGCAAGAAAAAAGCAAACACAGTCAAGAGAGAATTACCAGTTGCCAAGATGGCAGAGCGGTCTAAGGCGTTGCGTTCAGGTCGCAGTCTCCCCAGGAGGCGTGGGTTTGAATCCCACCTCAGACAGAGCCCATTGAAAGTACCAAGCAAGAAAAAAGCAAACACAGTCAAGAGAGCATTACCAGTTGCCAGGATGGCAGAGCGGTCTAAGGCGTTGCGTTCAGGTCGCAGTCACCCCAGGAGGCGTGGGTTCAAATCCCACCTCAGACAGAGCCCATTGAAAGTACCAAGCAAGAACAAAGCAAACACATTCAAGAGAGCATTTCCAGATGCCAGGATGGCAGATTGGTCTAAGGCGTTGCGTTCAGGTCGCAGTCTCCCCAGGAGGCGTGGGTTCGAATCCCACCTCAGACAGAGCCCATTGAAAGTACCAAGCAAGAACAAAGCAAACACAGTCATAAGAGCATTACGAGGTGCCAGGATGGCAGAGCGGTCTAAGGCGTTGCGTTCAGGTCGCAGTCTCCCCAGGAGGCGTGGGTTCAAATCCCACCTCAGACAGAGCCCATTGAAAGTACCAAGCAAGAACAAAGCAAACACATTCAAGAGAGCATTTCCAGATGCCAGGATGGCAGAGCGGTCTAAGGCGTCGCGTTCAGGTCGCATTCAGCCCAGGAGGCGTGGGTTCGAATCCCACCTCAGACAGAGCCCATTGAAAGTACCAAGCAATAACAAAGCAAACAAAGTCAAGAGAGCATTACCAGTTGCCAGGATGGCAGAGCGGTCTACGGCGTTGCGTTCAGGTCGCAGTCACCCCAGGAGGCGTGGGTTCGAATCCCGCCTCAGACAGAGCCCATTGAAAGTACCAAGCAATAACAAAGCAAACAAAGTCAAGAGAGCATTACCAGTTGCCAGGATGGCAGAGCGGTCTAAGGCGTTGCGTTCAGGTCGCAGTCACCCCAGGAGGCGTGGGTTCGAATCCCACCTCAGACAGAGCCCATTGAAAGTACCAAGCAATAACAAAGCAAACAAAGTCAAGAGAGCATTACCAGTTGCCAGGATGGCAGAGCGGTCTACGGCGTTGCGTTCAGGTCGCAGTCACCCCAGGAGGCGTGGGTTCGAATCCCACCTCAGACAGAGCCCATTGAAAGTACCAAGCAAAAACAAAGCAAACAAAGTCAAGAGAGCATTACCAGTTGCCAGGATGGCAGAGCGGTCTAAGGTGTTGCGTTCAGGTCGCAGTCTCCCCAGGAGGCGTGGGTTCGAATCCCGCCTCAGACAGAGCCCATTGAAAGTACCAAGCAAGAACAAAGCAAACACATTCAAGAGAGAGGTACCAGTTGCCAGGATGGCAGAGCGGTCTAAGGCATTGCGTTCAGGTCGCAGTCTCCCCAGGACGCAGGGGTTCGAATCCCACCTCAGACAGAGCCCATTGAAAGTACCAAGCAAGAACAAAGCAAACACAGTCATAAGAGCATTACGAGGTGCCAGGATGGCAGAGCGGTCTAAGGCGTTGCGTTCAGGTCGCAGTCTCCCCAGGAGGCGTGGGTTGAATCCCACCTCAGACAGTGCCCATTGAAAGTACCAAGCAAGAACAAAGCAAACACATTCAAGAGAGCATTACCAGATGCCAGGATGGCAGAGCGGTCTAAGGCGTTGCGTTCAGGTCGCAGTCTCCCCAGGAGGCGTGGTTTCGAATCCCACCTCAGACAGTGCCCATTGAAAGTACCAAGCAAGAACAAAGCAAACACAGTCAAGAGAGCATTACCAGATGCCAGGATGGCAGAGCGGTCGAAGGCGTTGCGTTCAGGTCGCAGTCTCCCCAGGAGGCGTGGGTTCGAATCCCGCCTCTGAAAGAGCCCATTGAACGTACCGAGCAAGAAAAAAGCAAACACAGTCAAGAGAGCATTACCAGTTGCCAGGATGGCAGAGCGGTCTAAGGCGTTGCGTTCAGGTCGCAGTCTCCCAAGGAGGCGTGGGTTCGAATCCCGCCTCAGACAGAGCCCATTGAAAGTACCGAGCAAGAACAAAGCAAACACAGTCAAGAGAGCATTACCAGCTGCCAGGATGGCAGAGCGGTCTAAGGCGTTGCGTTCAGGTCGCAGTCTCCCCAGGAGGCGTGGGTTCGAATCCCACCTCAGACAGAGCCCATTGAAAGTACCAAGCAAGAACAAAGCAAACACAGTCATAAGAGCATTACGAGGTGCCAGGATGGCAGAGCGGTCTAAGGCGTTGCGTTCAGGTCGCAGTCTCCCCAGGAGGCGTGGGTTGAATCCCACCTCAGACAGTGCCCATTGAAAGTACCAAGTAAGAACAAAGCAAACACATAAGAGTGCATTACCAGATGCCAGGACGGCAGAGCGGTCTAAGGCGTTCCGTTCAGGTTGCAGTCACCCCAGGAGGCGTGGGTTCGAATCCCACCTCAGACAGAGCCCATTGAAAGTACCAAGCGAGAAAAAAGCAAACACAGTCAAGAGAGCATTACCAGTTGCCAGGATGGCAGAGCGGTCTAAGGCGTTGCGTTCAGGTCGCAGTCACCCCAGGAGGCGTGGGTTCGAATCCCACCTCAGACAGAGCCCATTGAAAGTACCAAGCAAGAACAAAGCAAACACATTCAAGAGAGCATTACCAGATGCCAGGATGGCAGAGTGGTCTAAGGCGTTGCGTTCAGGTCGCAGTCTCCCCAGGAGGCGTGGGTTCGTATCCCACCTCAGACAGTGCCCATTGAAAGTACCAAGCAAGAACAAAGCAAACACATTCAAGAGAGCATTCCCAGATGCCAGGATGGCAGAGCGGTCTAAGGCGTTACGTTCAGGTCGCAGTCTCCCCAGGACGCAGGGGTTCGAATCCCACCTCAGACAGAGCCCATTGAAAGTACCAAGCAAGAACAAAGCAAACACAGTCATAAGAGCATTACGAGGTGCCAGGATGGCAGAGCGGTCTAAGGCGTTGCGTTCAGGTTGCAGTCTCCCCAGGAGGCGTGGGTTGAATCCCACCTCAGACAGTGCCCATTGAAAGTACCAAGCAAGAACAAAGCAAACACATTCAAGAGAGCATTACCAGATGCCAGGATGGCAGAGCGGTCTAAGGCGTTGCGTTCAAGTCGCAGTCTCCCCAGGAGGCGTGGGTTCGAATCCCACCTCAGACAGATCCCATTGAAAGTACCAAGCAATAACAAAGCAAACACAGTCAAGAGAGCATTACCAGTTTCCAGGATGGCAGAGCGGTCTCAGGCGTTGCGTTCAGGTCGCAGCCTCCCCAGGAGGCGTGGTTTCGAATCCCACCTCAGACAGAGCCCGTTGAAAGTACCAAGCAATAACAAAGCAAACAAAGTCAAGAGAGCATTACCAGTTGCCAGGATGGCAGAGCGGTCTAAGGCGTTGCGTTCAGGTCGCAGTCTCCCCAGGAGGCGTGGGTTTGAATCCCGCCTCAGACAGAGCACATTGAACGTACCAAGCAAGAAAAAAGCAAACACAGTCAAGAGAGCATTACCAGTTGCCAGGATGGCAGAGCGGTCTAAGGCGTTGCGTTCAGGTCGCCGTCTCCCCAGGAGGCGTGGGTTCGAATCCCGCCTCTGACAGAGCCCATTGAACGTACCGAGCAAGAAAAAAGCAAACACAGTCAAGAGAGCATTACCAGCTGCCAGGAGGGCAGAGCGGTCTAAGGCGTTGCGTTCAGGTCGCAGTCTCCCCAGGAGGCGTGGTTTCGAATCCCGCCTCAGACAGAGCCCATTGAAAGTACAGAGCAAGAACAAAGCAAACACAGTCAAGAGAGCATTACCAGCTGCCAGGATGGCAGAGCGGTCTAAGGCGTCGCGTTCAGGTCGCATTCACCCCAGGAGGCGTGGGTTCGAATCCCGCCTCAGACAGAGCCCTTTGAAAGTACCAAGCAAGAACAAAGCAAACACAGTCATGAGAGCATTAACAGGTGCCAGGATGGCAGAGCGGTCTACGGCGTCGCGTTCAGGTCGCATTCACCCCAGGAGGCGTGGGTTCGAATCCCACCTCAGACAGAGCCCATTGAAAGTACCAAGCAATAACAAAGCAAACAAAGTCAAGAGAGCATTACCAGTTGCCAGGATGGCAGAGCGGTCTACGGCGTTGCGTTCAGGTCGCAGTCACCCCAGGAGGCGTGGGTTCGAATCCCGCCTCAGACAGAGCCCATTGAAAGTACCAAGCAATAACAAAGCAAACAAAGTCAAGAGAGCATTACCAGTTGCCAGGATGGCAGAGCGGTCTAAGGCGTTGCGTTCAGGTCGCAGTCACCCCAGGAGGCGTGGGTTCGAATCCCACCTCAGACAGAGCCCATTGAAAGTACCAAGCAATAACAAAGCAAACAAAGTCAAGAGAGCATTACCAGTTGCCAGGATGGCAGAGCGGTCTACGGCGTTGCGTTCAGGTCGCAGTCACCCCAGGAGGCGTGGGTTCGAATCCCACCTCAGACAGAGCCCATTGAAAGTACCAAGCAAAAACAAAGCAAACAAAGTCAAGAGAGCATTACCAGTTGCCAGGATGGCAGAGCGGTCTAAGGTGTTGCGTTCAGGTCGCAGTCTCCCCAGGAGGCGTGGGTTCGAATCCCGCCTCAGACAGAGCCCATTGAAAGTACCAAGCAAGAACAAAGCAAACACATTCAAGAGAGAGGTACCAGTTGCCAGGATGGCAGAGCGGTCTAAGGCATTGCGTTCAGGTCGCAGTCTCCCCAGGACGCAGGGGTTCGAATCCCACCTCAGACAGAGCCCATTGAAAGTACCAAGCAAGAACAAAGCAAACACAGTCATAAGAGCATTACGAGGTGCCAGGATGGCAGAGCGGTCTAAGGCGTTGCGTTCAGGTCGCAGTCTCCCCAGGAGGCGTGGGTTGAATCCCACCTCAGACAGTGCCCATTGAAAGTACCAAGCAAGAACAAAGCAAACACATTCAAGAGAGCATTACCAGATGCCAGGATGGCAGAGCGGTCTAAGGCGTTGCGTTCAGGTCGCAGTCTCCCCAGGAGGCGTGGTTTCGAATCCCACCTCAGACAGTGCCCATTGAAAGTACCAAGCAAGAACAAAGCAAACACAGTCAAGAGAGCATTACCAGATGCCAGGATGGCAGAGCGGTCGAAGGCGTTGCGTTCAGGTCGCAGTCTCCCCAGGAGGCGTGGGTTCGAATCCCGCCTCTGAAAGAGCCCATTGAACGTACCGAGCAAGAAAAAAGCAAACACAGTCAAGAGAGCATTACCAGTTGCCAGGATGGCAGAGCGGTCTAAGGCGTTGCGTTCAGGTCGCAGTCTCCCAAGGAGGCGTGGGTTCGAATCCCGCCTCAGACAGAGCCCATTGAAAGTACCGAGCAAGAACAAAGCAAACACAGTCAAGAGAGCATTACCAGCTGCCAGGATGGCAGAGCGGTCTAAGGCGTCGCGTTCAGGTCGCATTCAGCCCAGGAGGCGTGGGTTCGAATCCCGCCTCAGACAGAGCCCTTTGAAAGTACCAAGCAAGAACAAAGCAAACACAGTCATGAGAGCATTAACAGGTGCCAGGATGGCAGAGCGGTCTACGGCGTCGCGTTCAGGTCGCATTCACCCCAGGAGGCGTGGGTTCGAATCCCACCTCAGACAGAGCCCTTTGAAAGTACCAAGCAATAACAAAGCAAACAAAGTCAAGAGAGCATTACCAGTTGCCAGGATGGCAGAGCGGTCTAAGGCGTCGCGTTCAGGTCGCAGTCACCCCAGGAGGCGTGGGTTCGAATCCCACCTCAGACAGAGCCCATTGAAAGTACCAAGCAAGAACAAAAGCAAACACAGTAAAGAGAGCATTACCAGTTGCCAGGATGGCAGAGCGGTCTAAGGCGTTGCGTTCAGGTCGCAGTCTCCCCAAAACACGTGGGTTCGAATCCCACTTCAGACAGAGCCCATTGAAAGTACCAGCAAGAACAAAGCAAACACATTCAAGAGAGCATTACCAGGTGCCAGGATGGCAGAGTGGTCAAAGACGCTGCGTTCAGGTCGCAGTCTCCCCAGGAGGTGTGGGTTCGAATCCCGGCTCAGACAGAGCCCATTGAAAGTACCAAGCAATTACAAAGCAAACAAAGTCAAGAGAGCATTACCAGTTGCCAGGATGGCAGAGCGGTCTAAGGCGTTGCGTTCAGGTCGCAGTTTCCCGAGGAGGCGTGGGTTCGAATCCCAAGAACAAAGCAAACACATTCAAGAGAGCATTACCAGATGCCAGGATGGCAGAGTGGTCTAAGGCGTTGCGTTCAGGTCGCAGTCTTCCCAGGAGGCGTGGGTTCGAATCCCGCCTCAGACAGAGCCCATTGAAAGTACCAAGCAATAACAAAGCAAACAAAGTCAAGAGAGCATTACCAGTTGCCAGGATGGCAGAGCGGTCTAAGGCGTTGCGTTCAGGTCGCAGTCTCCCCAGGAGGCGTGGGTTCGAATCCCAAGAACAAAGGAAACACAGTCAAGAGAGAGGTACCAGTTGCCAGGATGGCAGAGCGGTCTAAGGCGTTGCGTTCAGGTTGCTGCAACCCCAGGAGGCGTGGGTTCGAATCCCACCTCAGACAGAGCCCATTGATAGTACCAAGCAAGAAAAAAGCAAACACAGTCAAGAGAGAATTACCTGTTGCCAGGATGGCAGAGCGGTCTAAGGCGTTGCGTTCAGGTCGCAGTCTCCCCAGGAGGCGTGGGTTCGAATCCCACCTCAGACAGAGCCCATTGAAAGTACCAAGCAATAACAAAGCAAACACAGTCAAGAGAGAATTACCAGTTGCCAGGATGGCAGAGCGGTCTAAGGCGTTGCGTTCAGGTCGCAGTAACCCCAGGAGGCGTGGGTTCGAATCCCACCTCAGACAGAGCCCATTGAAAGTACCAAGCAATAACAAAGCAAACACAGTCAAGAGAGCATTACCAGTTGCCAGGATGGCAGAGCGGTCTAAGGCGTTGCGTTCAGGTCGCAGTCTCCCCAGGAGGCGTG
Source organism: Idiotropiscis lumnitzeri (assembly GCF_059441095.1). Lineage (NCBI taxonomy): Eukaryota > Metazoa > Chordata > Actinopteri > Syngnathiformes > Syngnathidae > Idiotropiscis > Idiotropiscis lumnitzeri. Next base: position 836,208 of record NW_028283578.1, on the reverse strand, counting down.
GGTTCGAATCCCACCTCAGACAGAGCCCATTGAAAGTACCAAGCAATAACAAAGCAAACAAAGTCAAGAGAGCATTACCAGTTCCCAGGATGGCAGAGCGGTCTAAGGCGTTGCGTTCAGGTCGCAGTCTCCCCAGGAGGCGTGGGTTTGAATCCCACCTCAGACAGAGCCCATTGAAAGTACCAAGCAATAACAAAGCAAACACAGTCAAGAGAGAATTACCAGTTGCCAGGATGGCAGAGCGGTCTAAGGCGTTGCGTTCAGGTCGCAGTCTCCCCAGGAGGCGTGGGTTCGAATCCCACCTCAGACAGAGCCCATTGAAAGTACCAAGCAATAACAAAGCAAACACAGTCAAGAGAGAATTACCAGTTGCCAGGATGGCAGAGCGGTCTAAGGCGTTGCGTTCAGGTCGCAGTAACCCCAGGAGGCGTGGGTTCGAATCCCACCTCAGACAGAGCCCATTGAAAGTACCAAGCAATAACAAAGCAAACACAGTCAAGAGAGCATTACTAGGTGCCAGGATGGCAGAGCGGTCTAAGGCGTTGCGTTCAGGTCGCAGTCACCCCAGGAGGCGTGGGTTCGAATCCCACCTCAGACAGAGCCCATTGAAAGTACCAAGCAATAACAAAGCAAACACATTCAAGAGAGCATTACCAGATGCCTGGATGGCAGAGTGGTCTAAGGCGTTGCGTTCAGGTCGCAGTCTCCCCAGGAGGCGTGGGTTCGAATCCCGCCTCAGACAGTGCCCATTGAAAGTACCAAGCAAGAACAAAGCAAACACATTCAAGAGAGCATTACCAGATGCCAGGATGGCAGAGCGGTCTAAGGCGTTGCGTTCAGGTCGCAGTCTCCCCAGGAGGCGTGGGTTCGAATCCCGCCTCAGACAGAGCCCATTGAAAGTACCAAGCAAGAACAAAGCAAACACAGTCAAGAGAGAGGTACCAGTTGCCAGGATGGCAGAGCGGTCTAAGGCGTTGCGTTCAGGTCGCAGTCTCCCCAGGAGGCGTGGGTTCGAATCCCGCCTCAGACAGAGCCCATTGAAAGTACCAAGCAAGAACAAAGCAAACACAGTCAAGAGAGCATTACCAGTTGCCAGGATGCCAGAGCGGTCTAAGGCGTTGCGTTCAGGTCGCAGTAACCCCAGGAGGCGTGGGTTCGAATCCCACCTCAGACAGAGCCCATTGAAAGTACCAAGCAATAACAAAGCAAACACAGTCAAGAGAGCATTACCAGGTGCCAGGATGGCAGTGTGTTCTAAGGCGTTGCGTTCAGGTCGCAGTCACCCCAGGAGGCGTGGGTTCGAATCCCACCTCAGACAGAGCCCATTGAGAGTACCAAGCAAGAACAAAGCAAACACAGTCAAGAGAGCATTACCAGTTGCCAGGATGGCAGAGCGGTCTAAGGCGTTGCGTTCAGGTCGCAGTAACCCCAGGAGGCGTGGGTTCGAATCCCACCTCAGACAGAGCCCATTGAGAGTACCAAGCAAGAAAAAAGCAAACACAGTCAAGAGAGCATTACCAGGTGCCAGGATGGCAGTGTGTTCTAAGGCGTTGCGTTCAGGTCGCAGTCACCCCAGGAGGCGTGGGTTCGAATCCCACCTCAGACAGAGCCCATTGAAAGTACCAAGCAAGAAAAAAGCAAACACAGTCAAGAGAGAGGTACCAGTTGCCAGGATGGCAGAGCGGTCTAAGGCGTTGCGTTCAGGTCGCAGTAACCCCAGGAGGCGTGGGTTCGAATCCCACCTCAGACAGAGCCCATTAATAGTACCAAGCAAGAAAAAAGAGAACACATTCAAGAGAGCATTACCAGATGCCAGGATGGCAGAGTGGTCTAAGGCGTCGCGTTCAGGTCGCAGTCTCCCCAGGAGGCGTGGGTTCGAATCCCGCCTCAGACAGAGCCCATTGAAAGTACCAAGCAAGAAAAAAGCAAACACAGTCAAGAGAGAATTACCAGTTGCCAAGATGGCAGAGCGGTCTAAGGCGTTGCGTTCAGGTCGCAGTAACCCCAGGAGGCGTGGGTTCGAATCCCACCTCAGACAGAGCCCGTTGATAGTACCAAGCAAGAAAAAAGCAAACACAGTCAAGAGAGAATTACCAGTTGCCAAGATGGCAGAGCGGTCTAAGGCGTTGCGTTCAGGTCGCAGTCTCCCCAGGAGGCGTGGGTTCGAATCCCACCTCAGACAGAGCCCATTGAAAGTACCAAGCAATAACAAAGCAAACACAGTCAAGAGAGCATTACCAGTTGCCAGGATGGGAGAGCGGTCTAAGGCGTTGCGTTCAGGTCGCAGTCTCCCCAGGAGGCGTGGGTTCGAATCCCACCTCAGACAGAGCCCATTGAAAGTACCAAGCAATAACAAAACAAACAAAGTCAAGAGAGCATTACCAGTTGCCAGGATGGCAGAGCGGTCTAAGGCGTTGCGTTCAGATCGCAGTCTCCCCAGTAGGCGTGGGTTCGAATCCCGCCTCAGACATTGCCCATTGAAAGTACCAAGCAAGAACAAAGCAAACACATTCAAGAGAGCATTACCAGCTGCCAGGATGGCAGAGCGGTCTAAGGCGTTGCGTTCAGATCGCAGTCTCCCCAGGAGGCGTGAGTTCGAATCCCGCCTCAGACAGTGCCCATTGAAAGTACCAAGCAATAATAAAGCAAACACAGTCAAGAGAGCATTACCATTTGCCAGGATGGCAGAGCGGTCTAAGGCGTTGCGTTCAGGTCGCAGTCTCCCCAGGAGGCGTGGGTTCGAATCCCACCTCAGACAGTGCGCATTGAAAGTACCAAGCAAGAACAAAGCAAACACAGTCAAGAGAGCATTACCAGATGCCAGGATGGCAGAGCGGTCTAAGGCGTTGCGTTCAGGTCGCAGCCTCCCCAGGAGGCGTGGTTTCGAATCCCACCTCAGACAGAGCCCATTGAACGTACCGAGCAAGAAAAAAGAAAACACAGTTAAGAGAGCATTACCAGCTGCCAGGATGGCAGAGCGGTCTAAGGCGTTGCGTTCAGGTCGCAGTCTCCCCAGGAGGCGTGGGTTCGAATCCCGCCTCAGACAGAGCCCATTGAAAGTACCGAGCAAGAACAAAGCAAACACAGTCAAGAGAGCATTACCAGCTGCCAGGATGGCAGAGCGGTCTAAGGCGTCGCGTTCAGGTCGCATTCACCCCAGGAGGCGTGGGTTCGAATCCCGCCTCAGACAGAGCCCTTTGAAAGTACCAAGCAAGAACAAAGCAAACACAGTCATGAGAGCATTAACAGGTGCCAGGATGGCAGAGCGGTCTACGGCGTCACGTTCAGGTCGCATTCACCCCAGGAGGCGTGGGTTCGAATCCCACCTCAGACAGAGCCCATTGAAAGTACCAAGCAATAACAAAGCAAACAAAGTCAAGAGAGCATTACCAGTTGCCAGGATGGCAGAGCGGTCTAAGGCGTTGCGTTCAGGTCGCAGTCACCCCAGGAGGCGTGGGTTCGAATCCCACCTCAGACAGAGCCCATTGAAAGTACCAAGCAATAACAAAGCAAACAAAGTCAAGAGAGCATTACCAGTTTCCAGGATGGCAGAGCGGTCTACGGCGTTGCGTTCAGGTCGCAGTCACCCCAGGAGGCGTGGGTTCGAATCCCGCCTCAGACAGAGCCCATTGAAAGTACCAAGCAATAACAAAGCAAACAAAGTCAAGAGAGCATTACCAGTTGCCAGGATGGCGGAGCGGTCTAAGGCGTTGCGTTCAGGTCGCAGTCTCCCCAGGAGGCGTGGGTTCGAATCCCACCTCAGACAGAGCCCATTGAAAGTACAAAGCAAACACAGTCAAGAGAGCATTACCAGTTTCCAGGATGGCAGAGCGGTCTACGGCGTTGCGTTCAGGTCGCAGTCACCCCAGGAGGCGTGGGTTCGAATCCCGCCTCAGACAGAGCCCATTGAAAGTACCAAGCAATAACAAAGCAAACACATTCAAGAGAGCATTACCAGATGCCAGGATGGCAGAGCGGTCTAAGGCGTTGCGTTCAGGTCGCAGTCTCCCCAGGAGGCGTGGGTTCGAATCCCGCCTCAGACAGAGCCCATTGAAAGTACCAAGCAAGAACAAAGCAAACACAGTCAAGAGAGAGGTACCAGTTGCCAGGATGGCAGAGCGGTCTAAGGCGTTGCGTTCAGGTCGCAGTAACCCCAGGAGGCGTGGGTTCGAATCCCACCTCAGACAGAGCCCATTGATAGTACCAAGCAAGAAAAAAGCAAACACAGTCAAGAGAGAATTACCAGTTGCCAAGATGGCAGAGCGGTCTAAGGCGTTGCGTTCAGGTCGCAGTCTCCCCAGGAGGCGTGGGTTTGAATCCCACCTCAGACAGAGCCCATTGAAAGTACCAAGCAAGAAAAAAGCAAACACAGTCAAGAGAGCATTACCAGTTGCCAGGATGGCAGAGCGGTCTAAGGCGTTGCATTCAGGTCGCAGTCACCCCAGGAGGCGTGGGTTCAAATCCCACCTCAGACAGAGCCCATTGAAAGTACCAAGCAAGAACAAAGCAAACACATTCAAGAGAGCATTTCCAGATGCCAGGATGGCAGAGTGGTCTAAGGCGTTGCGTTCAGGTCGCAGTCTCCCCAGGAGGCGTGGGTTCGAATCCCACCTCAGACAGTGCCCATTGAAAGTACCAAGCAAGAACAAAGCAAACACATTCAAGAGAGCATTCCCAGATGCCAGGATGGCAGAGTGGTCTAAGGCGTTGCGTTCAGGTTGCAGTCTCCCCAGGAGGCGTGGGTTCGAATCCCACCTCAGACAGAGCCCATTGAAAGTACCAAGCAAGAACAAAGCAAACACAGTCAAGAGAGCATTACCAGTTGCCAGGATGGCAGAGCGGTCTAAGGCGTTGCGTTCAGGTCGCAGTCTCCCCAGGAGGCGTGGGTTCGAATCCCGCCTCAGACAGAGCCCATTGAAAGTACCGAGCAAGAACAAAGCAAACACAGTCAAGAGAGCATTACCAGCTGCCAGGATGGCAGAGCGGTCTAAGGCGTCGCGTTCAGGTCGCATTCACCCCAGGAGGCGTGGGTTCGAATCCCGCCTCAGACAGAGCCCTTTGAAAGTACCAAGCAAGAACAAAGCAAACACAGTCATGAGAGCATTAACAGGTGCCAGGATGGCAGAGCGGTCTACGGCGTCACGTTCAGGTCGCATTCACCCCAGGAGGCGTGGGTTCGAATCCCACCTCAGACAGAGCCCATTGAAAGTACCAAGCAATAACAAAGCAAACAAAGTCAAGAGAGCATTACCAGTTGCCAGGATGGCAGAGCGGTCTAAGGCGTTGCGTTCAGGTCGCAGTCACCCCAGGAGGCGTGGGTTCGAATCCCACCTCAGACAGAGCCCATTGAAAGTACCAAGCAATAACAAAGCAAACAAAGTCAAGAGAGCATTACCAGTTTCCAGGATGGCAGAGCGGTCTACGGCGTTGCGTTCAGGTCGCAGTCACCCCAGGAGGCGTGGGTTCGAATCCCGCCTCAGACAGAGCCCATTGAAAGTACCAAGCAATAACAAAGCAAACAAAGTCAAGAGAGCATTACCAGTTGCCAGGATGGCAGAGCGGTCTAAGGCGTTGCGTTCAGGTCGCAGTCTCCCCAGGAGGCGTGGGTTCGAATCCCGCCTCAGACAGAGCCCATTGAAAGTACCAAGCAAGAACAAAGCAAACACAGTCAAGAGAGAGGTACCAGTTGCCAGGATGGCAGAGCGGTCTAAGGCGTTGCGTTCAGGTCGCAGTAACCCCAGGAGGCGTGGGTTCGAATCCCACCTCAGACAGAGCCCATTGATAGTACCAAGCAAGAAAAAAGCAAACACAGTCAAGAGAGAATTACCAGTTGCCAAGATGGCAGAGCGGTCTAAGGCGTTGCGTTCAGGTCGCAGTCTCCCCAGGAGGCGTGGGTTTGAATCCCACCTCAGACAGAGCCCATTGAAAGTACCAAGCAAGAAAAAAGCAAACACAGTCAAGAGAGCATTACCAGTTGCCAGGATGGCAGAGCGGTCTAAGGCGTTGCGTTCAGGTCGCAGTCACCCCAGGAGGCGTGGGTTCAAATCCCACCTCAGACAGAGCCCATTGAAAGTACCAAGCAAGAACAAAGCAAACACAGTCAAGAGAGAGGTACCAGTTGCCAGGATGGCAGAGCGGTCTAAGGCGTTGCGTTCAGGTCGCAGTCTCCCCAGGAGGCGTGGGTTCGAATCCCGCCTCAGACAGAGCCCATTGAAAGTACCAAGCAAGAACAAAGCAAACACAGTCAAGAGAGCATTACCAGTTGCCAGGATGCCAGAGCGGTCTAAGGCGTTGCGTTCAGGTCGCAGTAACCCCAGGAGGCGTGGGTTCGAATCCCACCTCAGACAGAGCCCATTGAAAGTACCAAGCAATAACAAAGCAAACACAGTCAAGAGAGCATTACCAGGTGCCAGGATGGCAGTGTGTTCTAAGGCGTTGCGTTCAGGTCGCAGTCACCCCAGGAGGCGTGGGTTCGAATCCCACCTCAGACAGAGCCCATTGAGAGTACCAAGCAAGAACAAAGCAAACACAGTCAAGAGAGCATTACCAGTTGCCAGGATGGCAGAGCGGTCTAAGGCGTTGCGTTCAGGTCGCAGTAACCCCAGGAGGCGTGGGTTCGAATCCCACCTCAGACAGAGCCCATTGAGAGTACCAAGCAAGAAAAAAGCAAACACAGTCAAGAGAGCATTACCAGGTGCCAGGATGGCAGTGTGTTCTAAGGCGTTGCGTTCAGGTCGCAGTCACCCCAGGAGGCGTGGGTTCGAATCCCACCTCAGACAGAGCCCATTGAAAGTACCAAGCAAGAAAAAAGCAAACACAGTCAAGAGAGAGGTACCAGTTGCCAGGATGGCAGAGCGGTCTAAGGCGTTGCGTTCAGGTCGCAGTAACCCCAGGAGGCGTGGGTTCGAATCCCACCTCAGACAGAGCCCATTAATAGTACCAAGCAAGAAAAAAGAGAACACATTCAAGAGAGCATTACCAGATGCCAGGATGGCAGAGTGGTCTAAGGCGTCGCGTTCAGGTCGCAGTCTCCCCAGGAGGCGTGGGTTCGAATCCCGCCTCAGACAGAGCCCATTGAAAGTACCAAGCAAGAAAAAAGCAAACACAGTCAAGAGAGAATTACCAGTTGCCAAGATGGCAGAGCGGTCTAAGGCGTTGCGTTCAGGTCGCAGTAACCCCAGGAGGCGTGGGTTCGAATCCCACCTCAGACAGAGCCCATTGATAGTACCAAGCAAGAAAAAAGCAAACACAGTCAAGAGAGAATTACCAGTTGCCAAGATGGCAGAGCGGTCTAAGGCGTTGCGTTCAGGTCGCAGTCTCCCCAGGAGGCGTGGGTTCGAATCCCACCTCAGACAGAGCCCATTGAAAGTACCAAGCAATAACAAAGCAAACACAGTCAAGAGAGCATTACCAGTTGCCAGGATGGGAGAGCGGTCTAAGGCGTTGCGTTCAGGTCGCAGTCTCCCCAGGAGGCGTGGGTTCGAATCCCACCTCAGACAGAGCCCATTGAAAGTACCAAGCAATAACAAAACAAACAAAGTCAAGAGAGCATTACCAGTTGCCAGGATGGCAGAGCGGTCTAAGGCGTTGCGTTCAGATCGCAGTCTCCCCAGTAGGCGTGGGTTCGAATCCCGCCTCAGACATTGCCCATTGAAAGTACCAAGCAAGAACAAAGCAAACACATTCAAGAGAGCATTACCAGCTGCCAGGATGGCAGAGCGGTCTAAGGCGTTGCGTTCAGATCGCAGTCTCCCCAGGAGGCGTGAGTTCGAATCCCGCCTCAGACAGTGCCCATTGAAAGTACCAAGCAATAATAAAGCAAACACAGTCAAGAGAGCATTACCATTTGCCAGGATGGCAGAGCGGTCTAAGGCGTTGCGTTCAGGTCGCAGTCTCCCCAGGAGGCGTGGGTTCGAATCCCACCTCAGACAGTGCGCATTGAAAGTACCAAGCAAGAACAAAGCAAACACAGTCAAGAGAGCATTACCAGATGCCAGGATGGCAGAGCGGTCTAAGGCGTTGCGTTCAGGTCGCAGCCTCCCCAGGAGGCGTGGTTTCGAATCCCACCTCAGACAGAGCCCATTGAACGTACCGAGCAAGAAAAAAGAAAACACAGTTAAGAGAGCATTACCAGCTGCCAGGATGGCAGAGCGGTCTAAGGCGTTGCGTTCAGGTCGCAGTCTCCCCAGGAGGCGTGGGTTCGAATCCCGCCTCAGACAGAGCCCATTGAAAGTACCGAGCAAGAACAAAGCAAACACAGTCAAGAGAGCATTACCAGCTGCCAGGATGGCAGAGCGGTCTAAGGCGTCGCGTTCAGGTCGCATTCACCCCAGGAGGCGTGGGTTCGAATCCCGCCTCAGACAGAGCCCTTTGAAAGTACCAAGCAAGAACAAAGCAAACACAGTCATGAGAGCATTAACAGGTGCCAGGATGGCAGAGCGGTCTACGGCGTCACGTTCAGGTCGCATTCACCCCAGGAGGCGTGGGTTCGAATCCCACCTCAGACAGAGCCCATTGAAAGTACCAAGCAATAACAAAGCAAACAAAGTCAAGAGAGCATTACCAGTTGCCAGGATGGCAGAGCGGTCTAAGGCGTTGCGTTCAGGTCGCAGTCACCCCAGGAGGCGTGGGTTCGAATCCCACCTCAGACAGAGCCCATTGAAAGTACCAAGCAATAACAAAGCAAACAAAGTCAAGAGAGCATTACCAGTTTCCAGGATGGCAGAGCGGTCTACGGCGTTGCGTTCAGGTCGCAGTCACCCCAGGAGGCGTGGGTTCGAATCCCGCCTCAGACAGAGCCCATTGAAAGTACCAAGCAATAACAAAGCAAACAAAGTCAAGAGAGCATTACCAGTTGCCAGGATGGCGGAGCGGTCTAAGGCGTTGCGTTCAGGTCGCAGTCTCCCCAGGAGGCGTGGGTTCGAATCCCACCTCAGACAGAGCCCATTGAAAGTACAAAGCAAACACAGTCAAGAGAGCATTACCAGTTTCCAGGATGGCAGAGCGGTCTACGGCGTTGCGTTCAGGTCGCAGTCACCCCAGGAGGCGTGGGTTCGAATCCCGCCTCAGACAGAGCCCATTGAAAGTACCAAGCAATAACAAAGCAAACACATTCAAGAGAGCATTACCAGATGCCAGGATGGCAGAGCGGTCTAAGGCGTTGCGTTCAGGTCGCAGTCTCCCCAGGAGGCGTGGGTTCGAATCCCGCCTCAGACAGAGCCCATTGAAAGTACCAAGCAAGAACAAAGCAAACACAGTCAAGAGAGTGGTACCAGTTGCCAGGATGGCAGAGCGGTCTAAGGCGTTGCGTTCAGGTCGCAGTAACCCCAGGAGGCGTGGGTTCGAATCCCACCTCAGACAGAGCCCATTGATAGTACCAAGCAAGAAAAAAGCAAACACAGTCAAGAGAGAATTACCAGTTGCCAAGATGGCAGAGCGGTCTAAGGCGTTGCGTTCAGGTCGCAGTCTCCCCAGGAGGCGTGGGTTTGAATCCCACCTCAGACAGAGCCCATTGAAAGTACCAAGCAAGAAAAAAGCAAACACAGTCAAGAGAGCATTACCAGTTGCCAGGATGGCAGAGCGGTCTAAGGCGTTGCATTCAGGTCGCAGTCACCCCAGGAGGCGTGGGTTCAAATCCCACCTCAGACAGAGCCCATTGAAAGTACCAAGCAAGAACAAAGCAAACACATTCAAGAGAGCATTACCAGTTTCCAGGATGGCAGAGCGGTCTACGGCGTTGCGTTCAGGTCGCAGTCACCCCAGGAGGCGTGGGTTCGAATCCCGCCTCAGACAGAGCCCATTGAAAGTACCAAGCAATAACAAAGCAAACAAAGTCAAGAGAGCATTACCAGTTGCCAGGATGGCAGAGCGGTCTAAGGCGTTGCGTTCAGGTCGCAGTCTCCCCAGGAGGCGTGGGTTCGAATCCCGCCTCAGACAGAGCCCATTGAAAGTACCAAGCAAGAACAAAGCAAACACAGTCAAGAGAGAGGTACCAGTTGCCAGGATGGCAGAGCGGTCTAAGGCGTTGCGTTCAGGTCGCAGTAACCCCAGGAGGCGTGGGTTCGAATCCCACCTCAGACAGAGCCCATTGATAGTACCAAGCAAGAAAAAAGCAAACACAGTCAAGAGAGAATTACCAGTTGCCAAGATGGCAGAGCGGTCTAAGGCGTTGCGTTCAGGTCGCAGTCTCCCCAGGAGGCGTGGGTTTGAATCCCACCTCAGACAGAGCCCATTGAAAGTACCAAGCAAGAAAAAAGCAAACACAGTCAAGAGAGCATTACCAGTTGCCAGGATGGCAGAGCGGTCTAAGGCGTTGCGTTCAGGTCGCAGTCACCCCAGGAGGCGTGGGTTCAAATCCCACCTCAGACAGAGCCCATTGAAAGTACCAAGCAAGAACAAAGCAAACACAGTCAAGAGAGAGGTACCAGTTGCCAGGATGGCAGAGCGGTCTAAGGCGTTGCGTTCAGGTCGCAGTCTCCCCAGGAGGCGTGGGTTCGAATCCCGCCTCAGACAGAGCCCATTGAAAGTACCAAGCAAGAACAAAGCAAACACAGTCAAGAGAGCATTACCAGTTGCCAGGATGCCAGAGCGGTCTAAGGCGTTGCGTTCAGGTCGCAGTAACCCCAGGAGGCGTGGGTTCGAATCCCACCTCAGACAGAGCCCATTGAAAGTACCAAGCAATAACAAAGCAAACACAGTCAAGAGAGCATTACCAGGTGCCAGGATGGCAGTGTGTTCTAAGGCGTTGCGTTCAGGTCGCAGTCACCCCAGGAGGCGTGGGTTCGAATCCCACCTCAGACAGAGCCCATTGAGAGTACCAAGCAAGAACAAAGCAAACACAGTCAAGAGAGCATTACCAGTTGCCAGGATGGCAGAGCGGTCTAAGGCGTTGCGTTCAGGTCGCAGTAACCCCAGGAGGCGTGGGTTCGAATCCCACCTCAGACAGAGCCCATTGAGAGTACCAAGCAAGAAAAAAGCAAACACAGTCAAGAGAGCATTACCAGGTGCCAGGATGGCAGTGTGTTCTAAGGCGTTGCGTTCAGGTCGCAGTCACCCCAGGAGGCGTGGGTTCGAATCCCACCTCAGACAGAGCCCATTGAAAGTACCAAGCAAGAAAAAAGCAAACACAGTCAAGAGAGAGGTACCAGTTGCCAGGATGGCAGAGCGGTCTAAGGCGTTGCGTTCAGGTCGCAGTAACCCCAGGAGGCGTGGGTTCGAATCCCACCTCAGACAGAGCCCATTAATAGTACCAAGCAAGAAAAAAGAGAACACATTCAAGAGAGCATTACCAGATGCCAGGATGGCAGAGTGGTCTAAGGCGTCGCGTTCAGGTCGCAGTCTCCCCAGGAGGCGTGGGTTCGAATCCCGCCTCAGACAGAGCCCATTGAAAGTACCAAGCAAGAAAAAAGCAAACACAGTCAAGAGAGAATTACCAGTTGCCAAGATGGCAGAGCGGTCTAAGGCGTTGCGTTCAGGTCGCAGTAACCCCAGGAGGCGTGGGTTCGAATCCCACCTCAGACAGAGCCCATTGATAGTACCAAGCAAGAAAAAAGCAAACACAGTCAAGAGAGAATTACCAGTTGCCAAGATGGCAGAGCGGTCTAAGGCGTTGCGTTCAGGTCGCAGTCTCCCCAGGAGGCGTGGGTTCGAATCCCACCTCAGACAGAGCCCATTGAAAGTACCAAGCAATAACAAAGCAAACACAGTCAAGAGAGCATTACCAGTTGCCAGGATGGGAGAGCGGTCTAAGGCGTTGCGTTCAGGTCGCAGTCTCCCCAGGAGGCGTGGGTTCGAATCCCACCTCAGACAGAGCCCATTGAAAGTACCAAGCAATAACAAAACAAACAAAGTCAAGAGAGCATTACCAGTTGCCAGGATGGCAGAGCGGTCTAAGGCGTTGCGTTCAGATCGCAGTCTCCCCAGTAGGCGTGGGTTCGAATCCCGCCTCAGACATTGCCCATTGAAAGTACCAAGCAAGAACAAAGCAAACACATTCAAGAGAGCATTACCAGCTGCCAGGATGGCAGAGCGGTCTAAGGCGTTGCGTTCAGATCGCAGTCTCCCCAGGAGGCGTGAGTTCGAATCCCGCCTCAGACAGTGCCCATTGAAAGTACCAAGCAATAATAAAGCAAACACAGTCAAGAGAGCATTACCATTTGCCAGGATGGCAGAGCGGTCTAAGGCGTTGCGTTCAGGTCGCAGTCTCCCCAGGAGGCGTGGGTTCGAATCCCACCTCAGACAGTGCGCATTGAAAGTACCAAGCAAGAACAAAGCAAACACAGTCAAGAGAGCATTACCAGATGCCAGGATGGCAGAGCGGTCTAAGGCGTTGCGTTCAGGTCGCAGCCTCCCCAGGAGGCGTGGTTTCGAATCCCACCTCAGACAGAGCCCATTGAACGTACCGAGCAAGAAAAAAGAAAACACAGTTAAGAGAGCATTACCAGCTGCCAGGATGGCAGAGCGGTCTAAGGCGTTGCGTTCAGGTCGCAGTCTCCCCAGGAGGCGTGGGTTCGAATCCCGCCTCAGACAGAGCCCATTGAAAGTACCGAGCAAGAACAAAGCAAACACAGTCAAGAGAGCATTACCAGCTGCCAGGATGGCAGAGCGGTCTAAGGCGTCGCGTTCAGGTCGCATTCACCCCAGGAGGCGTGGGTTCGAATCCCGCCTCAGACAGAGCCCTTTGAAAGTACCAAGCAAGAACAAAGCAAACACAGTCATGAGAGCATTAACAGGTGCCAGGATGGCAGAGCGGTCTACGGCGTCACGTTCAGGTCGCATTCACCCCAGGAGGCGTGGGTTCGAATCCCACCTCAGACAGAGCCCATTGAAAGTACCAAGCAATAACAAAGCAAACAAAGTCAAGAGAGCATTACCAGTTGCCAGGATGGCAGAGCGGTCTAAGGCGTTGCGTTCAGGTCGCAGTCACCCCAGGAGGCGTGGGTTCGAATCCCACCTCAGACAGAGCCCATTGAAAGTACCAAGCAATAACAAAGCAAACAAAGTCAAGAGAGCATTACCAGTTTCCAGGATGGCAGAGCGGTCTACGGCGTTGCGTTCAGGTCGCAGTCACCCCAGGAGGCGTGGGTTCGAATCCCGCCTCAGACAGAGCCCATTGAAAGTACCAAGCAATAACAAAGCAAACAAAGTCAAGAGAGCATTACCAGTTGCCAGGATGGCGGAGCGGTCTAAGGCGTTGCGTTCAGGTCGCAGTCTCCCCAGGAGGCGTGGGTTCGAATCCCACCTCAGACAGAGCCCATTGAAAGTACAAAGCAAACACAGTCAAGAGAGCATTACCAGTTTCCAGGATGGCAGAGCGGTCTACGGCGTTGCGTTCAGGTCGCAGTCACCCCAGGAGGCGTGGGTTCGAATCCCGCCTCAGACAGAGCCCATTGAAAGTACCAAGCAATAACAAAGCAAACACATTCAAGAGAGCATTACCAGATGCCAGGATGGCAGAGCGGTCTAAGGCGTTGCGTTCAGGTCGCAGTCTCCCCAGGAGGCGTGGGTTCGAATCCCGCCTCAGACAGAGCCCATTGAAAGTACCAAGCAAGAACAAAGCAAACACAGTCAAGAGAGTGGTACCAGTTGCCAGGATGGCAGAGCGGTCTAAGGCGTTGCGTTCAGGTCGCAGTAACCCCAGGAGGCGTGGGTTCGAATCCCACCTCAGACAGAGCCCATTGATAGTACCAAGCAAGAAAAAAGCAAACACAGTCAAGAGAGAATTACCAGTTGCCAAGATGGCAGAGCGGTCTAAGGCGTTGCGTTCAGGTCGCAGTCTCCCCAGGAGGCGTGGGTTTGAATCCCACCTCAGACAGAGCCCATTGAAAGTACCAAGCAAGAAAAAAGCAAACACAGTCAAGAGAGCATTACCAGTTGCCAGGATGGCAGAGCGGTCTAAGGCGTTGCATTCAGGTCGCAGTCACCCCAGGAGGCGTGGGTTCAAATCCCACCTCAGACAGAGCCCATTGAAAGTACCAAGCAAGAACAAAGCAAACACATTCAAGAGAGCATTTCCAGATGCCAGGATGGCAGAGTGGTCTAAGGCGTTGCGTTCAGGTCGCAGTCTCCCCAGGAGGCGTGGGTTCGAATCCCACCTCAGACAGTGCCCATTGAAAGTACCAAGCAAGAACAAAGCAAACACATTCAAGAGAGCATTCCCAGATGCCAGGATGGCAGAGTGGTCTAAGGCGTTGCGTTCAGGTTGCAGTCTCCCCAGGAGGCGTGGGTTCGAATCCCACCTCAGACAGAGCCCATTGAAAGTACCAAGCAAGAACAAAGCAAACACAGTCAAGAGAGCATTACCAGTTGCCAGGATGGCAGAGCGGTCTAAGGCGTTGCGTTCAGGTCGCAGTCTCCCCAGGAGGCGTGGGTTCGAATCCCGCCTCAGACAGAGCCCATTGAAAGTACCGAGCAAGAACAAAGCAAACACAGTCAAGAGAGCATTACCAGCTGCCAGGATGGCAGAGCGGTCTAAGGCGTCGCGTTCAGGTCGCATTCACCCCAGGAGGCGTGGGTTCGAATCCCGCCTCAGACAGAGCCCTTTGAAAGTACCAAGCAAGAACAAAGCAAACACAGTCATGAGAGCATTAACAGGTGCCAGGATGGCAGAGCGGTCTACGGCGTCACGTTCAGGTCGCATTCACCCCAGGAGGCGTGGGTTCGAATCCCACCTCAGACAGAGCCCATTGAAAGTACCAAGCAATAACAAAGCAAACAAAGTCAAGAGAGCATTACCAGTTGCCAGGATGGCAGAGCGGTCTAAGGCGTTGCGTTCAGGTCGCAGTCACCCCAGGAGGCGTGGGTTCGAATCCCACCTCAGACAGAGCCCATTGAAAGTACCAAGCAATAACAAAGCAAACAAAGTCAAGAGAGCATTACCAGTTTCCAGGATGGCAGAGCGGTCTACGGCGTTGCGTTCAGGTCGCAGTCACCCCAGGAGGCGTGGGTTCGAATCCCGCCTCAGACAGAGCCCATTGAAAGTACCAAGCAATAACAAAGCAAACAAAGTCAAGAGAGCATTACCAGTTGCCAGGATGGCAGAGCGGTCTAAGGCGTTGCGTTCAGGTCGCAGTCTCCCCAGGAGGCGTGGGTTCGAATCCCGCCTCAGACAGAGCCCATTGAAAGTACCAAGCAAGAACAAAGCAAACACAGTCAAGAGAGAGGTACCAGTTGCCAGGATGGCAGAGCGGTCTAAGGCGTTGCGTTCAGGTCGCAGTAACCCCAGGAGGCGTGGGTTCGAATCCCACCTCAGACAGAGCCCATTGATAGTACCAAGCAAGAAAAAAGCAAACACAGTCAAGAGAGAATTACCAGTTGCCAAGATGGCAGAGCGGTCTAAGGCGTTGCGTTCAGGTCGCAGTCTCCCCAGGAGGCGTGGGTTTGAATCCCACCTCAGACAGAGCCCATTGAAAGTACCAAGCAAGAAAAAAGCAAACACAGTCAAGAGAGCATTACCAGTTGCCAGGATGGCAGAGCGGTCTAAGGCGTTGCGTTCAGGTCGCAGTCACCCCAGGAGGCGTGGGTTCAAATCCCACCTCAGACAGAGCCCATTGAAAGTACCAAGCAAGAACAAAGCAAACACATTCAAGAGAGCATTTCCAGATGCCAGGATGGCAGAGTGGTCTAAGGCGTTGCGTTCAGGTCGCAGTCTCCCCAGGAGGCGTGGGTTCGAATCCCACCTCAGACAGTGCCCATTGAAAGTACCAAGCAAGAACAAAGCAAACACATTCAAGAGAGCATTCCCAGATGCCAGGATGGCAGAGTGGTCTAAGGCGTTGCGTTCAGGTTGCAGTCTCCCCAGGAGGCGTGGGTTCGAATCCCACCTCAGACAGAGCCCATTGAAAGTACCAAGCAAGAACAAAGCAAACACAGTCAAGAGAGCATTACCAGTTGCCAGGATGGCAGAGCGGTCTAAGGCGTTGCGTTCAGGTCGCAGTCTCCCCAGGAGGCGTGGGTTCGAATCCCGCCTCAGACAGAGCCCATTGAAAGTACCAAGCAAGAACAAAGCAAACACAGTCAAGAGAGAGGTACCAGTTGCCAGGATGGCAGAGCGGTCTAAGGCGTTGCGTTCAGGTCGCAGTAACCCCAGGAGGCGTGGGTTCGAATCCCACCTCAGACAGAGCCCATTGATAGTACCAAGCAAGAAAAAAGCAAACACAGTCAAGAGAGAATTACCAGTTGCCAAGATGGCAGAGCGGTCTAAGGCGTTGCGTTCAGGTCGCAGTCTCCCCAGGAGGCGTGGGTTTGAATCCCACCTCAGACAGAGCCCATTGAAAGTACCAAGCAATAACAAAGCAAACAAAGTCAAGAGAGCATTACCAGTTGCCAGGATGGCAGAGCGGTCTAAGGCGTTGCGTTCAGGTCGCAGTCACCCCAGGAGGCGTGGGTTCGAATCTCACCTCAGACAGAGCCCATTGAAAGTACCAAGCAATAACAAAGCAAACAAAGTCAAGAGAGCATTACCAGTTTCCAGGATGGCAGAGCGGTCTACGGCGTTGCGTTCAGGTCGCAGTCACCCCAGGAGGCGTGGGTTCGAATCCCGCCTCAGACAGAGCCCATTGAAAGTACCAAGCAATAACAAAGCAAACAAAGTCAAGAGAGCATTACCAGTTGCCAGGATGGCGGAGCGGTCTAAGGCGTTGCGTTCAGGTCGCAGTCTCCCCAGGAGGCGTGGGTTCGAATCCCACCTCAGACAGAGCCCATTGAAAGTACCAAGCAATAACAAAGCAAACACAGTCAAGAGAGCATTACCAGGTGCCAGGATGGCAGTGTGTTCTAAGGCGTTGCGTTCAGGTCGCAGTCACCCCAGGAGGCGTGGGTTCGAATCCCACCTCAGACAGAGCCCATTGAGAGTACCAAGCAAGAAAAAAGCAAACACAGTCAAGAGAGCATTACCAGTTGCCAGGATGGCAGAGCGGTCTAAGGCGTTGCGTTCAGGTCGCAGTAACCCCAGGAGGCGTGGGTTCGAATCCCACCTCAGACAGAGCCCATTGAGAGTACCAAGCAAGAAAAAAGCAAACACAGTCAAGAGAGCATTACCAGGTGCCAGGATGGCAGTGTGTTCTAAGGCGTTGCGTTCAGGTCGCAGTCACCCCAGGAGGCGTGGGTTCGAATCCCACCTCAGACAGAGCCCATTGAAAGTACCAAGCAAGAAAAAAGCAAACACAGTCAAGAGAGAGGTACCAGTTGCCAGGATGGCAGAGCGGTCTAAGGCGTTGCGTTCAGGTCGCAGTAACCCCAGGAGGCGTGGGTTCGAATCCCACCTCAGACAGAGCCCATTAATAGTACCAAGCAAGAAAAAAGAGAACACATTCAAGAGAGCATTACCAGATGCCAGGATGGCAGAGTGGTCTAAGGCGTCGCGTTCAGGTCGCAGTCTCCCCAGGAGGCGTGGGTTCGAATCCCGCCTCAGACAGAGCCCATTGAAAGTACCAAGCAAGAAAAAAGCAAACACAGTCAAGAGAGAATTACCAGTTGCCAAGATGGCAGAGCGGTCTAAGGCGTTGCGTTCAGGTCGCAGTAACCCCAGGAGGCGTGGGTTCGAATCCCACCTCAGACAGAGCCCATTGATAGTACCAAGCAAGAAAAAAGCAAACACAGTCAAGAGAGAATTACCAGTTGCCAAGATGGCAGAGCGGTCTAAGGCGTTGCGTTCAGGTCGCAGTCTCCCCAGGAGGCGTGGGTTCGAATCCCACCTCAGACAGAGCCCATTGAAAGTACCAAGCAATAACAAAGCAAACACAGTCAAGAGAGCATTACCAGTTGCCAGGATGGGAGAGCGGTCTAAGGCGTTGCGTTCAGGTCGCAGTCTCCCCAGGAGGCGTGGGTTCGAATCCCACCTCAGACAGAGCCCATTGAAAGTACCAAGCAATAACAAAACAAACAAAGTCAAGAGAGCATTACCAGTTGCCAGGATGGCAGAGCGGTCTAAGGCGTTGCGTTCAGATCGCAGTCTCCCCAGTAGGCGTGGGTTCGAATCCCGCCTCAGACATTGCCCATTGAAAGTACCAAGCAAGAACAAAGCAAACACAGTCAAGAGAGCATTACCATTTGCCAGGATGGCAGAGCGGTCTAAGGCGTTGCGTTCAGGTCGCAGTCTCCCCAGGAGGCGTGGGTTCGAATCCCACCTCAGACAGTGCGCATTGAAAGTACCAAGCAAGAACACAGCAAACACAGTCAAGAGAGCATTACCAGATGCCAGGATGGCAGAGCGGTCTAAGGCGTTGCGTTCAGGTCGCAGCCTCCCCAGGAGGCGTGGTTTCGAATCCCACCTCAGACAGAGCCCATTGAACGTACCGAGCAAGAAAAAAGAAAACACAGTTAAGAGAGCATTACCAGCTGCCAGGATGGCAGAGCGGTCTAAGGCGTCGCGTTCAGGTCGCATTCACCCCAGGAGGCGTGGGTTCGAATCCCGCCTCAGACAGAGCCCTTTGAAAGTACCAAGCAAGAACAAAGCAAACACAGTCATGAGAGCATTAACAGGTGCCAGGATGGCAGAGCGGTCTACGGCGTCACGTTCAGGTCGCATTCACCCCAGGAGGCGTGGGTTCGAATCCCACCTCAGACAGAGCCCATTGAAAGTACCAAGCAATAACAAAGCAAACAAAGTCAAGAGAGCATTACCAGTTGCCAGGATGGCAGAGCGGTCTAAGGCGTTGCGTTCAGGTCGCAGTCACCCCAGGAGGCGTGGGTTCGAATCCCACCTCAGACAGAGCCCATTGAAAGTACCAAGCAATAACAAAGCAAACAAAGTCAAGAGAGCATTACCAGTTTCCAGGATGGCAGAGCGGTCTACGGCGTTGCGTTCAGGTCGCAGTCACCCCAGGAGGCGTGGGTTCGAATCCCGCCTCAGACAGAGCCCATTGAAAGTACCAAGCAATAACAAAGCAAACAAAGTCAAGAGAGCATTACCAGTTGCCAGGATGGCGGAGCGGTCTAAGGCGTTGCGTTCAGGTCGCAGTCTCCCCAGGAGGCGTGGGTTCGAATCCCACCTCAGACAGAGCCCATTGAAAGTACAAAGCAAACACAGTCAAGAGAGCATTACCAGTTTCCAGGATGGCAGAGCGGTCTACGGCGTTGCGTTCAGGTCGCAGTCACCCCAGGAGGCGTGGGTTCGAATCCCGCCTCAGACAGAGCCCATTGAAAGTACCAAGCAATAACAAAGCAAACACATTCAAGAGAGCATTACCAGATGCCAGGATGGCAGAGCGG
Organism: Idiotropiscis lumnitzeri; assembly: GCF_059441095.1. NCBI lineage: Eukaryota > Metazoa > Chordata > Actinopteri > Syngnathiformes > Syngnathidae > Idiotropiscis > Idiotropiscis lumnitzeri. The sequence goes on along the minus strand of NW_028283578.1, from coordinate 816,999 downwards.
TCTAAGGCGTTGCGTTCAGGTCGCAGTCTCCCCAGGAGGCGTGGGTTCGAATCCCGCCTCAGACAGAGCCCATTGAAAGTACCAAGCAAGAACAAAGCAAACACAGTCAAGAGAGAGGTACCAGTTGCCAGGATGGCAGAGCGGTCTAAGGCGTTGCGTTCAGGTCGCAGTAACCCCAGGAGGCGTGGGTTCGAATCCCACCTCAGACAGAGCCCATTGATAGTACCAAGCAAGAAAAAAGCAAACACAGTCAAGAGAGAATTACCAGTTGCCAAGATGGCAGAGCGGTCTAAGGCGTTGCGTTCAGGTCGCAGTCTCCCCAGGAGGCGTGGGTTTGAATCCCACCTCAGACAGAGCCCATTGAAAGTACCAAGCAAGAAAAAAGCAAACACAGTCAAGAGAGCATTACCAGTTGCCAGGATGGCAGAGCGGTCTAAGGCGTTGCATTCAGGTCGCAGTCACCCCAGGAGGCGTGGGTTCAAATCCCACCTCAGACAGAGCCCATTGAAAGTACCAAGCAAGAACAAAGCAAACACATTCAAGAGAGCATTTCCAGATGCCAGGATGGCAGAGTGGTCTAAGGCGTTGCGTTCAGGTCGCAGTCTCCCCAGGAGGCGTGGGTTCGAATCCCACCTCAGACAGTGCCCATTGAAAGTACCAAGCAAGAACAAAGCAAACACATTCAAGAGAGCATTACCAGTTGCCAGGATGGCAGAGCGGTCTAAGGCGTTGCGTTCAGGTCGCAGTCACCCCAGGAGGCGTGGGTTCGAATCCCACCTCAGACAGAGCCCATTGAAAGTACCAAGCAATAACAAAGCAAACAAAGTCAAGAGAGCATTACCAGTTTCCAGGATGGCAGAGCGGTCTACGGCGTTGCGTTCAGGTCGCAGTCACCCCAGGAGGCGTGGGTTCGAATCCCGCCTCAGACAGAGCCCATTGAAAGTACCAAGCAATAACAAAGCAAACAAAGTCAAGAGAGCATTACCAGTTGCCAGGATGGCGGAGCGGTCTAAGGCGTTGCGTTCAGGTCGCAGTCTCCCCAGGAGGCGTGGGTTCGAATCCCACCTCAGACAGAGCCCATTGAAAGTACAAAGCAAACACAGTCAAGAGAGCATTACCAGTTTCCAGGATGGCAGAGCGGTCTACGGCGTTGCGTTCAGGTCGCAGTCACCCCAGGAGGCGTGGGTTCGAATCCCGCCTCAGACAGAGCCCATTGAAAGTACCAAGCAATAACAAAGCAAACACATTCAAGAGAGCATTACCAGATGCCAGGATGGCAGAGCGGTCTAAGGCGTTGCGTTCAGGTCGCAGTCTCCCCAGGAGGCGTGGGTTCGAATCCCGCCTCAGACAGAGCCCATTGAAAGTACCAAGCAAGAACAAAGCAAACACAGTCAAGAGAGAGGTACCAGTTGCCAGGATGGCAGAGCGGTCTAAGGCGTTGCGTTCAGGTCGCAGTAACCCCAGGAGGCGTGGGTTCGAATCCCACCTCAGACAGAGCCCATTGATAGTACCAAGCAAGAAAAAAGCAAACACAGTCAAGAGAGAATTACCAGTTGCCAAGATGGCAGAGCGGTCTAAGGCGTTGCGTTCAGGTCGCAGTCTCCCCAGGAGGCGTGGGTTTGAATCCCACCTCAGACAGAGCCCATTGAAAGTACCAAGCAAGAAAAAAGCAAACACAGTCAAGAGAGCATTACCAGTTGCCAGGATGGCAGAGCGGTCTAAGGCGTTGCATTCAGGTCGCAGTCACCCCAGGAGGCGTGGGTTCAAATCCCACCTCAGACAGAGCCCATTGAAAGTACCAAGCAAGAACAAAGCAAACACATTCAAGAGAGCATTTCCAGATGCCAGGATGGCAGAGTGGTCTAAGGCGTTGCGTTCAGGTCGCAGTCTCCCCAGGAGGCGTGGGTTCGAATCCCACCTCAGACAGTGCCCATTGAAAGTACCAAGCAAGAACAAAGCAAACACATTCAAGAGAGCATTCCCAGATGCCAGGATGGCAGAGTGGTCTAAGGCGTTGCGTTCAGGTTGCAGTCTCCCCAGGAGGCGTGGGTTCGAATCCCACCTCAGACAGAGCCCATTGAAAGTACCAAGCAAGAACAAAGCAAACACAGTCAAGAGAGCATTACCAGTTGCCAGGATGGCAGAGCGGTCTAAGGCGTTGCGTTCAGGTCGCAGTCTCCCCAGGAGGCGTGGGTTCGAATCCCGCCTCAGACAGAGCCCATTGAAAGTACCGAGCAAGAACAAAGCAAACACAGTCAAGAGAGCATTACCAGCTGCCAGGATGGCAGAGCGGTCTAAGGCGTCGCGTTCAGGTCGCATTCACCCCAGGAGGCGTGGGTTCGAATCCCGCCTCAGACAGAGCCCTTTGAAAGTACCAAGCAAGAACAAAGCAAACACAGTCATGAGAGCATTAACAGGTGCCAGGATGGCAGAGCGGTCTACGGCGTCACGTTCAGGTCGCATTCACCCCAGGAGGCGTGGGTTCGAATCCCACCTCAGACAGAGCCCATTGAAAGTACCAAGCAATAACAAAGCAAACAAAGTCAAGAGAGCATTACCAGTTGCCAGGATGGCAGAGCGGTCTAAGGCGTTGCGTTCAGGTCGCAGTCACCCCAGGAGGCGTGGGTTCGAATCCCACCTCAGACAGAGCCCATTGAAAGTACCAAGCAATAACAAAGCAAACAAAGTCAAGAGAGCATTACCAGTTTCCAGGATGGCAGAGCGGTCTACGGCGTTGCGTTCAGGTCGCAGTCACCCCAGGAGGCGTGGGTTCGAATCCCGCCTCAGACAGAGCCCATTGAAAGTACCAAGCAATAACAAAGCAAACAAAGTCAAGAGAGCATTACCAGTTGCCAGGATGGCAGAGCGGTCTAAGGCGTTGCGTTCAGGTCGCAGTCTCCCCAGGAGGCGTGGGTTCGAATCCCGCCTCAGACAGAGCCCATTGAAAGTACCAAGCAAGAACAAAGCAAACACAGTCAAGAGAGAGGTACCAGTTGCCAGGATGGCAGAGCGGTCTAAGGCGTTGCGTTCAGGTCGCAGTAACCCCAGGAGGCGTGGGTTCGAATCCCACCTCAGACAGAGCCCATTGATAGTACCAAGCAAGAAAAAAGCAAACACAGTCAAGAGAGAATTACCAGTTGCCAAGATGGCAGAGCGGTCTAAGGCGTTGCGTTCAGGTCGCAGTCTCCCCAGGAGGCGTGGGTTTGAATCCCACCTCAGACAGAGCCCATTGAAAGTACCAAGCAAGAAAAAAGCAAACACAGTCAAGAGAGCATTACCAGTTGCCAGGATGGCAGAGCGGTCTAAGGCGTTGCGTTCAGGTCGCAGTCACCCCAGGAGGCGTGGGTTCAAATCCCACCTCAGACAGAGCCCATTGAAAGTACCAAGCAAGAACAAAGCAAACACATTCAAGAGAGCATTTCCAGATGCCAGGATGGCAGAGTGGTCTAAGGCGTTGCGTTCAGGTCGCAGTCTCCCCAGGAGGCGTGGGTTCGAATCCCACCTCAGACAGTGCCCATTGAAAGTACCAAGCAAGAACAAAGCAAACACATTCAAGAGAGCATTCCCAGATGCCAGGATGGCAGAGTGGTCTAAGGCGTTGCGTTCAGGTTGCAGTCTCCCCAGGAGGCGTGGGTTCGAATCCCACCTCAGACAGAGCCCATTGAAAGTACCAAGCAAGAACAAAGCAAACACAGTCAAGAGAGCATTACCAGTTGCCAGGATGGCAGAGCGGTCTAAGGCGTTGCGTTCAGGTCGCAGTCTCCCCAGGAGGCGTGGGTTCGAATCCCGCCTCAGACAGAGCCCATTGAAAGTACCAAGCAAGAACAAAGCAAACACAGTCAAGAGAGAGGTACCAGTTGCCAGGATGGCAGAGCGGTCTAAGGCGTTGCGTTCAGGTCGCAGTAACCCCAGGAGGCGTGGGTTCGAATCCCACCTCAGACAGAGCCCATTGATAGTACCAAGCAAGAAAAAAGCAAACACAGTCAAGAGAGAATTACCAGTTGCCAAGATGGCAGAGCGGTCTAAGGCGTTGCGTTCAGGTCGCAGTCTCCCCAGGAGGCGTGGGTTTGAATCCCACCTCAGACAGAGCCCATTGAAAGTACCAAGCAATAACAAAGCAAACAAAGTCAAGAGAGCATTACCAGTTGCCAGGATGGCAGAGCGGTCTAAGGCGTTGCGTTCAGGTCGCAGTCACCCCAGGAGGCGTGGGTTCGAATCCCACCTCAGACAGAGCCCATTGAAAGTACCAAGCAATAACAAAGCAAACAAAGTCAAGAGAGCATTACCAGTTTCCAGGATGGCAGAGCGGTCTACGGCGTTGCGTTCAGGTCGCAGTCACCCCAGGAGGCGTGGGTTCGAATCCCGCCTCAGACAGAGCCCATTGAAAGTACCAAGCAATAACAAAGCAAACAAAGTCAAGAGAGCATTACCAGTTGCCAGGATGGCGGAGCGGTCTAAGGCGTTGCGTTCAGGTCGCAGTCTCCCCAGGAGGCGTGGGTTCGAATCCCACCTCAGACAGAGCCCATTGAAAGTACAAAGCAAACACAGTCAAGAGAGCATTACCAGTTTCCAGGATGGCAGAGCGGTCTACGGCGTTGCGTTCAGGTCGCAGTCACCCCAGGAGGCGTGGGTTCGAATCCCGCCTCAGACAGAGCCCATTGAAAGTACCAAGCAATAACAAAGCAAACACATTCAAGAGAGCATTACCAGATGCCAGGATGGCAGAGCGGTCTAAGGCGTTGCGTTCAGGTCGCAGTCTCCCCAGGAGGCGTGGGTTCGAATCCCGCCTCAGACAGAGCCCATTGAAAGTACCAAGCAAGAACAAAGCAAACACAGTCAAGAGAGAGGTACCAGTTGCCAGGATGGCAGAGCGGTCTAAGGCGTTGCGTTCAGGTCGCAGTAACCCCAGGAGGCGTGGGTTCGAATCCCACCTCAGACAGAGCCCATTGATAGTACCAAGCAAGAAAAAAGCAAACACAGTCAAGAGAGAATTACCAGTTGCCAAGATGGCAGAGCGGTCTAAGGCGTTGCGTTCAGGTCGCAGTCTCCCCAGGAGGCGTGGGTTTGAATCCCACCTCAGACAGAGCCCATTGAAAGTACCAAGCAAGAAAAAAGCAAACACAGTCAAGAGAGCATTACCAGTTGCCAGGATGGCAGAGCGGTCTAAGGCGTTGCATTCAGGTCGCAGTCACCCCAGGAGGCGTGGGTTCAAATCCCACCTCAGACAGAGCCCATTGAAAGTACCAAGCAAGAACAAAGCAAACACATTCAAGAGAGCATTTCCAGATGCCAGGATGGCAGAGTGGTCTAAGGCGTTGCGTTCAGGTCGCAGTATCCCCAGGAGGCGTGGGTTCGAATCCCACCTCAGACAGTGCCCATTGAAAGTACCAAGCAAGAACAAAGCAAACACATTCAAGAGAGCATTCCCAGATGCCAGGATGGCAGAGTGGTCTAAGGCGTTGCGTTCAGGTTGCAGTCTCCCCAGGAGGCGTGGGTTCGAATCCCACCTCAGACAGAGCCCATTGAAAGTACCAAGCAAGAACAAAGCAAACACAGTCAAGAGAGCATTACCAGTTGCCAGGATGGCAGAGCGGTCTAAGGCGTTGCGTTCAGGTCGCAGTCTCCCCAGGAGGCGTGGGTTCGAATCCCGCCTCAGACAGAGCCCATTGAAAGTACCGAGCAAGAACAAAGCAAACACAGTCAAGAGAGCATTACCAGCTGCCAGGATGGCAGAGCGGTCTAAGGCGTCGCGTTCAGGTCGCATTCACCCCAGGAGGCGTGGGTTCGAATCCCGCCTCAGACAGAGCCCTTTGAAAGTACCAAGCAAGAACAAAGCAAACACAGTCATGAGAGCATTAACAGGTGCCAGGATGGCAGAGCGGTCTACGGCGTCACGTTCAGGTCGCATTCACCCCAGGAGGCGTGGGTTCGAATCCCACCTCAGACAGAGCCCATTGAAAGTACCAAGCAATAACAAAGCAAACAAAGTCAAGAGAGCATTACCAGTTGCCAGGATGGCAGAGCGGTCTAAGGCGTTGCGTTCAGGTCGCAGTCACCCCAGGAGGCGTGGGTTCGAATCCCACCTCAGACAGAGCCCATTGAAAGTACCAAGCAATAACAAAGCAAACAAAGTCAAGAGAGCATTACCAGTTTCCAGGATGGCAGAGCGGTCTACGGCGTTGCGTTCAGGTCGCAGTCACCCCAGGAGGCGTGGGTTCGAATCCCGCCTCAGACAGAGCCCATTGAAAGTACCAAGCAATAACAAAGCAAACAAAGTCAAGAGAGCATTACCAGTTGCCAGGATGGCAGAGCGGTCTAAGGCGTTGCGTTCAGGTCGCAGTCTCCCCAGGAGGCGTGGGTTCGAATCCCGCCTCAGACAGAGCCCATTGAAAGTACCAAGCAATAACAAAGCAAACACAGTCAAGAGAGAGGTACCAGTTGCCAGGATGGCAGAGCGGTCTAAGGCGTTGCGTTCAGGTCGCAGTAACCCCAGGAGGCGTGGGTTCGAATCCCACCTCAGACAGAGCCCATTGATAGTACCAAGCAAGAAAAAAGCAAACACAGTCAAGAGAGAATTACCAGTTGCCAAGATGGCAGAGCGGTCTAAGGCGTTGCGTTCAGGTCGCAGTCTCCCCAGGAGGCGTGGGTTTGAATCCCACCTCAGACAGAGCCCATTGAAAGTACCAAGCAAGAAAAAAGCAAACACAGTCAAGAGAGCATTACCAGTTGCCAGGATGGCAGAGCGGTCTAAGGCGTTGCGTTCAGGTCGCAGTCACCCCAGGAGGCGTGGGTTCAAATCCCACCTCAGACAGAGCCCATTGAAAGTACCAAGCAAGAACAAAGCAAACACATTCAAGAGAGCATTTCCAGATGCCAGGATGGCAGAGTGGTCTAAGGCGTTGCGTTCAGGTCGCAGTCTCCCCAGGAGGCGTGGGTTCGAATCCCACCTCAGACAGTGCCCATTGAAAGTACCAAGCAAGAACAAAGCAAACACATTCAAGAGAGCATTCCCAGATGCCAGGATGGCAGAGTGGTCTAAGGCGTTGCGTTCAGGTTGCAGTCTCCCCAGGAGGCGTGGGTTCGAATCCCACCTCAGACAGAGCCCATTGAAAGTACCAAGCAAGAACAAAGCAAACACAGTCAAGAGAGCATTACCAGTTGCCAGGATGGCAGAGCGGTCTAAGGCGTTGCGTTCAGGTCGCAGTCTCCCCAGGAGGCGTGGGTTCGAATCCCGCCTCAGACAGAGCCCATTGAAAGTACCAAGCAAGAACAAAGCAAACACAGTCAAGAGAGAGGTACCAGTTGCCAGGATGGCAGAGCGGTCTAAGGCGTTGCGTTCAGGTCGCAGTAACCCCAGGAGGCGTGGGTTCGAATCCCACCTCAGACAGAGCCCATTGATAGTACCAAGCAAGAAAAAAGCAAACACAGTCAAGAGAGAATTACCAGTTGCCAAGATGGCAGAGCGGTCTAAGGCGTTGCGTTCAGGTCGCAGTCTCCCCAGGAGGCGTGGGTTTGAATCCCACCTCAGACAGAGCCCATTGAAAGTACCAAGCAATAACAAAGCAAACAAAGTCAAGAGAGCATTACCAGTTGCCAGGATGGCAGAGCGGTCTAAGGCGTTGCGTTCAGGTCGCAGTCACCCCAGGAGGCGTGGGTTCGAATCCCACCTCAGACAGAGCCCATTGAAAGTACCAAGCAATAACAAAGCAAACAAAGTCAAGAGAGCATTACCAGTTTCCAGGATGGCAGAGCGGTCTACGGCGTTGCGTTCAGGTCGCAGTCACCCCAGGAGGCGTGGGTTCGAATCCCGCCTCAGACAGAGCCCATTGAAAGTACCAAGCAATAACAAAGCAAACAAAGTCAAGAGAGCATTACCAGTTGCCAGGATGGCGGAGCGGTCTAAGGCGTTGCGTTCAGGTCGCAGTCTCCCCAGGAGGCGTGGGTTCGAATCCCACCTCAGACAGAGCCCATTGAAAGTACAAAGCAAACACAGTCAAGAGAGCATTACCAGTTTCCAGGATGGCAGAGCGGTCTACGGCGTTGCGTTCAGGTCGCAGTCACCCCAGGAGGCGTGGGTTCGAATCCCGCCTCAGACAGAGCCCATTGAAAGTACCAAGCAATAACAAAGCAAACACATTCAAGAGAGCATTACCAGATGCCAGGATGGCAGAGCGGTCTAAGGCGTTGCGTTCAGGTCGCAGTCTCCCCAGGAGGCGTGGGTTCGAATCCCGCCTCAGACAGAGCCCATTGAAAGTACCAAGCAAGAACAAAGCAAACACAGTCAAGAGAGAGGTACCAGTTGCCAGGATGGCAGAGCGGTCTAAGGCGTTGCGTTCAGGTCGCAGTAACCCCAGGAGGCGTGGGTTCGAATCCCACCTCAGACAGAGCCCATTGATAGTACCAAGCAAGAAAAAAGCAAACACAGTCAAGAGAGAATTACCAGTTGCCAAGATGGCAGAGCGGTCTAAGGCGTTGCGTTCAGGTCGCAGTCTCCCCAGGAGGCGTGGGTTTGAATCCCACCTCAGACAGAGCCCATTGAAAGTACCAAGCAAGAAAAAAGCAAACACAGTCAAGAGAGCATTACCAGTTGCCAGGATGGCAGAGCGGTCTAAGGCGTTGCATTCAGGTCGCAGTCACCCCAGGAGGCGTGGGTTCAAATCCCACCTCAGACAGAGCCCATTGAAAGTACCAAGCAAGAACAAAGCAAACACATTCAAGAGAGCATTTCCAGATGCCAGGATGGCAGAGTGGTCTAAGGCGTTGCGTTCAGGTCGCAGTATCCCCAGGAGGCGTGGGTTCGAATCCCACCTCAGACAGTGCCCATTGAAAGTACCAAGCAAGAACAAAGCAAACACATTCAAGAGAGCATTCCCAGATGCCAGGATGGCAGAGTGGTCTAAGGCGTTGCGTTCAGGTTGCAGTCTCCCCAGGAGGCGTGGGTTCGAATCCCACCTCAGACAGAGCCCATTGAAAGTACCAAGCAAGAACAAAGCAAACACAGTCAAGAGAGCATTACCAGTTGCCAGGATGGCAGAGCGGTCTAAGGCGTTGCGTTCAGGTCGCAGTCTCCCCAGGAGGCGTGGGTTCGAATCCCGCCTCAGACAGAGCCCATTGAAAGTACCGAGCAAGAACAAAGCAAACACAGTCAAGAGAGCATTACCAGCTGCCAGGATGGCAGAGCGGTCTAAGGCGTCGCGTTCAGGTCGCATTCACCCCAGGAGGCGTGGGTTCGAATCCCGCCTCAGACAGAGCCCTTTGAAAGTACCAAGCAAGAACAAAGCAAACACAGTCATGAGAGCATTAACAGGTGCCAGGATGGCAGAGCGGTCTACGGCGTCACGTTCAGGTCGCATTCACCCCAGGAGGCGTGGGTTCGAATCCCACCTCAGACAGAGCCCATTGAAAGTACCAAGCAATAACAAAGCAAACAAAGTCAAGAGAGCATTACCAGTTGCCAGGATGGCAGAGCGGTCTAAGGCGTTGCGTTCAGGTCGCAGTCACCCCAGGAGGCGTGGGTTCGAATCCCACCTCAGACAGAGCCCATTGAAAGTACCAAGCAATAACAAAGCAAACAAAGTCAAGAGAGCATTACCAGTTTCCAGGATGGCAGAGCGGTCTACGGCGTTGCGTTCAGGTCGCAGTCACCCCAGGAGGCGTGGGTTCGAATCCCGCCTCAGACAGAGCCCATTGAAAGTACCAAGCAATAACAAAGCAAACAAAGTCAAGAGAGCATTACCAGTTGCCAGGATGGCAGAGCGGTCTAAGGCGTTGCGTTCAGGTCGCAGTCTCCCCAGGAGGCGTGGGTTCGAATCCCGCCTCAGACAGAGCCCATTGAAAGTACCAAGCAATAACAAAGCAAACACAGTCAAGAGAGAGGTACCAGTTGCCAGGATGGCAGAGCGGTCTAAGGCGTTGCGTTCAGGTCGCAGTAACCCCAGGAGGCGTGGGTTCGAATCCCACCTCAGACAGAGCCCATTGATAGTACCAAGCAAGAAAAAAGCAAACACAGTCAAGAGAGAATTACCAGTTGCCAAGATGGCAGAGCGGTCTAAGGCGTTGCGTTCAGGTCGCAGTCTCCCCAGGAGGCGTGGGTTTGAATCCCACCTCAGACAGAGCCCATTGAAAGTACCAAGCAAGAAAAAAGCAAACACAGTCAAGAGAGCATTACCAGTTGCCAGGATGGCAGAGCGGTCTAAGGCGTTGCGTTCAGGTCGCAGTCACCCCAGGAGGCGTGGGTTCAAATCCCACCTCAGACAGAGCCCATTGAAAGTACCAAGCAAGAACAAAGCAAACACATTCAAGAGAGCATTTCCAGATGCCAGGATGGCAGAGTGGTCTAAGGCGTTGCGTTCAGGTCGCAGTCTCCCCAGGAGGCGTGGGTTCGAATCCCACCTCAGACAGTGCCCATTGAAAGTACCAAGCAAGAACAAAGCAAACACATTCAAGAGAGCATTCCCAGATGCCAGGATGGCAGAGTGGTCTAAGGCGTTGCGTTCAGGTTGCAGTCTCCCCAGGAGGCGTGGGTTCGAATCCCACCTCAGACAGAGCCCATTGAAAGTACCAAGCAAGAACAAAGCAAACACAGTCAAGAGAGCATTACCAGTTGCCAGGATGGCAGAGCGGTCTAAGGCGTTGCGTTCAGGTCGCAGTCTCCCCAGGAGGCGTGGGTTCGAATCCCGCCTCAGACAGAGCCCATTGAAAGTACCAAGCAAGAACAAAGCAAACACAGTCAAGAGAGAGGTACCAGTTGCCAGGATGGCAGAGCGGTCTAAGGCGTTGCGTTCAGGTCGCAGTAACCCCAGGAGGCGTGGGTTCGAATCCCACCTCAGACAGAGCCCATTGATAGTACCAAGCAAGAAAAAAGCAAACACAGTCAAGAGAGAATTACCAGTTGCCAAGATGGCAGAGCGGTCTAAGGCGTTGCGTTCAGGTCGCAGTCTCCCCAGGAGGCGTGGGTTTGAATCCCACCTCAGACAGAGCCCATTGAAAGTACCAAGCAATAACAAAGCAAACAAAGTCAAGAGAGCATTACCAGTTGCCAGGATGGCAGAGCGGTCTAAGGCGTTGCGTTCAGGTCGCAGTCACCCCAGGAGGCGTGGGTTCGAATCCCACCTCAGACAGAGCCCATTGAAAGTACCAAGCAATAACAAAGCAAACAAAGTCAAGAGAGCATTACCAGTTTCCAGGATGGCAGAGCGGTCTACGGCGTTGCGTTCAGGTCGCAGTCACCCCAGGAGGCGTGGGTTCGAATCCCGCCTCAGACAGAGCCCATTGAAAGTACCAAGCAATAACAAAGCAAACAAAGTCAAGAGAGCATTACCAGTTGCCAGGATGGCGGAGCGGTCTAAGGCGTTGCGTTCAGGTCGCAGTCTCCCCAGGAGGCGTGGGTTCGAATCCCACCTCAGACAGAGCCCATTGAAAGTACAAAGCAAACACAGTCAAGAGAGCATTACCAGTTTCCAGGATGGCAGAGCGGTCTACGGCGTTGCGTTCAGGTCGCAGTCACCCCAGGAGGCGTGGGTTCGAATCCCGCCTCAGACAGAGCCCATTGAAAGTACCAAGCAATAACAAAGCAAACACATTCAAGAGAGCATTACCAGATGCCAGGATGGCAGAGCGGTCTAAGGCGTTGCGTTCAGGTCGCAGTCTCCCCAGGAGGCGTGGGTTCGAATCCCGCCTCAGACAGAGCCCATTGAAAGTACCAAGCAAGAACAAAGCAAACACAGTCAAGAGAGAAGTACCAGTTGCCAGGATGGCAGAGCGGTCTAAGGCGTTGCGTTCAGGTCGCAGTAACCCCAGGAGGCGTGGGTTCGAATCCCACCTCAGACAGAGCCCATTGATAGTACCAAGCAAGAAAAAAGCAAACACAGTCAAGAGAGAATTACCAGTTGCCAAGATGGCAGAGCGGTCTAAGGCGTTGCGTTCAGGTCGCAGTCTCCCCAGGAGGCGTGGGTTTGAATCCCACCTCAGACAGAGCCCATTGAAAGTACCAAGCAAGAAAAAAGCAAACACAGTCAAGAGAGCATTACCAGTTGCCAGGATGGCAGAGCGGTCTAAGGCGTTGCATTCAGGTCGCAGTCACCCCAGGAGGCGTGGGTTCAAATCCCACCTCAGACAGAGCCCATTGAAAGTACCAAGCAAGAACAAAGCAAACACATTCAAGAGAGCATTCCCAGATGCCAGGATGGCAGAGTGGTCTAAGGCGTTGCGTTCAGGTTGCAGTCTCCCCAGGAGGCGTGGGTTCGAATCCCACCTCAGACAGAGCCCATTGAAAGTACCAAGCAAGAACAAAGCAAACACAGTCAAGAGAGCATTACCAGTTGCCAGGATGGCAGAGCGGTCTAAGGCGTTGCGTTCAGGTCGCAGTCTCCCCAGGAGGCGTGGGTTCGAATCCCGCCTCAGACAGAGCCCATTGAAAGTACCGAGCAAGAACAAAGCAAACACAGTCAAGAGAGCATTACCAGCTGCCAGGATGGCAGAGCGGTCTAAGGCGTCGCGTTCAGGTCGCATTCACCCCAGGAGGCGTGGGTTCGAATCCCGCCTCAGACAGAGCCCTTTGAAAGTACCAAGCAAGAACAAAGCAAACACAGTCATGAGAGCATTAACAGGTGCCAGGATGGCAGAGCGGTCTACGGCGTCACGTTCAGGTCGCATTCACCCCAGGAGGCGTGGGTTCGAATCCCACCTCAGACAGAGCCCATTGAAAGTACCAAGCAATAACAAAGCAAACAAAGTCAAGAGAGCATTACCAGTTGCCAGGATGGCAGAGCGGTCTAAGGCGTTGCGTTCAGGTCGCAGTCACCCCAGGAGGCGTGGGTTCGAATCCCACCTCAGACAGAGCCCATTGAAAGTACCAAGCAATAACAAAGCAAACAAAGTCAAGAGAGCATTACCAGTTTCCAGGATGGCAGAGCGGTCTACGGCGTTGCGTTCAGGTCGCAGTCACCCCAGGAGGCGTGGGTTCGAATCCCGCCTCAGACAGAGCCCATTGAAAGTACCAAGCAATAACAAAGCAAACAAAGTCAAGAGAGCATTACCAGTTGCCAGGATGGCAGAGCGGTCTAAGGCGTTGCGTTCAGGTCGCAGTCTCCCCAGGAGGCGTGGGTTCGAATCCCGCCTCAGACAGAGCCCATTGAAAGTACCAAGCAAGAACAAAGCAAACACAGTCAAGAGAGAGGTACCAGTTGCCAGGATGGCAGAGCGGTCTAAGGCGTTGCGTTCAGGTCGCAGTCTCCCCAGGAGGCGTGGGTTTGAATCCCGCCTCAGACAGAGCCCATTGAACGTACCAAGCAAGAAAAAAGCAAACACAGTCAAGAGAGCATTACCAGTTGCCAGGATGGCAGAGTGGTCTAAGGCGTTGCGTTCAGGTTGCAGTCTCCCCAGGAGGCGTGGGTTCGAATCCCACCTCAGACAGAGCCCATTGAAAGTACCAAGCAAGAACAAAGCAAACACAGTCAAGAGAGCATTACCAGTTGCCAGGATGGCAGAGCGGTCTAAGGCGTTGCGTTCAGGTCGCAGTCTCCCCAGGAGGCGTGGGTTCGAATCCCGCCTCAGACAGAGCCCATTGAAAGTACCAAGCAAGAACAAAGCAAACACAGTCAAGAGAGAGGTACCAGTTGCCAGGATGGCAGAGCGGTCTAAGGCGTTGCGTTCAGGTCGCAGTAACCCCAGGAGGCGTGGGTTCGAATCCCACCTCAGACAGAGCCCATTGATAGTACCAAGCAAGAAAAAAGCAAACACAGTCAAGAGAGAATTACCAGTTGCCAAGATGGCAGAGCGGTCTAAGGCGTTGCGTTCAGGTCGCAGTCTCCCCAGGAGGCGTGGGTTTGAATCCCACCTCAGACAGAGCCCATTGAAAGTACCAAGCAATAACAAAGCAAACAAAGTCAAGAGAGCATTACCAGTTGCCAGGATGGCAGAGCGGTCTAAGGCGTTGCGTTCAGGTCGCAGTCACCCCAGGAGGCGTGGGTTCGAATCCCACCTCAGACAGAGCCCATTGAAAGTACAAAGCAAACACAGTCAAGAGAGCATTACCAGTTTCCAGGATGGCAGAGCGGTCTACGGCGTTGCGTTCAGGTCGCAGTCACCCCAGGAGGCGTGGGTTCGAATCCCGCCTCAGACAGAGCCCATTGAAAGTACCAAGCAATAACAAAGCAAACACATTCAAGAGAGCATTACCAGATGCCAGGATGGCAGAGCGGTCTAAGGCGTTGCGTTCAGGTCGCAGTCTCCCCAGGAGGCGTGGGTTCGAATCCCGCCTCAGACAGAGCCCATTGAAAGTACCAAGCAAGAACAAAGCAAACACAGTCAAGAGAGAAGTACCAGTTGCCAGGATGGCAGAGCGGTCTAAGGCGTTGCGTTCAGGTCGCAGTAACCCCAGGAGGCGTGGGTTCGAATCCCACCTCAGACAGAGCCCATTGATAGTACCAAGCAAGAAAAAAGCAAACACAGTCAAGAGAGAATTACCAGTTGCCAAGATGGCAGAGCGGTCTAAGGCGTTGCGTTCAGGTCGCAGTCTCCCCAGGAGGCGTGGGTTTGAATCCCACCTCAGACAGAGCCCATTGAAAGTACCAAGCAAGAAAAAAGCAAACACAGTCAAGAGAGCATTACCAGTTGCCAGGATGGCAGAGCGGTCTAAGGCGTTGCATTCAGGTCGCAGTCACCCCAGGAGGCGTGGGTTCAAATCCCACCTCAGACAGAGCCCATTGAAAGTACCAAGCAAGAACAAAGCAAACACATTCAAGAGAGCATTTCCAGATGCCAGGATGGCAGAGTGGTCTAAGGCGTTGCGTTCAGGTCGCAGTCTCCCCAGGAGGCGTGGGTTCGAATCCCACCTCAGACAGTGCCCATTGAAAGTACCAAGCAAGAACAAAGCAAACACATTCAAGAGAGCATTCCCAGATGCCAGGATGGCAGAGTGGTCTAAGGCGTTGCGTTCAGGTTGCAGTCTCCCCAGGAGGCGTGGGTTCGAATCCCACCTCAGACAGAGCCCATTGAAAGTACCAAGCAAGAACAAAGCAAACACAGTCAAGAGAGCATTACCAGTTGCCAGGATGGCAGAGCGGTCTAAGGCGTTGCGTTCAGGTCGCAGTCTCCCCAGGAGGCGTGGGTTCGAATCCCGCCTCAGACAGAGCCCATTGAAAGTACCGAGCAAGAACAAAGCAAACACAGTCAAGAGAGCATTACCAGCTGCCAGGATGGCAGAGCGGTCTAAGGCGTCGCGTTCAGGTCGCATTCACCCCAGGAGGCGTGGGTTCGAATCCCGCCTCAGACAGAGCCCTTTGAAAGTACCAAGCAAGAACAAAGCAAACACAGTCATGAGAGCATTAACAGGTGCCAGGATGGCAGAGCGGTCTACGGCGTCACGTTCAGGTCGCATTCACCCCAGGAGGCGTGGGTTCGAATCCCACCTCAGACAGAGCCCATTGAAAGTACCAAGCAATAACAAAGCAAACAAAGTCAAGAGAGCATTACCAGTTGCCAGGATGGCAGAGCGGTCTAAGGCGTTGCGTTCAGGTCGCAGTCACCCCAGGAGGCGTGGGTTCGAATCCCACCTCAGACAGAGCCCATTGAAAGTACCAAGCAATAACAAAGCAAACAAAGTCAAGAGAGCATTACCAGTTTCCAGGATGGCAGAGCGGTCTACGGCGTTGCGTTCAGGTCGCAGTCACCCCAGGAGGCGTGGGTTCGAATCCCGCCTCAGACAGAGCCCATTGAAAGTACCAAGCAATAACAAAGCAAACAAAGTCAAGAGAGCATTACCAGTTGCCAGGATGGCAGAGCGGTCTAAGGCGTTGCGTTCAGGTCGCAGTCTCCCCAGGAGGCGTGGGTTCGAATCCCGCCTCAGACAGAGCCCATTGAAAGTACCAAGCAAGAACAAAGCAAACACAGTCAAGAGAGAGGTACCAGTTGCCAGGATGGCAGAGCGGTCTAAGGCGTTGCGTTCAGGTCGCAGTCTCCCCAGGAGGCGTGGGTTTGAATCCCGCCTCAGACAGAGCCCATTGAACGTACCAAGCAAGAAAAAAGCAAACACAGTCAAGAGAGCATTACCAGTTGCCAGGATGGCAGAGTGGTCTAAGGCGTTGCGTTCAGGTTGCAGTCTCCCCAGGAGGCGTGGGTTCGAATCCCACCTCAGACAGAGCCCATTGAAAGTACCAAGCAAGAACAAAGCAAACACAGTCAAGAGAGCATTACCAGTTGCCAGGATGGCAGAGCGGTCTAAGGCGTTGCGTTCAGGTCGCAGTCTCCCCAGGAGGCGTGGGTTCGAATCCCGCCTCAGACAGAGCCCATTGAAAGTACCAAGCAAGAACAAAGCAAACACAGTCAAGAGAGAGGTACCAGTTGCCAGGATGGCAGAGCGGTCTAAGGCGTTGCGTTCAGGTCGCAGTAACCCCAGGAGGCGTGGGTTCGAATCCCACCTCAGACAGAGCCCATTGATAGTACCAAGCAAGAAAAAAGCAAACACAGTCAAGAGAGAATTACCAGTTGCCAAGATGGCAGAGCGGTCTAAGGCGTTGCGTTCAGGTCGCAGTCTCCCCAGGAGGCGTGGGTTTGAATCCCACCTCAGACAGAGCCCATTGAAAGTACCAAGCAATAACAAAGCAAACAAAGTCAAGAGAGCATTACCAGTTGCCAGGATGGCAGAGCGGTCTAAGGCGTTGCGTTCAGGTCGCAGTCACCCCAGGAGGCGTGGGTTCGAATCCCACCTCAGACAGAGCCCATTGAAAGTACCAAGCAATAACAAAGCAAACAAAGTCAAGAGAGCATTACCAGTTTCCAGGATGGCAGAGCGGTCTACGGCGTTGCGTTCAGGTCGCAGTCACCCCAGGAGGCGTGGGTTCGAATCCCGCCTCAGACAGAGCCCATTGAAAGTACCAAGCAATAACAAAGCAAACAAAGTCAAGAGAGCATTACCAGTTGCCAGGATGGCGGAGCGGTCTAAGGCGTTGCGTTCAGGTCGCAGTCTCCCCAGGAGGCGTGGGTTCGAATCCCACCTCAGACAGAGCCCATTGAAAGTACAAAGCAAACACAGTCAAGAGAGCATTACCAGTTTCCAGGATGGCAGAGCGGTCTACGGCGTTGCGTTCAGGTCGCAGTCACCCCAGGAGGCGTGGGTTCGAATCCCGCCTCAGACAGAGCCCATTGAAAGTACCAAGCAATAACAAAGCAAACACATTCAAGAGAGCATTACCAGATGCCAGGATGGCAGAGCGGTCTAAGGCGTTGCGTTCAGGTCGCAGTCTCCCCAGGAGGCGTGGGTTCGAATCCCGCCTCAGACAGAGCCCATTGAAAGTACCAAGCAAGAACAAAGCAAACACAGTCAAGAGAGAGGTACCAGTTGCCAGGATGGCAGAGCGGTCTAAGGCGTTGCGTTCAGGTCGCAGTAACCCCAGGAGGCGTGGGTTCGAATCCCACCTCAGACAGAGCCCATTGATAGTACCAAGCAAGAAAAAAGCAAACACAGTCAAGAGAGAATTACCAGTTGCCAAGATGGCAGAGCGGTCTAAGGCGTTGCGTTCAGGTCGCAGTCTCCCCAGGAGGCGTGGGTTTGAATCCCACCTCAGACAGAGCCCATTGAAAGTACCAAGCAAGAAAAAAGCAAACACAGTCAAGAGAGCATTACCAGTTGCCAGGATGGCAGAGCGGTCTAAGGCGTTGCATTCAGGTCGCAGTCACCCCAGGAGGCGTGGGTTCAAATCCCACCTCAGACAGAGCCCATTGAAAGTACCAAGCAAGAACAAAGCAAACACATTCAAGAGAGCATTTCCAGATGCCAGGATGGCAGAGTGGTCTAAGGCGTTGCGTTCAGGTCGCAGTCTCCCCAGGAGGCGTGGGTTCGAATCCCACCTCAGACAGTGCCCATTGAAAGTACCAAGCAAGAACAAAGCAAACACATTCAAGAGAGCATTCCCAGATGCCAGGATGGCAGAGTGGTCTAAGGCGTTGCGTTCAGGTTGCAGTCTCCCCAGGAGGCGTGGGTTCGAATCCCACCTCAGACAGAGCCCATTGAAAGTACCAAGCAAGAACAAAGCAAACACAGTCAAGAGAGCATTACCAGTTGCCAGGATGGCAGAGCGGTCTAAGGCGTTGCGTTCAGGTCGCAGTCTCCCCAGGAGGCGTGGGTTCGAATCCCGCCTCAGACAGAGCCCATTGAAAGTACCGAGCAAGAACAAAGCAAACACAGTCAAGAGAGCATTACCAGCTGCCAGGATGGCAGAGCGGTCTAAGGCGTCGCGTTCAGGTCGCATTCACCCCAGGAGGCGTGGGTTCGAATCCCGCCTCAGACAGAGCCCTTTGAAAGTACCAAGCAAGAACAAAGCAAACACAGTCATGAGAGCATTAACAGGTGCCAGGATGGCAGAGCGGTCTACGGCGTCACGTTCAGGTCGCATTCACCCCAGGAGGCGTGGGTTCGAATCCCACCTCAGACAGAGCCCATTGAAAGTACCAAGCAATAACAAAGCAAACAAAGTCAAGAGAGCATTACCAGTTGCCAGGATGGCAGAGCGGTCTAAGGCGTTGCGTTCAGGTCGCAGTCACCCCAGGAGGCGTGGGTTCGAATCCCACCTCAGACAGAGCCCATTGAAAGTACCAAGCAATAACAAAGCAAACAAAGTCAAGAGAGCATTACCAGTTTCCAGGATGGCAGAGCGGTCTACGGCGTTGCGTTCAGGTCGCAGTCACCCCAGGAGGCGTGGGTTCGAATCCCGCCTCAGACAGAGCCCATTGAAAGTACCAAGCAATAACAAAGCAAACAAAGTCAAGAGAGCATTACCAGTTGCCAGGATGGCAGAGCGGTCTAAGGCGTTGCGTTCAGGTCGCAGTCTCCCCAGGAGGCGTGGGTTCGAATCCCGCCTCAGACAGAGCCCATTGAAAGTACCAAGCAAGAACAAAGCAAACACAGTCAAGAGAGAGGTACCAGTTGCCAGGATGGCAGAGCGGTCTAAGGCGTTGCGTTCAGGTCGCAGTAACCCCAGGAGGCGTGGGTTCGAATCCCACCTCAGACAGAGCCCATTGATAGTACCAAGCAAGAAAAAAGCAAACACAGTCAAGAGAGAATTACCAGTTGCCAAGATGGCAGAGCGGTCTAAGGCGTTGCGTTCAGGTCGCAGTCTCCCCAGGAGGCGTGGGTTTGAATCCCACCTCAGACAGAGCCCATTGAAAGTACCAAGCAAGAAAAAAGCAAACACAGTCAAGAGAGCATTACCAGTTGCCAGGATGGCAGAGCGGTCTAAGGCGTTGCGTTCAGGTCGCAGTCACCCCAGGAGGCGTGGGTTCAAATCCCACCTCAGACAGAGCCCATTGAAAGTACCAAGCAAGAACAAAGCAAACACATTCAAGAGAGCATTTCCAGATGCCAGGATGGCAGAGTGGTCTAAGGCGTTGCGTTCAGGTCGCAGTCTCCCCAGGAGGCGTGGGTTCGAATCCCACCTCAGACAGTGCCCATTGAAAGTACCAAGCAAGAACAAAGCAAACACATTCAAGAGAGCATTCTCAGATGCCAGGATGGCAGAGTGGTCTAAGGCGTTGCGTTCAGGTTGCAGTCTCCCCAGGAGGCGTGGGTTCGAATCCCACCTCAGACAGAGCCCATTGAAAGTACCAAGCAAGAACAAAGCAAACACAGTCAAGAGAGCATTACCAGTTGCCAGGATGGCAGAGCGGTCTAAGGCGTTGCGTTCAGGTCGCAGTCTCCCCAGGAGGCGTGGGTTCGAATCCCGCCTCAGACAGAGCCCATTGAAAGTACCAAGCAAGAACAAAGCAAACACAGTCAAGAGAGAGGTACCAGTTGCCAGGATGGCAGAGCGGTCTAAGGCGTTGCGTTCAGGTCGCAGTAACCCCAGGAGGCGTGGGTTCGAATCCCACCTCAGACAGAGCCCATTGATAGTACCAAGCAAGAAAAAAGCAAACACAGTCAAGAGAGAATTACCAGTTGCCAAGATGGCAGAGCGGTCTAAGGCGTTGCGTTCAGGTCGCAGTCTCCCCAGGAGGCGTGGGTTTGAATCCCACCTCAGACAGAGCCCATTGAAAGTACCAAGCAATAACAAAGCAAACAAAGTCAAGAGAGCATTACCAGTTGCCAGGATGGCAGAGCGGTCTAAGGCGTTGCGTTCAGGTCGCAGTCACCCCAGGAGGCGTGGGTTCGAATCCCACCTCAGACAGAGCCCATTGAAAGTACCAAGCAATAACAAAGCAAACAAAGTCAAGAGAGCATTACCAGTTTCCAGGATGGCAGAGCGGTCTACGGCGTTGCGTTCAGGTCGCAGTCACCCCAGGAGGCGTGGGTTCGAATCCCGCCTCAGACAGAGCCCATTGAAAGTACCAAGCAATAACAAAGCAAACAAAGTCAAGAGAGCATTACCAGTTGCCAGGATGGCGGAGCGGTCTAAGGCGTTGCGTTCAGGTTGCAGTCTCCCCAGGAGGCGTGGGTTCGAATCCCACCTCAGACAGAGCCCATTGAAAGTACAAAGCAAACACAGTCAAGAGAGCATTACCAGTTTCCAGGATGGCAGAGCGGTCTACGGCGTTGCGTTCAGGTCGCAGTCACCCCAGGAGGCGTGGGTTCGAATCCCGCCTCAGACAGAGCCCATTGAAAGTACCAAGCAATAACAAAGCAAACACATTCAAGAGAGCATTACCAGATGCCAGGATGGCAGAGCGGTCTAAGGCGTTGCGTTCAGGTCGCAGTCTCCCCAGGAGGCGTGGGTTCGAATCCCGCCTCAGACAGAGCCCATTGAAAGTACCAAGCAAGAACAAAGCAAACACAGTCAAGAGAGAAGTACCAGTTGCCAGGATGGCAGAGCGGTCTAAGGCGTTGCGTTCAGGTCGCAGTAACCCCAGGAGGCGTGGGTTCGAATCCCACCTCAGACAGAGCCCATTGATAGTACCAAGCAAGAAAAAAGCAAACACAGTCAAGAGAGAATTACCAGTTGCCAAGATGGCAGAGCGGTCTAAGGCGTTGCGTTCAGGTCGCAGTCTCCCCAGGAGGCGTGGGTTTGAATCCCACCTCAGACAGAGCCCATTGAAAGTACCAAGCAAGAAAAAAGCAAACACAGTCAAGAGAGCATTACCAGTTGCCAGGATGGCAGAGCGGTCTAAGGCGTTGCATTCAGGTCGCAGTCACCCCAGGAGGCGTGGGTTCAAATCCCACCTCAGACAGAGCCCATTGAAAGTACCAAGCAAGAACAAAGCAAACACATTCAAGAGAGCATTTCCAGATGCCAGGATGGCAGAGTGGTCTAAGGCGTTGCGTTCAGGTCGCAGTCTCCCCAGGAGGCGTGGGTTCGAATCCCACCTCAGACAGTGCCCATTGAAAGTACCAAGCAAGAACAAAGCAAACACATTCAAGAGAGCATTCCCAGATGCCAGGATGGCAGAGTGGTCTAAGGCGTTGCGTTCAGGTTGCAGTCTCCCCAGGAGGCGTGGGTTCGAATCCCACCTCAGACAGAGCCCATTGAAAGTACCAAGCAAGAACAAAGCAAACACAGTCAAGAGAGCATTACCAGTTGCCAGGATGGCAGAGCGGTCTAAGGCGTTGCGTTCAGGTCGCAGTCTCCCCAGGAGGCGTGGGTTCGAATCCCGCCTCAGACAGAGCCCATTGAAAGTACCGAGCAAGAACAAAGCAAACACAGTCAAGAGAGCATTACCAGCTGCCAGGATGGCAGAGCGGTCTAAGGCGTCGCGTTCAGGTCGCATTCACCCCAGGAGGCGTGGGTTCGAATCCCGCCTCAGACAGAGCCCTTTGAAAGTACCAAGCAAGAACAAAGCAAACACAGTCATGAGAGCATTAACAGGTGCCAGGATGGCAGAGCGGTCTACGGCGTCACGTTCAGGTCGCATTCACCCCAGGAGGCGTGGGTTCGAATCCCACCTCAGACAGAGCCCATTGAAAGTACCAAGCAATAACAAAGCAAACAAAGTCAAGAGAGCATTACCAGTTTCCAGGATGGCAGAGCGGTCTACGGCGTTGCGTTCAGGTCGCAGTCACCCCAGGAGGCGTGGGTTCGAATCCCGCCTCAGACAGAGCCCATTGAAAGTACCAAGCAATAACAAAGCAAACAAAGTCAAGAGAGCATTACCAGTTGCCAGGATGGCAGAGCGGTCTAAGGCGTTGCGTTCAGGTCGCAGTCTCCCCAGGAGGCGTGGGTTCGAATCCCGCCTCAGACAGAGCCCATTGAAAGTACCAAGCAAGAACAAAGCAAACACAGTCAAGAGAGAGGTACCAGTTGCCAGGATGGCAGAGCGGTCTAAGGCGTTGCGTTCAGGTCGCAGTCTCCCCAGGAGGCGTGGGTTTGAATCCCGCCTCAGACAGAGCCCATTGAACGTACCAAGCAAGAAAAAAGCAAACACAGTCAAGAGAGCATTACCAGTTGCCAGGATGGCAGAGTGGTCTAAGGCGTTGCGTTCAGGTTGCAGTCTCCCCAGGAGGCGTGGGTTCGAATCCCACCTCAGACAGAGCCCATTGAAAGTACCAAGCAAGAACAAAGCAAACACAGTCAAGAGAGCATTACCAGTTGCCAGGATGGCAGAGCGGTCTAAGGCGTTGCGTTCAGGTCGCAGTCTCCCCAGGAGGCGTGGGTTCGAATCCCGCCTCAGACAGAGCCCATTGAAAGTACCAAGCAAGAACAAAGCAAACACAGTCAAGAGAGAGGTACCAGTTGCCAGGATGGCAGAGCGGTCTAAGGCGTTGCGTTCAGGTCGCAGTAACCCCAGGAGGCGTGGGTTCGAATCCCACCTCAGACAGAGCCCATTGATAGTACCAAGCAAGAAAAAAGCAAACACAGTCAAGAGAGAATTACCAGTTGCCAAGATGGCAGAGCGGTCTAAGGCGTTGCGTTCAGGTCGCAGTCTCCCCAGGAGGCGTGGGTTTGAATCCCACCTCAGACAGAGCCCATTGAAAGTACCAAGCAATAACAAAGCAAACAAAGTCAAGAGAGCATTACCAGTTGCCAGGATGGCAGAGCGGTCTAAGGCGTTGCGTTCAGGTCGCAGTCACCCCAGGAGGCGTGGGTTCGAATCCCACCTCAGACAGAGCCCATTGAAAGTACCAAGCAATAACAAAGCAAACAAAGTCAAGAGAGCATTACCAGTTTCCAGGATGGCAGAGCGGTCTACGGCGTTGCGTTCAGGTCGCAGTCACCCCAGGAGGCGTGGGTTCGAATCCCGCCTCAGACAGAGCCCATTGAAAGTACCAAGCAATAACAAAGCAAACAAAGTCAAGAGAGCATTACCAGTTGCCAGGATGGCGGAGCGGTCTAAGGCGTTGCGTTCAGGTCGCAGTCTCCCCAGGAGGCGTGGGTTCGAATCCCACCTCAGACAGAGCCCATTGAAAGTACAAAGCAAACACAGTCAAGAGAGCATTACCAGTTTCCAGGATGGCAGAGCGGTCTACGGCGTTGCGTTCAGGTCGCAGTCACCCCAGGAGGCGTGGGTTCGAATCCCGCCTCAGACAGAGCCCATTGAAAGTACCAAGCAATAACAAAGCAAACACATTCAAGAGAGCATTACCAGATGCCAGGATGGCAGAGCGGTCTAAGGCGTTGCGTTCAGGTCGCAGTCTCCCCAGGAGGCGTGGGTTCGAATCCCGCCTCAGACAGAGCCCATTGAAAGTACCAAGCAAGAACAAAGCAAACACAGTCAAGAGAGAGGTACCAGTTGCCAGGATGGCAGAGCGGTCTAAGGCGTTGCGTTCAGGTCGCAGTAACCCCAGGAGGCGTGGGTTCGAATCCCACCTCAGACAGAGCCCATTGATAGTACCAAGCAAGAAAAAAGCAAACACAGTCAAGAGAGAATTACCAGTTGCCAAGATGGCAGAGCGGTCTAAGGCGTTGCGTTCAGGTCGCAGTCTCCCCAGGAGGCGTGGGTTTGAATCCCACCTCAGACAGAGCCCATTGAAAGTACCAAGCAAGAAAAAAGCAAACACAGTCAAGAGAGCATTACCAGTTGCCAGGATGGCAGAGCGGTCTAAGGCGTTGCATTCAGGTCGCAGTCACCCCAGGAGGCGTGGGTTCAAATCCCACCTCAGACAGAGCCCATTGAAAGTACCAAGCAAGAACAAAGCAAACACATTCAAGAGAGCATTTCCAGATGCCAGGATGGCAGAGTGGTCTAAGGCGTTGCGTTCAGGTCGCAGTCTCCCCAGGAGGCGTGGGTTCGAATCCCACCTCAGACAGTGCCCATTGAAAGTACCAAGCAAGAACAAAGCAAACACATTCAAGAGAGCATTCCCAGATGCCAGGATGGCAGAGTGGTCTAAGGCGTTGCGTTCAGGTTGCAGTCTCCCCAGGAGGCGTGGGTTCGAATCCCACCTCAGACAGAGCCCATTGAAAGTACCAAGCAAGAACAAAGCAAACACAGTCAAGAGAGCATTACCAGTTGCCAGGATGGCAGAGCGGTCTAAGGCGTTGCGTTCAGGTCGCAGTCTCCCCAGGAGGCGTGGGTTCGAATCCCGCCTCAGACAGAGCCCATTGAAAGTACCGAGCAAGAACAAAGCAAACACAGTCAAGAGAGCATTACCAGCTGCCAGGATGGCAGAGCGGTCTAAGGCGTCGCGTTCAGGTCGCATTCACCCCAGGAGGCGTGGGTTCGAATCCCGCCTCAGACAGAGCCCTTTGAAAGTACCAAGCAAGAACAAAGCAAACACAGTCATGAGAGCATTAACAGGTGCCAGGATGGCAGAGCGGTCTACGGCGTCACGTTCAGGTCGCATTCACCCCAGGAGGCGTGGGTTCGAATCCCACCTCAGACAGAGCCCATTGAAAGTACCAAGCAATAACAAAGCAAACAAAGTCAAGAGAGCATTACCAGTTGCCAGGATGGCAGAGCGGTCTAAGGCGTTGCGTTCAGGTCGCAGTCACCCCAGGAGGCGTGGGTTCGAATCCCACCTCAGACAGAGCCCATTGAAAGTACCAAGCAATAACAAAGCAAACAAAGTCAAGAGAGCATTACCAGTTTCCAGGATGGCAGAGCGGTCTACGGCGTTGCGTTCAGGTCGCAGTCACCCCAGGAGGCGTGGGTTCGAATCCCGCCTCAGACAGAGCCCATTGAAAGTACCAAGCAATAACAAAGCAAACAAAGTCAAGAGAGCATTACCAGTTGCCAGGATGGCAGAGCGGTCTAAGGCGTTGCGTTCAGGTCGCAGTCTCCCCAGGAGGCGTGGGTTCGAATCCCGCCTCAGACAGAGCCCATTGAAAGTACCAAGCAAGAACAAAGCAAACACAGTCAAGAGAGAGGTACCAGTTGCCAGGATGGCAGAGCGGTCTAAGGCGTTGCGTTCAGGTCGCAGTAACCCCAGGAGGCGTGGGTTCGAATCCCACCTCAGACAGAGCCCATTGATAGTACCAAGCAAGAAAAAAGCAAACACAGTCAAGAGAGAATTACCAGTTGCCAAGATGGCAGAGCGGTCTAAGGCGTTGCGTTCAGGTCGCAGTCTCCCCAGGAGGCGTGGGTTTGAATCCCACCTCAGACAGAGCCCATTGAAAGTACCAAGCAAGAAAAAAGCAAACACAGTCAAGAGAGCATTACCAGTTGCCAGGATGGCAGAGCGGTCTAAGGCGTTGCGTTCAGGTCGCAGTCACCCCAGGAGGCGTGGGTTCAAATCCCACCTCAGACAGAGCCCATTGAAAGTACCAAGCAAGAACAAAGCAAACACATTCAAGAGAGCATTTCCAGATGCCAGGATGGCAGAGTGGTCTAAGGCGTTGCGTTCAGGTCGCAGTCTCCCCAGGAGGCGTGGGTTCGAATCCCACCTCAGACAGTGCCCATTGAAAGTACCAAGCAAGAACAAAGCAAACACATTCAAGAGAGCATTCCCAGATGCCAGGATGGCAGAGTGGTCTAAGGCGTTGCGTTCAGGTTGCAGTCTCCCCAGGAGGCGTGGGTTCGAATCCCACCTCAGACAGAGCCCATTGAAAGTACCAAGCAAGAACAAAGCAAACACAGTCAAGAGAGCATTACCAGTTGCCAGGATGGCAGAGCGGTCTAAGGCGTTGCGTTCAGGTCGCAGTCTCCCCAGGAGGCGTGGGTTCGAATCCCGCCTCAGACAGAGCCCATTGAAAGTACCAAGCAAGAACAAAGCAAACACAGTCAAGAGAGAGGTACCAGTTGCCAGGATGGCAGAGCGGTCTAAGGCGTTGCGTTCAGGTCGCAGTAACCCCAGGAGGCGTGGGTTCGAATCCCACCTCAGACAGAGCCCATTGATAGTACCAAGCAAGAAAAAAGCAAACACAGTCAAGAGAGAATTACCAGTTGCCAAGATGGCAGAGCGGTCTAAGGCGTTGCGTTCAGGTCGCAGTCTCCCCAGGAGGCGTGGGTTTGAATCCCACCTCAGACAGAGCCCATTGAAAGTACCAAGCAATAACAAAGCAAACAAAGTCAAGAGAGCATTACCAGTTGCCAGGATGGCAGAGCGGTCTAAGGCGTTGCGTTCAGGTCGCAGTCACCCCAGGAGGCGTGGGTTCGAATCCCACCTCAGACAGAGCCCATTGAAAGTACCAAGCAATAACAAAGCAAACAAAGTCAAGAGAGCATTACCAGTTTCCAGGATGGCAGAGCGGTCTACGGCGTTGCGTTCAGGTCGCAGTCACCCCAGGAGGCGTGGGTTCGAATCCCGCCTCAGACAGAGCCCATTGAAAGTACCAAGCAATAACAAAGCAAACAAAGTCAAGAGAGCATTACCAGTTGCCAGGATGGCGGAGCGGTCTAAGGCGTTGCGTTCAGGTCGCAGTCTCCCCAGGAGGCGTGGGTTCGAATCCCACCTCAGACAGAGCCCATTGAAAGTACAAAGCAAACACAGTCAAGAGAGCATTACCAGTTTCCAGGATGGCAGAGCGGTCTACGGCGTTGCGTTCAGGTCGCAGTCACCCCAGGAGGCGTGGGTTCGAATCCCGCCTCAGACAGAGCCCATTGAAAGTACCAAGCAATAACAAAGCAAACACATTCAAGAGAGCATTACCAGATGCCAGGATGGCAGAGCGGTCTAAGGCGTTGCGTTCAGGTCGCAGTCTCCCCAGGAGGCGTGGGTTCGAATCCCGCCTCAGACAGAGCCCATTGAAAGTACCAAGCAAGAACAAAGCAAACACAGTCAAGAGAGAAGTACCAGTTGCCAGGATGGCAGAGCGGTCTAAGGCGTTGCGTTCAGGTCGCAGTAACCCCAGGAGGCGTGGGTTCGAATCCCACCTCAGACAGAGCCCATTGATAGTACCAAGCAAGAAAAAAGCAAACACAGTCAAGAGAGAATTACCAGTTGCCAAGATGGCAGAGCGGTCTAAGGCGTTGCGTTCAGGTCGCAGTCTCCCCAGGAGGCGTGGGTTTGAATCCCACCTCAGACAGAGCCCATTGAAAGTACCAAGCAAGAAAAAAGCAAACACAGTCAAGAGAGCATTACCAGTTGCCAGGATGGCAGAGCGGTCTAAGGCGTTGCATTCAGGTCGCAGTCACCCCAGGAGGCGTGGGTTCAAATCCCACCTCAGACAGAGCCCATTGAAAGTACCAAGCAAGAACAAAGCAAACACATTCAAGAGAGCATTTCCAGATGCCAGGATGGCAGAGTGGTCTAAGGCGTTGCGTTCAGGTCGCAGTCTCCCCAGGAGGCGTGGGTTCGAATCCCACCTCAGACAGTGCCCATTGAAAGTACCAAGCAAGAACAAAGCAAACACATTCAAGAGAGCATTCCCAGATGCCAGGATGGCAGAGTGGTCTAAGGCGTTGCGTTCAGGTTGCAGTCTCCCCAGGAGGCGTGGGTTCGAATCCCACCTCAGACAGAGCCCATTGAAAGTACCAAGCAAGAACAAAGCAAACACAGTCAAGAGAGCATTACCAGTTGCCAGGATGGCAGAGCGGTCTAAGGCGTTGCGTTCAGGTCGCAGTCTCCCCAGGAGGCGTGGGTTCGAATCCCGCCTCAGACAGAGCCCATTGAAAGTACCGAGCAAGAACAAAGCAAACACAGTCAAGAGAGCATTACCAGCTGCCAGGATGGCAGAGCGGTCTAAGGCGTCGCGTTCAGGTCGCATTCACCCCAGGAGGCGTGGGTTCGAATCCCGCCTCAGACAGAGCCCTTTGAAAGTACCAAGCAAGAACAAAGCAAACACAGTCATGAGAGCATTAACAGGTGCCAGGATGGCAGAGCGGTCTACGGCGTCACGTTCAGGTCGCATTCACCCCAGGAGGCGTGGGTTCGAATCCCACCTCAGACAGAGCCCATTGAAAGTACCAAGCAATAACAAAGCAAACAAAGTCAAGAGAGCATTACCAGTTGCCAGGATGGCAGAGCGGTCTAAGGCGTTGCGTTCAGGTCGCAGTCACCCCAGGAGGCGTGGGTTCGAATCCCACCTCAGACAGAGCCCATTGAAAGTACCAAGCAATAACAAAGCAAACAAAGTCAAGAGAGCATTACCAGTTTCCAGGATGGCAGAGCGGTCTACGGCGTTGCGTTCAGGTCGCAGTCACCCCAGGAGGCGTGGGTTCGAATCCCGCCTCAGACAGAGCCCATTGAAAGTACCAAGCAATAACAAAGCAAACAAAGTCAAGAGAGCATTACCAGTTGCCAGGATGGCAGAGCGGTCTAAGGCGTTGCGTTCAGGTCGCAGTCTCCCCAGGAGGCGTGGGTTCGAATCCCGCCTCAGACAGAGCCCATTGAAAGTACCAAGCAAGAACAAAGCAAACACAGTCAAGAGAGAGGTACCAGTTGCCAGGATGGCAGAGCGGTCTAAGGCGTTGCGTTCAGGTCGCAGTCTCCCCAGGAGGCGTGGGTTTGAATCCCGCCTCAGACAGAGCCCATTGAACGTACCAAGCAAGAAAAAAGCAAACACAGTCAAGAGAGCATTACCAGTTGCCAGGATGGCAGAGTGGTCTAAGGCGTTGCGTTCAGGTTGCAGTCTCCCCAGGAGGCGTGGGTTCGAATCCCACCTCAGACAGAGCCCATTGAAAGTACCAAGCAAGAACAAAGCAAACACAGTCAAGAGAGCATTACCAGTTGCCAGGATGGCAGAGCGGTCTAAGGCGTTGCGTTCAGGTCGCAGTCTCCCCAGGAGGCGTGGGTTCGAATCCCGCCTCAGACAGAGCCCATTGAAAGTACCAAGCAAGAACAAAGCAAACACAGTCAAGAGAGAGGTACCAGTTGCCAGGATGGCAGAGCGGTCTAAGGCGTTGCGTTCAGGTCGCAGTAACCCCAGGAGGCGTGGGTTCGAATCCCACCTCAGACAGAGCCCATTGATAGTACCAAGCAAGAAAAAAGCAAACACAGTCAAGAGAGAATTACCAGTTGCCAAGATGGCAGAGCGGTCTAAGGCGTTGCGTTCAGGTCGCAGTCTCCCCAGGAGGCGTGGGTTTGAATCCCACCTCAGACAGAGCCCATTGAAAGTACCAAGCAATAACAAAGCAAACAAAGTCAAGAGAGCATTACCAGTTGCCAGGATGGCAGAGCAGTCTAAGGCGTTGCGTTCAGGTCGCAGTCACCCCAGGAGGCGTGGGTTCGAATCCCACCTCAGACAGAGCCCATTGAAAGTACAAAGCAAACACAGTCAAGAGAGCATTACCAGTTTCCAGGATGGCAGAGCGGTCTACGGCGTTGCGTTCAGGTCGCAGTCACCCCAGGAGGCGTGGGTTCGAATCCCGCCTCAGACAGAGCCCATTGAAAGTACCAAGCAATAACAAAGCAAACACATTCAAGAGAGCATTACCAGATGCCAGGATGGCAGAGCGGTCTAAGGCGTTGCGTTCAGGTCGCAGTCTCCCCAGGAGGCGTGGGTTCGAATCCCGCCTCAGACAGAGCCCATTGAAAGTACCAAGCAAGAACAAAGCAAACACAGTCAAGAGAGAAGTACCAGTTGCCAGGATGGCAGAGCGGTCTAAGGCGTTGCGTTCAGGTCGCAGTAACCCCAGGAGGCGTGGGTTCGAATCCCACCTCAGACAGAGCCCATTGATAGTACCAAGCAAGAAAAAAGCAAACACAGTCAAGAGAGAATTACCAGTTGCCAAGATGGCAGAGCGGTCTAAGGCGTTGCGTTCAGGTCGCAGTCTCCCCAGGAGGCGTGGGTTTGAATCCCACCTCAGACAGAGCCCATTGAAAGTACCAAGCAAGAAAAAAGCAAACACAGTCAAGAGAGCATTACCAGTTGCCAGGATGGCAGAGCGGTCTAAGGCGTTGCATTCAGGTCGCAGTCACCCCAGGAGGCGTGGGTTCAAATCCCACCTCAGACAGAGCCCATTGAAAGTACCAAGCAAGAACAAAGCAAACACATTCAAGAGAGCATTTCCAGATGCCAGGATGGCAGAGTGGTCTAAGGCGTTGCGTTCAGGTCGCAGTCTCCCCAGGAGGCGTGGGTTCGAATCCCACCTCAGACAGTGCCCATTGAAAGTACCAAGCAAGAACAAAGCAAACACATTCAAGAGAGCATTCCCAGATGCCAGGATGGCAGAGTGGTCTAAGGCGTTGCGTTCAGGTTGCAGTCTCCCCAGGAGGCGTGGGTTCGAATCCCACCTCAGACAGAGCCCATTGAAAGTACCAAGCAAGAACAAAGCAAACACAGTCAAGAGAGCATTACCAGTTGCCAGGATGGCAGAGCGGTCTAAGGCGTTGCGTTCAGGTCGCAGTCTCCCCAGGAGGCGTGGGTTCGAATCCCGCCTCAGACAGAGCCCATTGAAAGTACCGAGCAAGAACAAAGCAAACACAGTCAAGAGAGCATTACCAGCTGCCAGGATGGCAGAGCGGTCTAAGGCGTCGCGTTCAGGTCGCATTCACCCCAGGAGGCGTGGGTTCGAATCCCGCCTCAGACAGAGCCCTTTGAAAGTACCAAGCAAGAACAAAGCAAACACAGTCATGAGAGCATTAACAGGTGCCAGGATGGCAGAGCGGTCTACGGCGTCACGTTCAGGTCGCATTCACCCCAGGAGGCGTGGGTTCGAATCCCACCTCAGACAGAGCCCATTGAAAGTACCAAGCAATAACAAAGCAAACAAAGTCAAGAGAGCATTACCAGTTGCCAGGATGGCAGAGCGGTCTAAGGCGTTGCGTTCAGGTCGCAGTCACCCCAGGAGGCGTGGGTTCGAATCCCACCTCAGACAGAGCCCATTGAAAGTACCAAGCAATAACAAAGCAAACAAAGTCAAGAGAGCATTACCAGTTTCCAGGATGGCAGAGCGGTCTACGGCGTTGCGTTCAGGTCGCAGTCACCCCAGGAGGCGTGGGTTCGAATCCCGCCTCAGACAGAGCCCATTGAAAGTACCAAGCAATAACAAAGCAAACAAAGTCAAGAGAGCATTACCAGTTGCCAGGATGGCAGAGCGGTCTAAGGCGTTGCGTTCAGGTCGCAGTCTCCCCAGGAGGCGTGGGTTCGAATCCCGCCTCAGACAGAGCCCATTGAAAGTACCAAGCAAGAACAAAGCAAACACAGTCAAGAGAGAGGTACCAGTTGCCAGGATGGCAGAGCGGTCTAAGGCGTTGCGTTCAGGTCGCAGTCTCCCCAGGAGGCGTGGGTTTGAATCCCGCCTCAGACAGAGCCCATTGAACGTACCAAGCAAGAAAAAAGCAAACACAGTCAAGAGAGCATTACCAGTTGCCAGGATGGCAGAGTGGTCTAAGGCGTTGCGTTCAGGTTGCAGTCTCCCCAGGAGGCGTGGGTTCGAATCCCACCTCAGACAGAGCCCATTGAAAGTACCAAGCAAGAACAAAGCAAACACAGTCAAGAGAGCATTACCAGTTGCCAGGATGGCAGAGCGGTCTAAGGCGTTGCGTTCAGGTCGCAGTCTCCCCAGGAGGCGTGGGTTCGAATCCCGCCTCAGACAGAGCCCATTGAAAGTACCAAGCAAGAACAAAGCAAACACAGTCAAGAGAGAGGTACCAGTTGCCAGGATGGCAGAGCGGTCTAAGGCGTTGCGTTCAGGTCGCAGTAACCCCAGGAGGCGTGGGTTCGAATCCCACCTCAGACAGAGCCCATTGATAGTACCAAGCAAGAAAAAAGCAAACACAGTCAAGAGAGAATTACCAGTTGCCAAGATGGCAGAGCGGTCTAAGGCGTTGCGTTCAGGTCGCAGTCTCCCCAGGAGGCGTGGGTTTGAATCCCACCTCAGACAGAGCCCATTGAAAGTACCAAGCAATAACAAAGCAAACAAAGTCAAGAGAGCATTACCAGTTGCCAGGATGGCAGAGCGGTCTAAGGCGTTGCGTTCAGGTCGCAGTCACCCCAGGAGGCGTGGGTTCGAATCCCACCTCAGACAGAGCCCATTGAAAGTACCAAGCAATAACAAAGCAAACAAAGTCAAGAGAGCATTACCAGTTTCCAGGATGGCAGAGCGGTCTACGGCGTTGCGTTCAGGTCGCAGTCACCCCAGGAGGCGTGGGTTCGAATCCCGCCTCAGACAGAGCCCATTGAAAGTACCAAGCAATAACAAAGCAAACAAAGTCAAGAGAGCATTACCAGTTGCCAGGATGGCGGAGCGGTCTAAGGCGTTGCGTTCAGGTCGCAGTCTCCCCAGGAGGCGTGGGTTCGAATCCCACCTCAGACAGAGCCCATTGAAAGTACAAAGCAAACACAGTCAAGAGAGCATTACCAGTTTCCAGGATGGCAGAGCGGTCTACGGCGTTGCGTTCAGGTCGCAGTCACCCCAGGAGGCGTGGGTTCGAATCCCGCCTCAGACAGAGCCCATTGAAAGTACCAAGCAATAACAAAGCAAACACATTCAAGAGAGCATTACCAGATGCCAGGATGGCAGAGCGGTCTAAGGCGTTGCGTTCAGGTCGCAGTCTCCCCAGGAGGCGTGGGTTCGAATCCCGCCTCAGACAGAGCCCATTGAAAGTACCAAGCAAGAACAAAGCAAACACAGTCAAGAGAGAGGTACCAGTTGCCAGGATGGCAGAGCGGTCTAAGGCGTTGCGTTCAGGTCGCAGTAACCCCAGGAGGCGTGGGTTCGAATCCCACCTCAGACAGAGCCCATTGATAGTACCAAGCAAGAAAAAAGCAAACACAGTCAAGAGAGAATTACCAGTTGCCAAGATGGCAGAGCGGTCTAAGGCGTTGCGTTCAGGTCGCAGTCTCCCCAGGAGGCGTGGGTTTGAATCCCACCTCAGACAGAGCCCATTGAAAGTACCAAGCAAGAAAAAAGCAAACACAGTCAAGAGAGCATTACCAGTTGCCAGGATGGCAGAGCGGTCTAAGGCGTTGCATTCAGGTCGCAGTCACCCCAGGAGGCGTGGGTTCAAATCCCACCTCAGACAGAGCCCATTGAAAGTACCAAGCAAGAACAAAGCAAACACATTCAAGAGAGCATTTCCAGATGCCAGGATGGCAGAGTGGTCTAAGGCGTTGCGTTCAGGTCGCAGTCTCCCCAGGAGGCGTGGGTTCGAATCCCACCTCAGACAGTGCCCATTGAAAGTACCAAGCAAGAACAAAGCAAACACATTCAAGAGAGCATTCCCAGATGCCAGGATGGCAGAGTGGTCTAAGGCGTTGCGTTCAGGTTGCAGTCTCCCCAGGAGGCGTGGGTTCGAATCCCACCTCAGACAGAGCCCATTGAAAGTACCAAGCAAGAACAAAGCAAACACAGTCAAGAGAGCATTACCAGTTGCCAGGATGGCAGAGCGGTCTAAGGCGTTGCGTTCAGGTCGCAGTCTCCCCAGGAGGCGTGGGTTCGAATCCCGCCTCAGACAGAGCCCATTGAAAGTACCGAGCAAGAACAAAGCAAACACAGTCAAGAGAGCATTACCAGCTGCCAGGATGGCAGAGCGGTCTAAGGCGTCGCGTTCAGGTCGCATTCACCCCAGGAGGCGTGGGTTCGAATCCCGCCTCAGACAGAGCCCTTTGAAAGTACCAAGCAAGAACAAAGCAAACACAGTCATGAGAGCATTAACAGGTGCCAGGATGGCAGAGCGGTCTACGGCGTCACGTTCAGGTCGCATTCACCCCAGGAGGCGTGGGTTCGAATCCCACCTCAGACAGAGCCCATTGAAAGTACCAAGCAATAACAAAGCAAACAAAGTCAAGAGAGCATTACCAGTTGCCAGGATGGCAGAGCGGTCTAAGGCGTTGCGTTCAGGTCGCAGTCACCCCAGGAGGCGTGGGTTCGAATCCCACCTCAGACAGAGCCCATTGAAAGTACCAAGCAATAACAAAGCAAACAAAGTCAAGAGAGCATTACCAGTTTCCAGGATGGCAGAGCGGTCTACGGCGTTGCGTTCAGGTCGCAGTCACCCCAGGAGGCGTGGGTTCGAATCCCGCCTCAGACAGAGCCCATTGAAAGTACCAAGCAATAACAAAGCAAACAAAGTCAAGAGAGCATTACCAGTTGCCAGGATGGCAGAGCGGTCTAAGGCGTTGCGTTCAGGTCGCAGTCTCCCCAGGAGGCGTGGGTTCGAATCCCGCCTCAGACAGAGCCCATTGAAAGTACCAAGCAAGAACAAAGCAAACACAGTCAAGAGAGAGGTACCAGTTGCCAGGATGGCAGAGCGGTCTAAGGCGTTGCGTTCAGGTCGCAGTAACCCCAGGAGGCGTGGGTTCGAATCCCACCTCAGACAGAGCCCATTGATAGTACCAAGCAAGAAAAAAGCAAACACAGTCAAGAGAGAATTACCAGTTGCCAAGATGGCAGAGCGGTCTAAGGCGTTGCGTTCAGGTCGCAGTCTCCCCAGGAGGCGTGGGTTTGAATCCCACCTCAGACAGAGCCCATTGAAAGTACCAAGCAAGAAAAAAGCAAACACAGTCAAGAGAGCATTACCAGTTGCCAGGATGGCAGAGCGGTCTAAGGCGTTGCGTTCAGGTCGCAGTCACCCCAGGAGGCGTGGGTTCAAATCCCACCTCAGACAGAGCCCATTGAAAGTACCAAGCAAGAACAAAGCAAACACATTCAAGAGAGCATTTCCAGATGCCAGGATGGCAGAGTGGTCTAAGGCGTTGCGTTCAGGTCGCAGTCTCCCCAGGAGGCGTGGGTTCGAATCCCACCTCAGACAGTGCCCATTGAAAGTACCAAGCAAGAACAAAGCAAACACATTCAAGAGAGCATTCTCAGATGCCAGGATGGCAGAGTGGTCTAAGGCGTTGCGTTCAGGTTGCAGTCTCCCCAGGAGGCGTGGGTTCGAATCCCACCTCAGACAGAGCCCATTGAAAGTACCAAGCAAGAACAAAGCAAACACAGTCAAGAGAGCATTACCAGTTGCCAGGATGGCAGAGCGGTCTAAGGCGTTGCGTTCAGGTCGCAGTCTCCCCAGGAGGCGTGGGTTCGAATCCCGCCTCAGACAGAGCCCATTGAAAGTACCAAGCAAGAACAAAGCAAACACAGTCAAGAGAGAGGTACCAGTTGCCAGGATGGCAGAGCGGTCTAAGGCGTTGCGTTCAGGTCGCAGTAACCCCAGGAGGCGTGGGTTCGAATCCCACCTCAGACAGAGCCCATTGATAGTACCAAGCAAGAAAAAAGCAAACACAGTCAAGAGAGAATTACCAGTTGCCAAGATGGCAGAGCGGTCT
Source organism: Idiotropiscis lumnitzeri (assembly GCF_059441095.1). Classification (NCBI taxonomy): domain Eukaryota; kingdom Metazoa; phylum Chordata; class Actinopteri; order Syngnathiformes; family Syngnathidae; genus Idiotropiscis; species Idiotropiscis lumnitzeri. The sequence goes on along the minus strand of NW_028283578.1, from coordinate 781,549 downwards.
AAGGCGTTGCGTTCAGGTCGCAGTCTCCCCAGGAGGCGTGGGTTTGAATCCCACCTCAGACAGAGCCCATTGAAAGTACCAAGCAATAACAAAGCAAACAAAGTCAAGAGAGCATTACCAGTTGCCAGGATGGCAGAGCGGTCTAAGGCGTTGCGTTCAGGTCGCAGTCACCCCAGGAGGCGTGGGTTCGAATCCCACCTCAGACAGAGCCCATTGAAAGTACCAAGCAATAACAAAGCAAACAAAGTCAAGAGAGCATTACCAGTTTCCAGGATGGCAGAGCGGTCTACGGCGTTGCGTTCAGGTCGCAGTCACCCCAGGAGGCGTGGGTTCGAATCCCGCCTCAGACAGAGCCCATTGAAAGTACCAAGCAATAACAAAGCAAACAAAGTCAAGAGAGCATTACCAGTTGCCAGGATGGCGGAGCGGTCTAAGGCGTTGCGTTCAGGTCGCAGTCTCCCCAGGAGGCGTGGGTTCGAATCCCACCTCAGACAGAGCCCATTGAAAGTACAAAGCAAACACAGTCAAGAGAGCATTACCAGTTTCCAGGATGGCAGAGCGGTCTACGGCGTTGCGTTCAGGTCGCAGTCACCCCAGGAGGCGTGGGTTCGAATCCCGCCTCAGACAGAGCCCATTGAAAGTACCAAGCAATAACAAAGCAAACACATTCAAGAGAGCATTACCAGATGCCAGGATGGCAGAGCGGTCTAAGGCGTTGCGTTCAGGTCGCAGTCTCCCCAGGAGGCGTGGGTTCGAATCCCGCCTCAGACAGAGCCCATTGAAAGTACCAAGCAAGAACAAAGCAAACACAGTCAAGAGAGAAGTACCAGTTGCCAGGATGGCAGAGCGGTCTAAGGCGTTGCGTTCAGGTCGCAGTAACCCCAGGAGGCGTGGGTTCGAATCCCACCTCAGACAGAGCCCATTGATAGTACCAAGCAAGAAAAAAGCAAACACAGTCAAGAGAGAATTACCAGTTGCCAAGATGGCAGAGCGGTCTAAGGCGTTGCGTTCAGGTCGCAGTCTCCCCAGGAGGCGTGGGTTTGAATCCCACCTCAGACAGAGCCCATTGAAAGTACCAAGCAAGAAAAAAGCAAACACAGTCAAGAGAGCATTACCAGTTGCCAGGATGGCAGAGCGGTCTAAGGCGTTGCATTCAGGTCGCAGTCACCCCAGGAGGCGTGGGTTCAAATCCCACCTCAGACAGAGCCCATTGAAAGTACCAAGCAAGAACAAAGCAAACACATTCAAGAGAGCATTTCCAGATGCCAGGATGGCAGAGTGGTCTAAGGCGTTGCGTTCAGGTCGCAGTCTCCCCAGGAGGCGTGGGTTCGAATCCCACCTCAGACAGTGCCCATTGAAAGTACCAAGCAAGAACAAAGCAAACACATTCAAGAGAGCATTCCCAGATGCCAGGATGGCAGAGTGGTCTAAGGCGTTGCGTTCAGGTTGCAGTCTCCCCAGGAGGCGTGGGTTCGAATCCCACCTCAGACAGAGCCCATTGAAAGTACCAAGCAAGAACAAAGCAAACACAGTCAAGAGAGCATTACCAGTTGCCAGGATGGCAGAGCGGTCTAAGGCGTTGCGTTCAGGTCGCAGTCTCCCCAGGAGGCGTGGGTTCGAATCCCGCCTCAGACAGAGCCCATTGAAAGTACCGAGCAAGAACAAAGCAAACACAGTCAAGAGAGCATTACCAGCTGCCAGGATGGCAGAGCGGTCTAAGGCGTCGCGTTCAGGTCGCATTCACCCCAGGAGGCGTGGGTTCGAATCCCGCCTCAGACAGAGCCCTTTGAAAGTACCAAGCAAGAACAAAGCAAACACAGTCATGAGAGCATTAACAGGTGCCAGGATGGCAGAGCGGTCTACGGCGTCACGTTCAGGTCGCATTCACCCCAGGAGGCGTGGGTTCGAATCCCACCTCAGACAGAGCCCATTGAAAGTACCAAGCAATAACAAAGCAAACAAAGTCAAGAGAGCATTACCAGTTTCCAGGATGGCAGAGCGGTCTACGGCGTTGCGTTCAGGTCGCAGTCACCCCAGGAGGCGTGGGTTCGAATCCCGCCTCAGACAGAGCCCATTGAAAGTACCAAGCAATAACAAAGCAAACAAAGTCAAGAGAGCATTACCAGTTGCCAGGATGGCAGAGCGGTCTAAGGCGTTGCGTTCAGGTCGCAGTCTCCCCAGGAGGCGTGGGTTCGAATCCCGCCTCAGACAGAGCCCATTGAAAGTACCAAGCAAGAACAAAGCAAACACAGTCAAGAGAGAGGTACCAGTTGCCAGGATGGCAGAGCGGTCTAAGGCGTTGCGTTCAGGTCGCAGTCTCCCCAGGAGGCGTGGGTTTGAATCCCGCCTCAGACAGAGCCCATTGAACGTACCAAGCAAGAAAAAAGCAAACACAGTCAAGAGAGCATTACCAGTTGCCAGGATGGCAGAGTGGTCTAAGGCGTTGCGTTCAGGTTGCAGTCTCCCCAGGAGGCGTGGGTTCGAATCCCACCTCAGACAGAGCCCATTGAAAGTACCAAGCAAGAACAAAGCAAACACAGTCAAGAGAGCATTACCAGTTGCCAGGATGGCAGAGCGGTCTAAGGCGTTGCGTTCAGGTCGCAGTCTCCCCAGGAGGCGTGGGTTCGAATCCCGCCTCAGACAGAGCCCATTGAAAGTACCAAGCAAGAACAAAGCAAACACAGTCAAGAGAGAGGTACCAGTTGCCAGGATGGCAGAGCGGTCTAAGGCGTTGCGTTCAGGTCGCAGTAACCCCAGGAGGCGTGGGTTCGAATCCCACCTCAGACAGAGCCCATTGATAGTACCAAGCAAGAAAAAAGCAAACACAGTCAAGAGAGAATTACCAGTTGCCAAGATGGCAGAGCGGTCTAAGGCGTTGCGTTCAGGTCGCAGTCTCCCCAGGAGGCGTGGGTTTGAATCCCACCTCAGACAGAGCCCATTGAAAGTACCAAGCAATAACAAAGCAAACAAAGTCAAGAGAGCATTACCAGTTGCCAGGATGGCAGAGCGGTCTAAGGCGTTGCGTTCAGGTCGCAGTCACCCCAGGAGGCGTGGGTTCGAATCCCACCTCAGACAGAGCCCATTGAAAGTACCAAGCAATAACAAAGCAAACAAAGTCAAGAGAGCATTACCAGTTTCCAGGATGGCAGAGCGGTCTACGGCGTTGCGTTCAGGTCGCAGTCACCCCAGGAGGCGTGGGTTCGAATCCCGCCTCAGACAGAGCCCATTGAAAGTACCAAGCAATAACAAAGCAAACAAAGTCAAGAGAGCATTACCAGTTGCCAGGATGGCGGAGCGGTCTAAGGCGTTGCGTTCAGGTCGCAGTCTCCCCAGGAGGCGTGGGTTCGAATCCCACCTCAGACAGAGCCCATTGAAAGTACAAAGCAAACACAGTCAAGAGAGCATTACCAGTTTCCAGGATGGCAGAGCGGTCTACGGCGTTGCGTTCAGGTCGCAGTCACCCCAGGAGGCGTGGGTTCGAATCCCGCCTCAGACAGAGCCCATTGAAAGTACCAAGCAATAACAAAGCAAACACATTCAAGAGAGCATTACCAGATGCCAGGATGGCAGAGCGGTCTAAGGCGTTGCGTTCAGGTCGCAGTCTCCCCAGGAGGCGTGGGTTCGAATCCCGCCTCAGACAGAGCCCATTGAAAGTACCAAGCAAGAACAAAGCAAACACAGTCAAGAGAGAGGTACCAGTTGCCAGGATGGCAGAGCGGTCTAAGGCGTTGCGTTCAGGTCGCAGTAACCCCAGGAGGCGTGGGTTCGAATCCCACCTCAGACAGAGCCCATTGATAGTACCAAGCAAGAAAAAAGCAAACACAGTCAAGAGAGAATTACCAGTTGCCAAGATGGCAGAGCGGTCTAAGGCGTTGCGTTCAGGTCGCAGTCTCCCCAGGAGGCGTGGGTTTGAATCCCACCTCAGACAGAGCCCATTGAAAGTACCAAGCAAGAAAAAAGCAAACACAGTCAAGAGAGCATTACCAGTTGCCAGGATGGCAGAGCGGTCTAAGGCGTTGCATTCAGGTCGCAGTCACCCCAGGAGGCGTGGGTTCAAATCCCACCTCAGACAGAGCCCATTGAAAGTACCAAGCAAGAACAAAGCAAACACATTCAAGAGAGCATTTCCAGATGCCAGGATGGCAGAGTGGTCTAAGGCGTTGCGTTCAGGTCGCAGTCTCCCCAGGAGGCGTGGGTTCGAATCCCACCTCAGACAGTGCCCATTGAAAGTACCAAGCAAGAACAAAGCAAACACATTCAAGAGAGCATTCCCAGATGCCAGGATGGCAGAGTGGTCTAAGGCGTTGCGTTCAGGTTGCAGTCTCCCCAGGAGGCGTGGGTTCGAATCCCACCTCAGACAGAGCCCATTGAAAGTACCAAGCAAGAACAAAGCAAACACAGTCAAGAGAGCATTACCAGTTGCCAGGATGGCAGAGCGGTCTAAGGCGTTGCGTTCAGGTCGCAGTCTCCCCAGGAGGCGTGGGTTCGAATCCCGCCTCAGACAGAGCCCATTGAAAGTACCGAGCAAGAACAAAGCAAACACAGTCAAGAGAGCATTACCAGCTGCCAGGATGGCAGAGCGGTCTAAGGCGTCGCGTTCAGGTCGCATTCACCCCAGGAGGCGTGGGTTCGAATCCCGCCTCAGACAGAGCCCTTTGAAAGTACCAAGCAAGAACAAAGCAAACACAGTCATGAGAGCATTAACAGGTGCCAGGATGGCAGAGCGGTCTACGGCGTCACGTTCAGGTCGCATTCACCCCAGGAGGCGTGGGTTCGAATCCCACCTCAGACAGAGCCCATTGAAAGTACCAAGCAATAACAAAGCAAACAAAGTCAAGAGAGCATTACCAGTTGCCAGGATGGCAGAGCGGTCTAAGGCGTTGCGTTCAGGTCGCAGTCACCCCAGGAGGCGTGGGTTCGAATCCCACCTCAGACAGAGCCCATTGAAAGTACCAAGCAATAACAAAGCAAACAAAGTCAAGAGAGCATTACCAGTTTCCAGGATGGCAGAGCGGTCTACGGCGTTGCGTTCAGGTCGCAGTCACCCCAGGAGGCGTGGGTTCGAATCCCGCCTCAGACAGAGCCCATTGAAAGTACCAAGCAATAACAAAGCAAACAAAGTCAAGAGAGCATTACCAGTTGCCAGGATGGCAGAGCGGTCTAAGGCGTTGCGTTCAGGTCGCAGTCTCCCCAGGAGGCGTGGGTTCGAATCCCGCCTCAGACAGAGCCCATTGAAAGTACCAAGCAAGAACAAAGCAAACACAGTCAAGAGAGAGGTACCAGTTGCCAGGATGGCAGAGCGGTCTAAGGCGTTGCGTTCAGGTCGCAGTAACCCCAGGAGGCGTGGGTTCGAATCCCACCTCAGACAGAGCCCATTGATAGTACCAAGCAAGAAAAAAGCAAACACAGTCAAGAGAGAATTACCAGTTGCCAAGATGGCAGAGCGGTCTAAGGCGTTGCGTTCAGGTCGCAGTCTCCCCAGGAGGCGTGGGTTTGAATCCCACCTCAGACAGAGCCCATTGAAAGTACCAAGCAAGAAAAAAGCAAACACAGTCAAGAGAGCATTACCAGTTGCCAGGATGGCAGAGCGGTCTAAGGCGTTGCGTTCAGGTCGCAGTCACCCCAGGAGGCGTGGGTTCAAATCCCACCTCAGACAGAGCCCATTGAAAGTACCAAGCAAGAACAAAGCAAACACATTCAAGAGAGCATTTCCAGATGCCAGGATGGCAGAGTGGTCTAAGGCGTTGCGTTCAGGTCGCAGTCTCCCCAGGAGGCGTGGGTTCGAATCCCACCTCAGACAGTGCCCATTGAAAGTACCAAGCAAGAACAAAGCAAACACATTCAAGAGAGCATTCCCAGATGCCAGGATGGCAGAGTGGTCTAAGGCGTTGCGTTCAGGTTGCAGTCTCCCCAGGAGGCGTGGGTTCGAATCCCACCTCAGACAGAGCCCATTGAAAGTACCAAGCAAGAACAAAGCAAACACAGTCAAGAGAGCATTACCAGTTGCCAGGATGGCAGAGCGGTCTAAGGCGTTGCGTTCAGGTCGCAGTCTCCCCAGGAGGCGTGGGTTCGAATCCCGCCTCAGACAGAGCCCATTGAAAGTACCAAGCAAGAACAAAGCAAACACAGTCAAGAGAGAGGTACCAGTTGCCAGGATGGCAGAGCGGTCTAAGGCGTTGCGTTCAGGTCGCAGTAACCCCAGGAGGCGTGGGTTCGAATCCCACCTCAGACAGAGCCCATTGATAGTACCAAGCAAGAAAAAAGCAAACACAGTCAAGAGAGAATTACCAGTTGCCAAGATGGCAGAGCGGTCTAAGGCGTTGCGTTCAGGTCGCAGTCTCCCCAGGAGGCGTGGGTTTGAATCCCACCTCAGACAGAGCCCATTGAAAGTACCAAGCAATAACAAAGCAAACAAAGTCAAGAGAGCATTACCAGTTGCCAGGATGGCAGAGCGGTCTAAGGCGTTGCGTTCAGGTCGCAGTCACCCCAGGAGGCGTGGGTTCGAATCCCACCTCAGACAGAGCCCATTGAAAGTACCAAGCAATAACAAAGCAAACAAAGTCAAGAGAGCATTACCAGTTTCCAGGATGGCAGAGCGGTCTACGGCGTTGCGTTCAGGTCGCAGTCACCCCAGGAGGCGTGGGTTCGAATTCCGCCTCAGACAGAGCCCATTGAAAGTACCAAGCAATAACAAAGCAAACAAAGTCAAGAGAGCATTACCAGTTGCCAGGATGGCGGAGCGGTCTAAGGCGTTGCGTTCAGGTCGCAGTCTCCCCAGGAGGCGTGGGTTCGAATCCCACCTCAGACAGAGCCCATTGAAAGTACAAAGCAAACACAGTCAAGAGAGCATTACCAGTTTCCAGGATGGCAGAGCGGTCTACGGCGTTGCGTTCAGGTCGCAGTCACCCCAGGAGGCGTGGGTTCGAATCCCGCCTCAGACAGAGCCCATTGAAAGTACCAAGCAATAACAAAGCAAACACATTCAAGAGAGCATTACCAGATGCCAGAATGGCAGAGCGGTCTAAGGCGTTGCGTTCAGGTCGCAGTCTCCCCAGGAGGCGTGGGTTCGAATCCCGCCTCAGACAGAGCCCATTGAAAGTACCAAGCAAGAACAAAGCAAACACAGTCAAGAGAGAAGTACCAGTTGCCAGGATGGCAGAGCGGTCTAAGGCGTTGCGTTCAGGTCGCAGTAACCCCAGGAGGCGTGGGTTCGAATCCCACCTCAGACAGAGCCCATTGATAGTACCAAGCAAGAAAAAAGCAAACACAGTCAAGAGAGAATTACCAGTTGCCAAGATGGCAGAGCGGTCTAAGGCGTTGCGTTCAGGTCGCAGTCTCCCCAGGAGGCGTGGGTTTGAATCCCACCTCAGACAGAGCCCATTGAAAGTACCAAGCAAGAAAAAAGCAAACACAGTCAAGAGAGCATTACCAGTTGCCAGGATGGCAGAGCGGTCTAAGGCGTTGCATTCAGGTCGCAGTCACCCCAGGAGGCGTGGGTTCAAATCCCACCTCAGACAGAGCCCATTGAAAGTACCAAGCAAGAACAAAGCAAACACATTCAAGAGAGCATTTCCAGATGCCAGGATGGCAGAGTGGTCTAAGGCGTTGCGTTCAGGTCGCAGTCTCCCCAGGAGGCGTGGGTTCGAATCCCACCTCAGACAGTGCCCATTGAAAGTACCAAGCAAGAACAAAGCAAACACATTCAAGAGAGCATTCCCAGATGCCAGGATGGCAGAGTGGTCTAAGGCGTTGCGTTCAGGTTGCAGTCTCCCCAGGAGGCGTGGGTTCGAATCCCACCTCAGACAGAGCCCATTGAAAGTACCAAGCAAGAACAAAGCAAACACAGTCAAGAGAGCATTACCAGTTGCCAGGATGGCAGAGCGGTCTAAGGCGTTGCGTTCAGGTCGCAGTCTCCCCAGGAGGCGTGGGTTCGAATCCCGCCTCAGACAGAGCCCATTGAAAGTACCGAGCAAGAACAAAGCAAACACAGTCAAGAGAGCATTACCAGCTGCCAGGATGGCAGAGCGGTCTAAGGCGTCGCGTTCAGGTCGCATTCACCCCAGGAGGCGTGGGTTCGAATCCCGCCTCAGACAGAGCCCTTTGAAAGTACCAAGCAAGAACAAAGCAAACACAGTCATGAGAGCATTAACAGGTGCCAGGATGGCAGAGCGGTCTACGGCGTCACGTTCAGGTCGCATTCACCCCAGGAGGCGTGGGTTCGAATCCCACCTCAGACAGAGCCCATTGAAAGTACCAAGCAATAACAAAGCAAACAAAGTCAAGAGAGCATTACCAGTTGCCAGGATGGCAGAGCGGTCTAAGGCGTTGCGTTCAGGTCGCAGTCACCCCAGGAGGCGTGGGTTCGAATCCCACCTCAGACAGAGCCCATTGAAAGTACCAAGCAATAACAAAGCAAACAAAGTCAAGAGAGCATTACCAGTTTCCAGGATGGCAGAGCGGTCTACGGCGTTGCGTTCAGGTCGCAGTCACCCCAGGAGGCGTGGGTTCGAATCCCGCCTCAGACAGAGCCCATTGAAAGTACCAAGCAATAACAAAGCAAACAAAGTCAAGAGAGCATTACCAGTTGCCAGGATGGCAGAGCGGTCTAAGGCGTTGCGTTCAGGTCGCAGTCTCCCCAGGAGGCGTGGGTTCGAATCCCGCCTCAGACAGAGCCCATTGAAAGTACCAAGCAAGAACAAAGCAAACACAGTCAAGAGAGAGGTACCAGTTGCCAGGATGGCAGAGCGGTCTAAGGCGTTGCGTTCAGGTCGCAGTAACCCCAGGAGGCGTGGGTTCGAATCCCACCTCAGACAGAGCCCATTGATAGTACCAAGCAAGAAAAAAGCAAACACAGTCAAGAGAGAATTACCAGTTGCCAAGATGGCAGAGCGGTCTAAGGCGTTGCGTTCAGGTCGCAGTCTCCCCAGGAGGCGTGGGTTTGAATCCCACCTCAGACAGAGCCCATTGAAAGTACCAAGCAAGAAAAAAGCAAACACAGTCAAGAGAGCATTACCAGTTGCCAGGATGGCAGAGCGGTCTAAGGCGTTGCGTTCAGGTCGCAGTCACCCCAGGAGGCGTGGGTTCAAATCCCACCTCAGACAGAGCCCATTGAAAGTACCAAGCAAGAACAAAGCAAACACATTCAAGAGAGCATTTCCAGATGCCAGGATGGCAGAGTGGTCTAAGGCGTTGCGTTCAGGTCGCAGTCTCCCCAGGAGGCGTGGGTTCGAATCCCACCTCAGACAGTGCCCATTGAAAGTACCAAGCAAGAACAAAGCAAACACATTCAAGAGAGCATTCCCAGATGCCAGGATGGCAGAGTGGTCTAAGGCGTTGCGTTCAGGTTGCAGTCTCCCCAGGAGGCGTGGGTTCGAATCCCACCTCAGACAGAGCCCATTGAAAGTACCAAGCAAGAACAAAGCAAACACAGTCAAGAGAGCATTACCAGTTGCCAGGATGGCAGAGCGATCTAAGGCGTTGCGTTCAGGTCGCAGTCTCCCCAGGAGGCGTGGGTTCGAATCCCGCCTCAGACAGAGCCCATTGAAAGTACCAAGCAAGAACAAAGCAAACACAGTCAAGAGAGAGGTACCAGTTGCCAGGATGGCAGAGCGGTCTAAGGCGTTGCGTTCAGGTCGCAGTAACCCCAGGAGGCGTGGGTTCGAATCCCACCTCAGACAGAGCCCATTGATAGTACCAAGCAAGAAAAAAGCAAACACAGTCAAGAGAGAATTACCAGTTGCCAAGATGGCAGAGCGGTCTAAGGCGTTGCGTTCAGGTCGCAGTCTCCCCAGGAGGCGTGGGTTTGAATCCCACCTCAGACAGAGCCCATTGAAAGTACCAAGCAATAACAAAGCAAACAAAGTCAAGAGAGCATTACCAGTTGCCAGGATGGCAGAGCGGTCTAAGGCGTTGCGTTCAGGTCGCAGTCACCCCAGGAGGCGTGGGTTCGAATCCCACCTCAGACAGAGCCCATTGAAAGTACCAAGCAATAACAAAGCAAACAAAGTCAAGAGAGCATTACCAGTTTCCAGGATGGCAGAGCGGTCTACGGCGTTGCGTTCAGGTCGCAGTCACCCCAGGAGGCGTGGGTTCGAATCCCGCCTCAGACAGAGCCCATTGCAAGTACCAAGCAATAACAAAGCAAACAAAGTCAAGAGAGCATTACCAGTTGCCAGGATGGCGGAGCGGTCTAAGGCGTTGCGTTCAGGTCGCAGTCTCCCCAGGAGGCGTGGGTTCGAATCCCACCTCAGACAGAGCCCATTGAAAGTACAAAGCAAACACAGTCAAGAGAGCATTACCAGTTTCCAGGATGGCAGAGCGGTCTACGGCGTTGCGTTCAGGTCGCAGTCACCCCAGGAGGCGTGGGTTCGAATCCCGCCTCAGACAGAGCCCATTGAAAGTACCAAGCAAGAACAAAGCAAACACAGTCAAGAGAGAGGTACCAGTTGCCAGGATGGCAGAGCGGTCTAAGGCGTTGCGTTCAGGTCGCAGTAACCCCAGGAGGCGTGGGTTCGAATCCCACCTCAGACAGAGCCCATTGATAGTACCAAGCAAGAAAAAAGCAAACACAGTCAAGAGAGAATTACCAGTTGCCAAGATGGCAGAGCGGTCTAAGGCGTTGCGTTCAGGTCGCAGTCTCCCCAGGAGGCGTGGGTTCAAATCCCACCTCAGACAGAGCCCATTGAAAGTACCAAGCAAGAACAAAGCAAACACATTCAAGAGAGCATTTCCAGATGCCAGGATGGCAGAGTGGTCTAAGGCGTTGCGTTCAGGTCGCAGTCTCCCCAGGAGGCGTGGGTTCGAATCCCACCTCAGACAGTGCCCATTGAAAGTACCAAGCAAGAACAAAGCAAACACATTCAAGAGAGCATTCCCAGATGCCAGGATGGCAGAGTGGTCTAAGGCGTTGCGTTCAGGTTGCAGTCTCCCCAGGAGGCGTGGGTTCGAATCCCACCTCAGACAGAGCCCATTGAAAGTACCAAGCAAGAACAAAGCAAACACAGTCAAGAGAGCATTACCAGTTGCCAGGATGGCAGAGCGGTCTAAGGCGTTGCGTTCAGGTCGCAGTCTCCCCAGGAGGCGTGGGTTCGAATCCCGCCTCAGACAGAGCCCATTGAAAGTACCAAGCAAGAACAAAGCAAACACAGTCAAGAGAGAGGTACCAGTTGCCAGGATGGCAGAGCGGTCTAAGGCGTTGCGTTCAGGTCGCAGTAACCCCAGGAGGCGTGGGTTCGAATCCCACCTCAGACAGAGCCCATTGATAGTACCAAGCAAGAAAAAAGCAAACACAGTCAAGAGAGAATTACCAGTTGCCAAGATGGCAGAGCGGTCTAAGGCGTTGCGTTCAGGTCGCAGTCTCCCCAGGAGGCGTGGGTTTGAATCCCACCTCAGACAGAGCCCATTGAAAGTACCAAGCAAGAAAAAAGCAAACACAGTCAAGAGAGCATTACCAGTTGCCAGGATGGCAGAGCGGTCTAAGGCGTTGCGTTCATGTCGCAGTCACCCCAGGAGGCGTGGGTTCAAATCCCACCTCAGACAGAGCCCATTGAAAGTACCAAGCAAGAACAAAGCAAACACATTCAAGAGAGCATTTCCAGATGCCAGGATGGCAGATTGGTCTAAGGCGTTGCGTTCAGGTCGCAGTCTCCCCAGGAGGCGTGGGTTCGAATCCCACCTCAGACAGTGCCCATTGAAAGTACCAAGCAAGAACAAAGCAAACACATTCAAGAGAGCATTCCCAGATGCCAGGATGGCAGAGTGGTCTAAGGCGTTGCGTTCAGGTTGCAGTCTCCCCAGGAGGCGTGGGTTCGAATCCCACCTCAGACAGAGCCCATTGAAAGTACAAAGCAAGAACAAAGCAAACACAGTCATAAGAGCATTACGAGGTGCCAGGATGGCAGAGCGGTCTAAGGCGTTGCGTTCAGGTCGCAGTCTCCCCAGGAGGCGTGGGTTGAATCCCACCTCAGACAGTGCCCATTGAAAGTACCAAGTAAGAACAAAGCAAACACATTCAAGAGTGCATTACCAGATGCCAGGATGGCAGAGCGGTCTAAGGCGTTCCGTTCAGGTTGCAGTCACCCCAGGAGGCGTGGGTTCGAATCCCACCTCAGACAGAGCCCATTGAAAGTACCAAGCGAGAAAAAAGCAAACACAGTCAAGAGAGCATTACCAGTTGCCAGGATGGCAGAGCGGTCTAAGGCGTTGCGTTCAGGTCGCAGTCACCCCAGGAGGCGTGGGTTCGAATCCCACCTCAGACAGAGCCCATTGAAAGTACCAAGCAAGAACAAAGCAAACACATTCAAGAGAGCATTACCAGATGCCAGGATGGCAGAGTGGTCTAAGGCGTTGCGTTCAGGTCGCAGTCTCCCCAGGAGGCGTGGGTTCGAATCCCACCTCAGACAGTGCCCATTGAAAGTACCAAGCAAGAACAAAGCAAACACATTCAAGAGAGCATTCCCAGATGCCAGGATGGCAGAACGGTCTAAGGCGTTACGTTCAGGTCGCAGTCTCCCCAGGACGCAGGGGTTCGAATCCCACCTCAGACAGAGCCCATTGAAAGTACCAAGCAAGAACAAAGCAAACACAGTCATAAGAGCATTACGAGGTGCCAGGATGGCAGAGCGGTCTAAGGCGTTGCGTTCAGGTCGCAGTCTCCCCAGGAGGCGTGGGTTTGAATCCCACCTCAGACAGAGCCCATTGAAAGTACCAAGCAAGAAAAAAGCAAACACAGTCAAGAGAGCATTACCAGTTGCCAGGATGGCAGAGCGGTCTAAGGCGTTGCGTTCAGGTCGCAGTCACCCCAGGAGGCGTGGGTTCAAATCCCACCTCAGACAGAGCCCATTGAAAGTACCAAGCAAGAACAAAGCAAACACATTCAAGAGAGCATTTCCAGATGCCAGGATGGCAGAGTGGTCTAAGGCGTTGCGTTCAGGTCGCAGTCTCCCCAGGAGGCGTGGGTTCGAATCCCACCTCAGACAGTGCCCATTGAAAGTACCAAGCAAGAACAAAGCAAACACATTCAAGAGAGCATTCCCAGATGCCAGGATGGCAGAGTGGTCTAAGGCGTTGCGTTCAGGTTGCAGTCTCCCCAGGAGGCGTGGGTTCGAATCCCACCTCAGACAGAGCCCATTGAAAGTACCAAGCAAGAACAAAGCAAACACAGTCAAGAGAGCATTACCAGTTGCCAGGATGGCAGAGCGGTCTAAGGCGTTGCGTTCAGGTCGCAGTCTCCCCAGGAGGCGTGGGTTCGAATCCCGCCTCAGACAGAGCCCATTGAAAGTACCAAGCAAGAACAAAGCAAACACAGTCAAGAGAGAGGTACCAGTTGCCAGGATGGCAGAGCGGTCTAAGGCGTTGCGTTCAGGTCGCAGTAACCCCAGGAGGCGTGGGTTCGAATCCCACCTCAGACAGAGCCCATTGATAGTACCAAGCAAGAAAAAAGCAAACACAGTCAAGAGAGAATTACCAGTTGCCAAGATGGCAGAGCGGTCTAAGGCGTTGCGTTCAGGTCGCAGTCTCCCCAGGAGGCGTGGGTTTGAATCCCACCTCAGACAGAGCCCATTGAAAGTACCAAGCAAGAAAAAAGCAAACACAGTCAAGAGAGCATTACCAGTTGCCAGGATGGCAGAGCGGTCTAAGGCGTTGCGTTCAGGTCGCAGTCACCCCAGGAGGCGTGGGTTCAAATCCCACCTCAGACAGAGCCCATTGAAAGTACCAAGCAAGAACAAAGCAAACACATTCAAGAGAGCATTTCCAGATGCCAGGATGGCAGATTGGTCTAAGGCGTTGCGTTCAGGTCGCAGTCTCCCCAGGAGGCGTGGGTTCGAATCCCGCCTCTGACAGAGCCCATTGAACGTACCGAGCAAGAAAAAAGCAAACACAGTCAAGAGAGCATTACCAGCTGCCATGATGGCAGAGCGGTCTAAGGCGTTGCGTTCAGGTCGCAGTCTCCCAAGGAGGCGTGGGTTCGAATCCCGCCTCAGACAGAGCCCATTGAAAGTACCGAGCAAGAACAAAGCAAACACAGTCAAGAGAGCATTACCAGTTGCCAGGATGGCAGAGCGGTCTAAGGCGTTGCGTTCAGGTCGCAGTCTCCCCAGGAGGCGTGGGTTCGAATCCCACCTCAGACAGAGCCCATTGATAGTACCAAGCAAGAAAAAAGCAAACACAGTCAAGAGAGAATTACCAGTTGCCAAGATGGCAGAGCGGTCTAAGGCGTTGCGTTCAGGTCGCAGTCTCCCCAGGAGGCGTGGGTTCGAATCCCACCTCAGACAGAGCCCATTGAAAGTACCAAGCAAGAAAAAAGCAAACACAGTCAAGAGAGCATTACCAGTTGCCAGGATGGCAGAGCGGTCTAAGGCGTTGCGTTCAGGTCGCAGTCACCCCAGGAGGCGTGGGTTCAAATCCCACCTCAGACAGAGCCCATTGAAAGTACCAAGCAAGAACAAAGCAAACACATTCAAGAGAGCATTTCCAGATGCCAGGATGGCAGAGTGGTCTAAGGCGTTGCGTTCAGGTCGCAGTCTCCCCAGGAGGCGTGGGTTCGAATCCCACCTCAGACAGTGCCCATTGAAAGTACCAAGCAAGAACAAAGCAAACACATTCAAGAGAGCATTCCCAGATGCCAGGATGGCAGAGTGGTCTAAGGCGTTGCGTTCAGGTTGCAGTCTCCCCAGGAGGCGTGGGTTCGAAATCCCACCTCAGACAGAGCCCATTGAAAGTACCAAGCAAGAACAAAGCAAACACAGTCATAAGAGCATTATGAGGTGCCAGGATGGCAGAGCGGTCTAAGGCGTTGCGTTCAGGTCGCAGTCTCCCCAGGAGGCGTGGGTTGAATCCCACCTCAGACAGTGCCCATTGAAAGTACCAAGTAAGAACAAAGCAAACACATTCAAGAGTGCATTACCAGATGCCAGGATGGCAGAGCGGTCTAAGGCGTTGCGTTCAGGTTGCAGTCACCCCAGGAGGCGTGGGTTCGAATCCCACCTCAGACAGAGCCCATTGAAAGTACCAAGCGAGAAAAAAGCAAACACAGTCAAGAGAGCATTACCAGTTGCCAGGATGGCAGAGCGGTCTAAGGCGTTGCGTTCAGGTCGCAGTCACCCCAGGAGGCGTGGGTTCGAATCCCACCTCAGACAGAGCCCATTGAAAGTACCAAGCAAGAACAAAGCAAACACATTCAAGAGAGCATTACCAGATGCCAGGATGGCAGAGTGGTCTAAGGCGTTGCGTTCAGGTCGCAGTCTCCCCAGGAGGCGTGGGTTCGAATCCCACCTCAGACAGTGCCCATTGAAAGTACCAAGCAAGAACAAAGCAAACACATTCAAGAGAGCATTCCCAGATGCCAGGATGGCAGAGTGGTCTAAGGCGTTGCGTTCAGGTTGCAGTCTCCCCAGGAGGCGTGGGTTCGAATCCCACCTCAGACAGAGCCCATTGAAAGTACCTAGCAAGAAAAAAGCAAACACAGTCAAGAGAGAGGTACCAGTTGCCAGGATGGCAGAGCGGTCTAAGGCGTTGCGTTCAGGTCGCAGTCTCCCCAGGAGGCGTGGGTTCGAATCCCACCTCAGACAGAGCCCATTGAAAGTACCAAGCAAGAACAAAGCAAACACATTCAAGAGAGCATTACCAGATGCCAGGATGGCAGAGCGGTCTAAGGCG
This sequence comes from Idiotropiscis lumnitzeri, assembly GCF_059441095.1. Lineage (NCBI taxonomy): Eukaryota > Metazoa > Chordata > Actinopteri > Syngnathiformes > Syngnathidae > Idiotropiscis > Idiotropiscis lumnitzeri. The sequence goes on along the minus strand of NW_028283578.1, from coordinate 765,892 downwards.
TTGCGTTCAGGTCGCAGTCTCCCCAGGAGGCGTGGGTTCGAATCTCACCTCAGACAGATCCCATTGAAAGTACCAAGCAATAACAAAGCAAACACAGTCAAGAGAGCATTACCAGTTTCCAGGATGGCAGAGCGGTCTCAGGCATTGCGTTCAGGTCGCAGCCTCCCCAGGAGGCGTGGTTTCGAATCCCACCTCAGACAGAGCCCATTGAAAGTACCAAGCAATAACAAAGCAAACAAAGTCAAGAGAGCATTACCAGTTGCCAGGATGGCAGAGCGGTCTAAGGCGTTGCGTTCAGGTCGCAGTCTCCCCAGGAGGCGTGGGTTTGAATCCCGCCTCAGACAGAGCCCATTGAACGTACCAAGCAAGAAAAAAGCAAACACAGTCAAGAGAGCATTACCAGTTGCCAGGATGGCAGAGCGGTCTAAGGCGTTGCGTTCAGGTCGCAGTCTCCCCAGGAGGCGTGGGTTCGAATCCCGCCTCTGACAGAGCCCATTGAACGTACCGAGCAAGAAAAAAGCAAACACAGTCAAGAGAGCATTACCAGCTGCCAGGATGGCAGAGCGGTCTAAGGCGTTGCGTTCAGGTCGCAGTCTCCCCAGGAGGCGTGGGTTCGAATCCCGCCTCAGACAGAGCCCATTGAAAGTACCGAGCAAGAACAAAGCAAACACAGTCAAGAGAGCATTACCAGCTGCCAGGATGGCAGAGCGGTCTAAGGCGTCGCGTTCAGGTCGCATTCACCCCAGGAGGCGTGGGTTCGAATCCCGCCTCAGACAGAGCCCTTTGAAAGTACCAAGCAAGAACAAAGCAAACACAGTCATGAGAGCATTAACAGGTGCCAGGATGGCAGAGCGGTCTACGGCGTCGCGTTCAGGTCGCATTCACCCCAGGAGGCGTGGGTTCGAATCCCACCTCAGAGAGAGCCCATTGAAAGTACCAAGCAATAACAAAGCAAACGAAGTCAAGAGAGCATTACCAGTTGCCAGGATGGCAGAGCGGTCTAAGGCGTTGCGTTCAGGTCGCAGTCACCCCAGGAGGCGTGGGTTCGAATCCCACCTCAGACAGAGCCCATTGAAAGTACCAAGCAATAACAAAATAAACAAAGTCAAGAGAACATTACCAGTTGCCAGGATGGCAGAGCGGTCTACGGTGTTGCGTTCAGGTCGCAGTCACCCCAGGAGGCGTGGGTTCGAATCCCACCTCAGACAGAGCCCATTGAAAGTACCAAGCAATAACAAAGCAAACAAAGTCAAGAGAGCATTACCAGTTGCCAGGATGGCAGAGCGGTCTAAGGCGTTGCGTTCAGGTCGCAGTCTCCCCAGGAGGCGTGGGTTCGAATCCCACCTCAGACAGAGCCCATTGAAAGTACCAAGCAAGAAAAAAGCAAACACAGTCAAGAGAGCATTACCAGTTGCCAGGATGGCAGAGCGGTCTAAGGCGTTGCGTTCAGGTCGCAGTCACCCCAGGAGGCGTGGGTTCAAATCCCACCTCAGACAGAGCCCATTGAAAGTACCAAGCAAGAACAAAGCAAACACATTCAAGAGAGCATTTCCAGATGCCAGGATGGCAGAGTGGTCTAAGGCGTTGCGTTCAGGTCGCAGTCTCCCCAGGAGGCGTGGGTTCGAATCCCACCTCAGACAGTGCCCATTGAAAGTACCAAGCAAGAACAAAGCAAACACATTCAAGAGAGCATTCCCAGATGCCAGGATGGCAGAGTGGTCTAAGGCGTTGCGTTCAGGTTGCAGTCTCCCCAGGAGGCGTGGGTTCGAATCCCACCTCAGACAGAGCCCATTGAAAGTACCAAGCAAGAACAAAGCAAACACAGTCAAGAGAGCATTACCAGTTGCCAGGATGGCAGAGCGGTCTAAGGCGTTGCGTTCAGGTCGCAGTCTCCCCAGGAGGCGTGGGTTCGAATCCCGCCTCAGACAGAGCCCATTGAAAGTACCAAGCAAGAACAAAGCAAACACAGTCAAGAGAGAGGTACCATTTGCCAGGATGGCAGAGCGGTCTAAGGCGTTGCGTTCAGGTCGCAGTAACCCCAGGAGGCGTGGGTTCGAATCCCACCTCAGACAGAGCCCATTGATAGTACCAAGCAAGAAAAAAGCAAACACAGTCAAGAGAGAATTACCAGTTGCCAAGATGGCAGAGCGGTCTAAGGCGTTGCGTTCAGGTCGCAGTCTCCCCAGGAGGCGTGGGTTTGAATCCCACCTCAGACAGAGCCCATTGAAAGTACCAAGCAAGAAAAAAGCAAACACAGTCAAGAGAGCATTACCAGGTGCCAGGATGGCAGAGCGGTCTAAGGCGTTGCGTTCAGGTCGCAGTCACCCCAGGAGGCGTGGGTTCGAATCCCACCTCAGACAGAGCCCATTGAAAGTACCAAGCAATAACAAAGCAAACACAGTCAAGAGAGCATTACTAGGTGCCAGGATGGCAGAGCGGTCTAAGGCGTTGCGTTCAGGTCGCAGTCACCCCAGGAGGCGTGGGTTCGAATCCCACCTCAGACAGAGCCCATTGAAAGTACCAAGCAAGAACAAAGCAAACACAGTCAAGAGAGCATTACCAGTTGCCAGGATGGCAGTGTGTTCTAAGGCGTTGCGTTCAGGTCGCAGTCACCCCAGGAGGCGTGGGTTCGAATCCCGCCTCAGACAGAGCCCATTGAAAGTACCAAGCAAGAACAAAGCAAAGACATTCAAGAGAGCATTACCAGATGCCTGGATGGCAGAGTGGTCAGAGGCGTTGCGTTCAGGTCGCAGTCTCCCCAGGAGGCGTGGGTTTCGAATCCCGCCTCAGACAGTGCCCATTCAAAGTACCAAGCAAGAACAAAGCAAACACATTCAAGAGAGCATTACCAGATGCCAGGATGGCAGAGCGGTCTAAGGCGTTGCGTTCAGGTCGCAGTCTCCCCAGGAGGCGTGGGTTCGAATCCCGCCTCAGACAGAGCCCATTGAAAGTACCAAGCAAGAACAAAGCAAACACAGTCAAGAGAGAGGTACCAGTTGCCAGGATGGCAGAGCGGTCTAAGGCGTTGCGTTCAGGTCGCAGTCTCCCCAGGAGGCGTGGGTTCGAATCCCGCCTCAGACAGAGCCCATTGAAAGTACCAAGCAAGAACAAAGCAAACACAGTCAAGAGAGCATTACCAGTTGCCAGGATGGCAGAGCGGTCTAAGGCGTTGCGTTCAGGTCGCAGTAACCCCAGGAGGCGTGGGTTCGAATCCCACCTCAGACAGAGCCCATTGAAAGTACCAAGCAAGAACAAAGCAAACACAGTCAAGAGAGCATTACCAGTTGCCAGGATGGCAGTGTGTTCTAAGGCGTTGCGTTCAGGTCGCAGTCACCCCAGGAGGCGTGGGCTCGAATCCCACCTCAGACAGAGCCCATTGAAAGTACCAAGCAAGAACAAAGCAAACACAGTCAAGAGAGAGGTACCAGTTGCCAGGATGGCATAGCGGTCTAAGGCGTTGCGTTCAGGTCGCAGTAACCCCAGGAGGCGTGGGTTCGAATCCCACCTCAGAGAGAGCCCATTGATAGTACCAAGCAAGAAAAAAGAGAACACATTCAAGAGAGCATTACCAGATGCCAGGATGGCAGAGTGGTCTAAGGCGTTGCGTTCAGGTCGCAGTCTCCCCAGGAGGCGTGGGTTCGAATCCCACCTCAGACAGAGCCCATTGAAAGTACCAAGCAAGAAAAAAGCAAACACAGTCAAGAGAGCATTACCAGTTGCCAGGATGGCAGAGCGGTCTAAGGCGTTGCGTTCAGGTCGCAGTCACCCCAGGAGGCGTGGGTTCAAATCCCACCTCAGACAGAGCCCATTTAAAGTACCAAGCAAGAAAAAAGCAAACACAGTCAAGAGAGAATTACCAGTTGCCAAGATGGCAGAGCGGTCTAAGGCGTTG